>NC_142169.1:36209750-36522500 GCF_029865625.1 Vigna umbellata | reverse complement strand
ATGAAGCCCGAAAAGACCTACAAATTCCGAGTATGCAACGTAGGGATGAAATTTTCACTCAACTTCAGGATCCAAGGTCACCCGTTGACGGTTGTTGAGATTGAAGGCTCCCACGTGGTACAAAACCAATACGAGTCTCTGGACGTCCATATAGGTGGCTGCTTTTCTGTCCTTGTCACAGCAGACAAGGACCCAAAGGATTACTACATGGTGGCTTCCACGCGTTTCAGCAAGACTGTTCTCACAGGAAAAGGCATCATCCGTTACACAAATGGCAAGAGTGGTCCCTCGCCCGACATCCCGGAGGCTCCAGTCGGCTGGGCTTGGTCTCTCAATCAATTCCGTTCCTTCCGCTGGAATCTCACTGCCAGCGCCGCCAGGCCCAACCCTCAGGGTTCCTACAAATACGCCAAAATCGAAATCACCCGTACCATCAAGCTCATCAACTCCGTCAGTAGGGAAAACGGTAAGCTTCGCTATGCCCTCAATGGTGTATCCCACGAAGACCCCGAAACTCCTCTCAAACTAGCTGAATACTATGGAGTTGCTGACAAGGTTTTCAAATATAATACTATCAAAGACGACCCATCATCTGACGTTGGAACCACTGTTAAAATTCAGCCAAATGTTCTCAGCCTTGACCACCGTAAATTCATCGAGGTCATCTTTGAGAACCATGAAAAATCTATCCAGTCATATCACATAGATGGTTATGCGTTCTTCGCAGTCGCGTCAGTATTCCTTCTTTCCTTTTTCCTTTCCTTTATCATTCTTACTCTCTTTCTCTTTAATTAGTTTTTTTTTTGTTGATTACTTAATATATATATATATATATCTTGCTTACAATACAGCATAGAGCCTGGCAAATGGACCCCAGAGAAGAGGAACAGCTACAACCCTCTCGATGCCATCAGCAGGCACACAATTCAGGTCTTCCCAAAATCTTGGGCCGCCATCTTGTTATCAACCGACAACGTTGGAATGTGGAACTTGAGATCGATGATTACTGAAAATATGTATCTTGGCCAACAGATGTACTTCAGCATTATCAGCCCCGAGCGTTCTCTCAGAGACGAGTACAATATTCCAGACAACGCTTTACTTTGCGGTGTTGTTAAGGGTTTGCCAAAGCCCCCACCATACACCTAAGAAAGACTCCTTCTATATATGCAATAAAAAGGAGTGTAGATTAACTATTGGAGTTGATCAATGCCTCAACGCGATTTGCAATTCTTTCCAACTTAATTATCTACTAGTTCTGGTAATGTTTTAGCAAAAGCATAGGCTCATACCATTTCATTTTTTTTAACGGTCACAGTATTTCTTTCTTAATAAACTGATGAGATTTTTTTTAGGTAATGATAGATGAGATACCTTTACATTCATATTCTTTTAATACACGTAAAATGGTTATAAAAAAAAGGATGAATTTTTGTACTTTTAATAAAAAGTAAAAAAAAGATTAAATAAATATAAATTTTGTTGTGTAGGATAACCTTTTTTATTTTTCTTTATTGTTTATGAAATCGTGTGTTCACAATATTATAATTTTTATGTCTCCGTCCATATTTTAAAGTAAGTATACTGTAAACACAAGCATCTTGACTTTTTTTTATCAAAACTTTATTATATTATAAATTAATTTGTATAATTTTTTATTATTAACTTTTTTAATTATAAACAATAGTTAAATATATATATATATATATATATATATATATATATTCAAAGTTAATAATAAACGTTATAGATGGATGGAATGTTGATGTTGATATTTATAATTAAAAAATTAATTTTAATAATAATTAAAGATATTTATTTATATTATATTAAAAACAATATTTTATAATTAATATTTTATTTTTTTAATGTTTCTATAAACTATTTCTTAATATTTATAATTAAAATTATAAAATATAGAATGAAAATTATTTCTTTGCTAAATATTGATTTCAATTTTTATAGTAAAAAATTTAACCCACTGTGTATTTCTTAATTTCTAATTTTTGAAAAAAACATATATTCCTTTGTATTACAATAAATATATATATATATATATATATATATATATATATATATATATATATATATATATTATTAAAACAATAAATTGAATATTTTTAGAAAAATGTCATATTCAAATTGAGTAAAAAAATTTTAAAAGACTAATTAGATATTTTTTTGACAAAAATAAGAACCAAATAAATAATTAAACATTTATTTAAACTATATAAAACTTATTTTATTTTCATATATCAAAATATAAACGTTTTTGAAACAAATGATGAACTATGTTTGAGTGCTTCTATCTGTATCTCACCCATTTTAAGTTGCACTTCTAACTTCTATCAATTTTTCATCTTTGTCCTGTTAGAATTTGCGGAAAGAATCTTTGAGTGACTAGAGATTATGTTCCCTCTTTAAACTCATTCCCAACTAAACCTATACCACCCCTAGGCCTCCTCGCTCTCTCATTTCCCTTATTCGCTGCCACATTTCATACTCAGCGCCTCCTCTCTCTCTCTCATTTGCGTTTTTCATTTTCGTTACTGCATTTCATTCTCAATTTGCGCTCTCCCTTCTAGCTCTTGTCTCTTTGTTCTCACACTTCACCCTCTCGCAGTTCAACCTCATGTTTTCCCTCGCGGCAAAACGTTCTCCATAGCGGCCGTCATTGTCCTTCGATGCTCCGTCGTGGTTGATCCAGTGGTGGTGAGGATCTTCCATGATATGCAGTGGTGCTTTTTCCTCTATCTGTCTCGTCTTAGTTGGTTTGAGTTCAGGTTAGTGCTTCTCTCCTCAACCTTGATGCATGCTTTGAGATGGTTGAATGTATAAAATGTATGAAACTAATTGGTACGTGGTGTTTCGGTCGGATCTAGTGTGACCCTATTAAAACACTCACGGTAAAGATTGACGGACGAACGATGAAACTGCTACGGATCGGACGAATGCTTGGCGACGGACGGACGCTTTCTCACGAGCTGAAGCAGATCGAGCGGCTCTGGCGCTTGGGGCACTAGAAGCTGACGAAAACCGGACGGTTACCTCTTTTGCTGAGGGCTGGACGCGCTGGGAAGGGCCGAACGGGCTTTCTCTTCAAGTCCTCGTGGTAGTATTCGTTCCTTCCTCCTTCCCCAAGCCGGGCAGTCGGGTACCTGTCAAAGGCACTCCGACGCTCAAGTCAGTAATATGACAGAGCGGTCCGTGATGCATGTATATATTGCATCGTAAGGAATCTGTCCAAAAATCATACCTGGAACATTTATTTATACGGATTGTAATGGGCTTTTACCTTTCGTGGGCCTGATAACGGCCCAATCATACCTTAATTTTCATTAAGGGCTTTAATGAGTCATTAGTGTTTAACCGTGTAGTGGACCTGGGTCGGTTGGGATGACCGGTGAGAAGGGGTGGTCGACGAGGGACTCAACCGGGATGGGCAGTCACTTGGTTCTGCTGATCGGTCAGCTTGGACGCTCGGTCTCGATGGCCGACCTTTGGAAGATCGCACGTCCTATGTAAGGTTGGTCCGAGGACAACTTTTGCTTCGATGCTCGTCCTGATGGTGGTTTGGGTGGACGGCCTTAGAGCAACCGTTCCGTCAGGAGTACGGTACATGTGGTATGATTTTGTGCTTGGATGTATGGTAGAAGGGTTGAATGTATCTTTATGCTTGGATGTGCAAGAACAAATCTCGGAAGCCTTAACTACACTTTGCGCTTCAAGCTTAAAGCCCCACCTGTGTTCGATTTACGGTTGAGAACTTACCGTACTTGTGACAAGTCTTAACCGACATTTGAATATCGACATTCTCTTAATTACAGTTTAAACGACGATTAAGGTTATTTATGTAATTTCCAACCTCGAATGTTTTTCACCACCTCCAATGCCTTTTTACCACATATTTTTTCCACGAACCACACCACAAACTATAACACTTTACCACCACAACCACAACTTTAGAAGCCAAGCTCATATACACAAATAAAGAAGAACTAAAATGAAGAAATGACAAACAAAGAGGTATAACTAACATTTGTTACTAGTTGTTGGAACATCATTAAAGCCTGATGATGATGATAGTTGCATAAGTTTAATAAATTAAGAACAAAAAAGTCCACTTGAAGATGCATGATGATATTGGTGAGCTGAGTCTACATTTTATTAAAATTAAAAGAATATATAAACAACTTAGATATGTTTAGTAAATTTTATTTTTTAAAATATATAAATTTTATTAAGGAATATATAAAATAAGAGGAGATATTTTCAATTTCTCAAAATAAAGATGGTACTGGGATTTGTGGTTTTGACGTGTCAGTTTTGAATGGATGAATTGTGCAATTATGTGTTAAATAAATACGTGGCGTGCTCTAGAACAGAGGAACTGGCGACGAGAAATGAGATATAGAAAGCAAGGGGAAAGGGCGAATGAGTGTGGAAAAGAAAGGCCATGGTCACGAACACAATGACTAGCGCTTGTATGACATCAATCACCATAACCAGTCTCGGTTTCCCTCGCTACCGCTCACGCTGTCACTCTCCAGTTCAAAATAAAATTCATTTCCCCCGTCGATTCTTTTCCAAATTAAACATTGACGCTGAGGACGAGGTTCAGACCCGGTAATTTTCTTTCTGTATCGCATGATAATTATTTTATTTTTTCTAGTTTTTGGAACAGTGAATAAACGATTCAGACCTTGAATTGTACGCGTAGCGTTTGGAATTGGAGGGATTACTCCATTCGCTATCAACATTCTGGGAACAATGGTCCTGCGCTACTTTTAGTCCACGGTTTTGGAGCTAACAGGTACTAGGTCTGCAGTCTGGATGGACTTCATATGTTTATGTTTTATACCAAATTTAATTTCATCTGTTAGCTTCCTCACTTATTTTGACTTTCTCAATTCCTTTGTTTATGCCACAATGTAATTCTAGAGTTTACTTCGTTGCAGTGACCACTGGAGGAACAACATTTCAATTCTTGCTCAATCTCACCGTGTCTACGCCATTGATCTCATTGGATACGGATATTCAGATAAACCAAATCCTCGTCAAATAGGAGACCATTCTTTTTACACTTTCGAAACGTGGGCCTCTCAATTAAATGATTTTTGTCTTGATGTCATAAAGGATGAAGCATTCTTTTTATGCAATTCTATTGGAGGTGATTTTTTTCAACTATCTTCCCTTCATAAATTCATAAATAATCACTGCCCTGCTTCCGTGTTTCGTATTGTTGTTTATTTTTGTACAGGAGTTGTTGGTCTTCAAGCAGCTGTGGTAGCACCAAACATTTGCCGGGGCATTATCCTTCTCAATATATCTCTGCGTATGCTTCATATAAAGAAGCAGCCTTGGTATGGAAAGCCTTTCATCAGATCATTCCAGAGATTGCTTAGGTAAAAGTGAAACCCTAGTTTGTTTACATGGACTTGAGATATTTAAAGCCTTGAGCAGACGATTTACCCATATTATCATGTTTTATATCGTAGGGATACTGCTTTAGGAAAATTCTTCTATAAAACTGTTGCCACAAAAGAATCTGTAAGGAACATTCTTTGCCAGGTACTCCTCTCGCTTAACTTTCAATTTCATCTCTTTAAAACTCATGCCTTGAACACGGTAGACTGGATAGAAAAACAGAAAGGAAGTGTGTTAGATGAGGCTGCTAATGTATTGGAATAAATCTGATTGCTAAGGAGTCCAATTTGACAACAAATGATGGGCATATCCATGACGAGATTCACAGAAACAGGAACGTAAAATATTCTTAGAAACATTGCAGGTACTTGGAGGGGTAGTGGGTTGGCTTCCTCCCTTTCCAAACATTACTCACAATTCTCTGCCTTTCCCCTCTTTACTCTTCTGTCTTTACCTAATGCCCATTAGTCAAATCTGTTTTCCGGTACTGCTAAGTGATCAAGTTGTTACTAATCTCATACATTCCCTTGCACATCCCTTGCACACTACCCAAACATAGCCTATAATGTCATACATTCACTCCTATTTTTCTTATTCTACACCCATGTTAGTAGGGTTGCATATCTATCACTGGAGCTGCAAGTGGCCAGCTCCAAGGTGGTATCATGCTTTGAAATTTGACTACTGAGGTTGCTATTACCCACAACTTATGATTACATGTGTATTGCTTTGACAGTGCTATCATGACACCTCCAAGGTGACAGATGAGCTAGTGCAGATCATCCTTGGTCCAGGTCTGGAACCTGGAGCTGCAGAGGTATTTCTTGAGTTCATTTGCTATTCAGGTGGTCCTCTTCCCGAGGAACTACTACCTCGAGTAAAGGTAAGCCTCCAAACACCAGTAGTTGAGGAAATGGGAATAACAAGTGAATGTATGTTTGAGATGCCAAAATCCAACAACGATATAGTGTGTTTAATTTTTAATTTTTCAGTGCCCGGTTCTGATAGCATGGGGTGACAAGGATCCTTGGGAACCAATTGAGATTGGAAGAAATTATGAAAATTTTGATTCTGTTGAAGACTTCATTGTCCTTCCTAATGTTGGACATTGCCCCCAGGTTCTCTCTCCCTCTCCTTCTCTCTCTTTCCTTGTACATGTAATGTAAGAGTTCCCAATCTTTTTCTTAATAGCATCTAAAATAATTCATAAAGTATTCATAGATGATAATTATCATTATCTTAATTAATTTGCTTGGAATCAATTACATATTATCCTAATCCCATAGTTATACTTGCCTCCTGCTCTTACTTCTCTTGAGAAGTCTCGGTGCGTCTTTTCTAATCCTAATTTTTTGGGTATCCTTTTAGGGCGAGAAGCATTAAAAATTCCCATTTTTTTCTGCAGGAAATTAATTACAAGGACTACTAAAGAATAATGAAGTATTAGATAATCTTAAGAAACCAGAATGGTTAAAATTATTAAGGACACTACAATTTTAATCAAAGAGAACAGTGAAGGGCCATTTAATGCGATCCTTTTCTGGAATTTAGAGTTAATAAAATCTATATAATCCTGTTCATACTATCGTAATGGAATTTTATGTCTTCATTTTTTGTACGTGCATTTTTTTATCTTTAATTTTCATGTTTATGACAAAACTTTATTTATTGTGCACTTCATGAAGGATGAGGCACCTCATCTTGTGAACCCACTCGTAGAATCATTTGTGGCACGACATGCTGAATCCTCGCCCAGTACCTCAATTGTTAATTGATTCACTATCTGTGAGTTTGTTGATGCTGCTCGACTCATTGAAATCGTGTACATATCTTCATTGGCTTCCATTAAGATTGAATTTAATTTTTTGTATAGTTACAAATTGTGACCTGTTGATGTGAGACAATTTATCCAATATGATTCGTACACATAAAAGAGTGATTAAATCAACTAAACAAATATTATAAATAAATTAAATTATAATATATTATTAGAAAACAAATATTATGAATCAACGGTTCAATTAATTTAGTTCAATCAATTATTAATTGGTTAAAATTTATTCAAACAATTGAATCAATTATTACAATAAAATAATCTAATAAAATCAATTGCTTACTTAATTAGTTCTTTATATCTTGATAGAAAATTTATTATTTTTTATGTCCCTACCAACCAAATCCCTCCCTTAAACCTCAACAATTGAAACCTTATTTACAAAGTGAGAAACTTTAACCATTTGTTTTACTGGCAAAATATTAGTTGTTAGTATATTCTTTTTTACAAACTTTTCAAACTAATCTTATAATTTTTAAATGTTAGTGGAGGTAATTAAATCTACAATCTCTTCCACTCTTCTTTTTTAACTTTTATCATTAAGCTAATTTTATAGCTCTCTATTCCCACAACCATGAATCTCCTTTTTAACTTCTATCATTAACCTAGTCTTGGCTCTTTATTCCCACTACTATGAATAAGACAAACTCAACAACCTCCACTAGACGTACACTATAATAAAAATTCACTTTTAAAGAAAGTTCCATATATTATTTAGATAGAAGAAATTACATAGAGTTTATTTTAAAAATATAGGAATTCAATTAAATAAAAAATAAATATAGGAAAAAAAATCTTGGAACTCAATATAAAAACTAAATTATTAATCAAGTCAAAATTAATTTTAGGAAAATTAAAAAAAATTAATTGATCAAACTAATGTTATACTCAATTAAATTATTTCTAACACACCAAACATTTAATTAATTATTAAAATTACACAATTGATTAGATTTTGTTAAGAGACCATTAATATCAATCCAAGTTAGTTTTCATGTTATTACTTATTCAAGTGCATCAAATTTAGTTCTTTTTATCAATTTATTTATTTATTTTTATTTTACTTCACTCAGTTTCTGTACTTAAACTAAAGTAGATACAAATGACTTCTCACGTTCACATATAACAATAATAACTTATATTTCAATACTTTATTTTCTAAAAATAACTTATATCCAATATTATTTTGTCCTAACGAAATATCACATTTTAATTGAAAATGCATTATGAAATGAGCTTTCTCAAATAAAGTTTTTGAAACAAGTTTTCCAGAACGTATAAGATGCTTTCTGATATAAAATAAAGTTTCTAAAATAAAATTTTTGAAACAAGCTTTTCAGAAAATATGAGATGCTTTTTAGGATGAACTTTCCATTACAAGTTTTATAAAAACAAACTTTCTGAAACATGAGATGCATTGTGCAACAGGATTTCCATAACAAATTTATGTAACAAACTTTCCAAACATTTTAATTTATCTCTGTTATTCCTCCAAAGTGCAGTAGAATTAGGGTCCACTTTTAGTAATAATAGGGGCGCAGGAAGAAAAACCCATTAAAATTGGGAAAATGGGCCAAAAGGTTGGACCTAGGAGAGAGCTTGGGCCAGAGGAGAATGATAAAGGTAAACCCTAGGAATAGGGAGTCATGATGCGGGGCGGCGTAGCAGAGGTGTAAAATGTTGTTAAGTTATTAGGTTAAGGTAAGGAATGAAAAAGCTTTGCGTTTTGGTGTGGTGGAAGATCAGGAGCAGGAGTGGGGAAAGGGATTAATCGCAGTTGCAATTGTAGTTGCAGGCAAAAGAGAAGAGAAGAGAAGAGAAGCGAAAGCGCGAGAGATGAGAGGAAGGAGCTATAGTCCTTCGCCTCCGCGTTACAGCAGAAGAGGCGGAGGGAGGAGTCCCAGCCCTAGAGGCCGCTACCCTCCCCGCCCCCGACAACCAGATCTTCCTACCAGCCTTCTTGTTCGTAACCTTCGCCACGACTGCAGGCTCGTCTCTTTCCCTTTCTTTTTATATTTTTACCTTCATTCTTTCATTCTAATTTCCGACCTAATCCATGTTCCAACCAACGGTTTTTCAGGCCCGAGGATCTTCGCAGACCATTTGGTCAATTTGGTCCTCTGAAGGACATTTACCTGCCTAAGGATTACTACTCTGGGTGAGTCACTCCCCTTCTCTTCCTCCCTTTTCTCCCCCTCCTCCGTCTTCTATCCTCTGCATCCGCTGTCATCTTTAAAACACTACACACTTTCGATTAGGGTCTTTTATTTGAGACTGCTGCTATTGTAATAGCCACCTTCTTAGGTTTAGCAGTGATTTAGAGTTTTGAAGACATCAATCAATCAAGTAAGTAGAAGATGTTATTGGTAGTCAAGAGTTCAAGCTACTTCACTTTCATTACATTATGAAGATGTTCCAAGTCTTGAAGATTTTCCACTCATCTTTAAACTGACACAAAGGTCAGCAGCCTAGTGCTTGCCTGCTTTATTATCCATATCATTGGGGTCTATTTTCCTCCTAAAGTGTGCACTCTTCTCATTACCAGTTTCCTATCGTATTCCGACCAATACTAGTTATGATTGTGCCTTCGCCTTTCCTTCTTTGTGCAGAGAACCTCGTGGGTTTGGTTTTGTCCAATACGTCGATCCTGCTGATGCAGCCGATGCTAAATATCATATGGATGGCCAAATTCTTCTTGGTCGGGAGCTCACTGTCGTCTTTGCCGAGGAGAATAGAAAGAAGCCAACTGAGATGAGGTCAAGAGAAAGAAGGTGCTACAACATTTCTCTTTACCGACTTTTGGTTCTATGTCTAAATTTCACTGACTAAATTACGTCTGCACTCTATCATGGCGTATACAAACTCTGATTACTTTCTGTCAGCATTTAGATTTTATATGTTTTATTCATGATGTAGTTTCATGAGGCTCTTCTAATTTGTTAAATATTAGTTTAATGTCAACATCTGAATAAAATGCCCATCTGAAACTACTTGTTTGGGAAATATTGCTTTTCGTTGGTGCTGCTGCGCTTTACTCTGTCACAGGTTTAGCTAATAATGCTTGCATTTTTACTCTTTCCCTTTAGGTATCTTGCAGAAAATAAAATTATTGTTTCCCTGTAATTAATCTCAACCAAACATACTTTTAATCTGACGTATCATGTTCAAAAGTGATTTGACTGCCCCATTAAGGTGCCTTTGTTTGCTGTTAGGGGCGTTTGGTAGAAGAGAAACTTTTTTTTTTACGTGGGAATCTTTTGTGATAATATATTTCCCACTTTGGTTCAGCTCTTAAAATTAACTTTCCTAGTCAATCCCAATAATGGGTTAGCTAAGTTTACCCCAAAAAAAATAATTGGGTAGGTGGAAAAGTTAAAAATTGAATTTTTTTTGTAAATATTCACAATAATATTTGTACCGATTAGACGTATTTTAATCATTCTTAGTAATCAATTTAACCAGATTCATGATTCTTAAGGTTCACGATTCTCAGTAATCATGATTGCTGGTTATAAATTTTTTGCTGTACTTATTTGTTCTGAGTCATTTTCTACTAAAACATAGTGTTATGCTTCACTTTTGTTCTGCCAACTGTTTCAGCATATTGCAGCTAATAGGACGGGTGCTTTTCTGATTTCGTATTTTTTGTCTCTCACAGGGGTCGATTTTATGATCGAAGGAGGTCTCCTCCTCGTTACTCTCGTTCACCCCGCTATTCTCGATCTCCACCGCCACGCCATAGATCTCGTTCTCGGAGTCGTGACTATTATTCCCCTGCCAAACGAAGGGATTATTCTAGGTATGTGGTCTTTACGGACTAATGGATGTATGGTCAGTTTTGCACTTGTATGATGCATGACCTGTTTTATAGATCTCTCTCCCCTGAGGACAGACGTTACAGTCGAGAAAGATCATATTCGCCGCAGAGTAGGGAGAGGTCATACTCACGCTCTCCAGCTTATAATGGGGGCTCGAGGAGTCGTAGTCACAGTCCTGCAAAGGGTCCAACTCGAAGCAGAAGTCCAAGTCCGGACCATGATGTTAAGGAACCAGCCCGTGGTAGGTCCCCCAGTCAGTGAAAAGGGGGAAAAAAGATTTAGTTCGCAATATTAGATTCTGGATCTTGTCACAATATTGGGCTCATTACTGTTTCTGTTGTCTGAAGGCTGATACAGTGGAGTTGGATTTTGATTTGTGGTTCTATAGAACAGAGATGTTTGTTGCTTGGACTAAACATCGTAGGGAAGTCTAGACCCATTTTTATTTTGAATGTTATTACTATTCTACATCTAGTTTTTAGTTGGATGTTTATATAGTCATTGGTAATATTTGATTTTTTTTTTTACGATGGTTGTCATTGAATGCTGATGGTAAGTTTTGGGTGTTGTCATTTAATGCTATTGATTATCATAAAAACACGATGATTATGATTCGTAGACATTTTAGTCTAATTTGCAGGTAAGCCTGTTTTTGGTATTCACAATGCCTGTGTATTCGTTGTCCCAATACCGAAGAGAATGAGAACATGGACATGACCTCAAAATAACCGTACGATCTTTGTCCATGGGTCCTACATGGTCGATAGGGAAACATGCGGCACGCTAAACCAAACCATTAACAACTCCTCTCAGCCTGCAATGGTTCATAATGATTACACTTATTACATTTGTATTCAATACTTGTTCACTTCCTTTATTTTCATTATTTATATCTTAGCCCATGTTCTTGATATTTTTATTATAATCGTCTCAACTCAATGAATTTCTTAAATTTTATCTCTTCTCTGCCTTTCAATTTTTTTATTGAAGAGTCTAATTTTATATATTTTTATCAGCAAGTGTTTGTATATAAAACATCATCATCCTTTCTAGTTGAAATAAACTCAACCGTTAAAAAGACCATATTTATCATAATATCATTGCATGATCTTTACTTGGATATTTCTCCTTGACATTTTCCTTTTCCGTTGCCTAAATGACCTCCAACACTAAAGTCATAAATCTCAAACCTTAATTAAATATGATGATGATGTATAATCTCTAGAATTTATTATGCAATCTGAAGTAGAATCAATATTACAATCATGTAAAACGTTTGTCATTGAACTTTCTAATTTATCTAATCCATATTTGCTCAATAATATGGATGAAGATGTTGTATGTAGTCACGGTGGAACACTTTTATGCAGCAGTGATGCATTTGTGAAGTTTGATAGGATGGATATATACCTAATTGTGATTAGAATGTGGCAACTGATAAATCTTAGAACCAACCCCAATGTAAAAGAAACAAATATACAATTGTCTTAGTATTTTTCTTAGTTTAATATAAATTCCTTTGCAAGGCATTATTCTGTTCTTTGTTTGAAGACTTTACTTTTTCAAATATAATAGAATTTTATCATTTGCTGTTGTCTTGTTGTATTCAGAGCTTCTAAGAACATCATGTCTTCTACTCATTGTCAACAATCTTTATCTTTTGCTGAATGATTTCAAACAAGTTTGGATGATTTTTTTTGGTGTGGAAACAAGAAGTTCTTTCCATAATCAGGGGTTTCAAATTAGAGTCATTTCTTACGGGTCTTGATGTACTATAACAATTTTCTCCATACGTCAAATTCATTTCTTAATCTAAATTCAAAAGGTAATTTTCCGAGTACCCTGATCACTAACTGCAAGGTCCACTTCACCACGTCGACCTCTGTTAAACTCAGAAAGTCCCTTTAGTACCTATAATGCTACAATGTTGCAGAATTCCATGCTAACCAGTATTAACCACTACGGTACCTTCCACATCAATTCCAAAAATTAATCATGCACCTAGACGCCTACCCAATTCATTCCTGACCGTAATTACATTGCCAAATGACGAAAGCACTAAAACAAAGTATTCTACTTTTAACCACACATGCACGTATAATCAATGAAGATCATCACATGCAAATTCATAGAAAATAAGAGACAAGGTTCAACTTTCCTTACCTTATTCTAATAAAGATTACAGCCTCTAAGTGGTTCCAAAAGCTCAACACAAGGACTCTTTATAATCAGTCTCTGAAGCACGTTCCTCTCCCTCTCTTAGACAGAAAAAAATGCAATATAAGCTCTCTTTCACTCACGACTGTAGTAGAGTCTTTTCGTACATAACCTTCACCTTAAACTTTATTAATAATTCCTGCCCAGCCTAACCCTATCCCTAACTGCCCATTAAGCCTTTTTTTTCTTCTAAAAACTCTCTCATTTAAAAAAAACAAAACAAACTCATCAGTTTTAGGAACTACCTCGAATAAATTGTTTTCTATTTCTCTGTTTAACTGATCTGAGTATGTGCAATTAAAACAAACACGTGGCAGCCAAAAAAAAAAGGAAAACAAGATACATAAAAAAATATTAGCCAAGGTTCAAACCCTGCACTCTAAACATCATGCAGCGCACAACAATCACATTTAACTTTTCTTACGATCATGCATAATAATTTATATAAGCACATTTTAAAAGAATTAAACAAAACAAATCATTGCACAGGAATAGAACAGAACACAAGACTATCACACCATAGCAAGACTTTTTCACCAACCAAGCTACGTATTACTTGTGAAAAACATACACTTTCTTGTTAATAAACATCTAACACAATCACATTATCCTTTTTATTACAGTGGATTTTTCCAGGATCTTACATTCTTTGCAATCCAAAAACATTTCATACTCGATAATTGTTCTACCCAAGGAAAAGATACAAATATTCATTCTTTATATAATCTTCAAGCTCCCAAGTTACCTCCTTTGTCCCAAAAGGGCTTCACCATGTAAATGTCCTTTCCGCGAAGCTTCTTGGTCTGAACAACCAACACCCGCACTGGTCCAACATCTAAGGTTAAGTCCTCTCTGACTTGGATGTCATCTGCGTCAAGCACATGAGCCGCATTTGGAACGTACTTTCTTAATTGAGATACGTGAAATACATTATGCAAGTTCACCAACTGTAGTGGTAGCAACATTACTTCATAACTCATCAATCCAATCCTCTGAGAATCTCATATGGTCCAAGAAACTTTTGTAACATCTTCTTTGATCTGACAGCTATTCTAATTCTTGTTGTTGGTGTCACCCGCAAAAGCAGATGATCCACTACCTTAAACTTCAACAGTCTCCTCCTTCTATTTACATAAGACTTCTACTTGCTCTGAGTTGTTGACATCCGATTTTGAATCAACTTTACATTTTCTGTATTATGTTATAACAACTCATTATGGATGGCAACGGGTCAGGACAGATAGTCTCTAACTGTAACCTGACCCACAAATCCATAACCCGCCCGCTAACCGCACGGATACTGGTTAGAAAATACCCGTGGGTATTTGTGGATATCTGCAAAAAATTAGAAAAATATATTTTATACATTTTTAAATAACATTTAAATAAAATTACAATATATATATATATATATATATAATATAATGTAAATTAAATTTAACCTAATAAAATATAAATTAATTTTATTTTTAATTAAATTTTATTAAAAATATATATATAAATTAATATTTTTATTATTATTTTTTGTGGGTAGCGAATTTTTTCTGCGAATACCCGTATTTACATATTTTTTTTGTCATTCCTACTCAGGACATACTATTACTGCTTTCTCATCTTGATACCAATACAAAGATGTTGACCATCTTCTTTCATACAAATCTTTAAAAAGTATCACCCCGATGCTAGAATGATAATTGTTGTGCTACGTGATTTCCATTTAGAGTAAAATTTTTATTTCAACCTCTCAAATAATCTAGCATGCACGTTCTCAATAGATCATCCAAAGACTAAATAGTTCTTTTAGACTATTCATCCATATGAGATGATATGTTGAACTTATCTTCAAGTGTACCTTGTGTAACTCTATAACTAAATAAAAGTATCGTTGGATCGTTTAACAATTATTGAACCATAAATACAATACAAATATATATATATATATATATATATATATATATATATTATAAGTGTATATTTTTTAAAATATTTATTTTTACTTAAATTACATATTTTAGTTATTAATATTGCCTTTCATATTAAATTTGTAAAAAAAAGTTCGTGAGACCATAAGTTCTGTATTTAAAAATCCATCTAATTCGTAAACTAAACCGATTGGTAACTAAAACTGCAACAGTCATCCATATTAAAAAGTGATTAAATTTATAGGATTGAATAAAATGAAAATTTATTGGCAATTCCTTTAATTTTTGTAGTGATTTAAGAAGAGTATTTAGGATATAAGAAAATAAAATAAAGATTGAATTTAGGAATAGGAAGGAAATACTGTGAAAGGGTGATAAAATAAATTAAGATTAGGGTATATTGTCTTGTGTTGTCTTCTCAAAAGAGGGGCGGATCGGGTGGTGACCCCTTCTGGACTGGAACCCAACCAAACCAAACCTTGCACGTCTCTCGTCAGAGGCATTCTCACAGCACGGACCACGGAGATACTCTTCATCTTCCTCTCCTCTTCCTATTCATTCCTTTATATCTCTTATTGGATTCATCTCTCTCTCTCTCTCTCTCTCTCTCTCTCTCTCTCTCTCTGTGTGTCTATCTATATTCTCTGTCACTCACTCGCCTTCACTCACCAACCCAAGCTTCCACCCCTTTTCGACTCCCTTCCATTCACTCGCAGGTATTTCCTTTACAGTATTATTTTTTGACAATTCATCGATTCACAATTCCGCTCTATCACACCAACTTTATTCCGCTCTATTCACGCCCACGCCCTAATCTCGATCTGATGCTTCCAACTTCTGCCATTTTTTTTTTTCATTTATCAGTAGGGACCCATCAATGTATCCTAATTCGCTTCTCTATGCATCTCAGTAAATTTATTTAACTGATATCTGAATCCGACCTTCATCCCTCTTGATCTTCAAATAAATTGTGTTTTACATACTCCGATACCTAAAACATTTGCATTACATTAGTTTGCTGTCTTCGCGTATTTAACACACTTGCAATTCTCTATTTTCGTCGTCCCCTTCTGTACTTTTTCACCGGCTGTATTTGCGTGTTAACAACGGGTATCGTATGTTGCTATTTAATATAATAGGGACTGGATGTCTGTTTTCCTGTCTTTTGTATGCTGACCCAGCTCATTGATTTGTTTTGGATTACAGTAACTGATGGGGAAGAAAGTCAGAAAGAAGAGTCGAGGTTCTGCCAAGGAGAAGGGGGTTGCTGCCCCTTCACCTAAAAAGGTTGTTGAGCCTACCAACTTGACTGTCGAGTCTGTTGATGAAGGCGTTTTGGTTGCAAAAGAGACAAATTATTGCCCTCATCTCGTAAAAGGTGTTAATTTAAGCACATTGTCCACCAAGATTGAGTCTGGTGGATCCATAAGGTGTGAAGATTGTAGGGAAGGTGCGTCTGATAGAAGGGGTGGTAAAGGAAAAGGTAAACATGGGAAGAAGAAAAGTGGTGCATCACTGGATTCAAAATCTGAGTCAAAGTCAATATGGGTGTGTTTGGAGTGTGGTCAATTTACCTGTGGTGGCGTGGGACTACCCACAATCACTCACTGCCATGCAATAGGGCACGCGAGGAAAAGTCGGCACCCCTTGGTTGTTCACTTTGATAAGCCTCAACTGTGTTGGTGTTTCCCTTGCAAAATGCTTATTCAAGATGATAAAATTGTAAAAACTGATGAACCGATTCATCTTCTATCTGATGTTATGAAATTATTGAAAGGACGATCACAAGAAAAATCTTCCGTGGATATTGAAGATGTTTCCGCTGGGGATTGCAGTATTACTTCGGAAATCAAGTCAAAAGCTCTGTTCACTAATGATTCGACTGTACAATGCGGTTATGTAGTTAGAGGTATGCTAAATCTGGGGAATACTTGCTTCTTCAATTCAGTCATGCAAAATCTGCTAGCCATGAGTAGATTGCGGGACAGCTTTCTAAAGTTAGATGCTCCAGTTGGGCCTCTTATTAGTTCCTTGAAGAAGCTTTTCACTGAAACAAACCCTGTATCTGGATTAAAAAATGTTATAAATCCTAGATCCTTTTTTGGCTGTGTCTGTTCTAAGTCTCCCCAATTTCGAGGATATCAGCAGCATGACAGTCACGAATTGCTCCGTTGTTTACTCGATGGGTTAAGTACCGAAGAACTGGCTGGAAGAAAGCAGAATGGTGCTCCAAAGAGAGATGGGACCTCTTCCAATACGTTAGTTGATGCTTTATTTGGGGGTCAGATATCAAGTACTGTACGTTGCATAGAATGTGGGCATTTCTCAACAGTGTATGAACCTTTTTTAGATCTTTCACTTTCTGTTCCAACTAAGAAACCTCCTCTTCGGAAGGCTCAAGCAGTACCTCGAACCAAAAAAGGTAAACTTCCACCAAAAAGAGGTGGAAAGACTCGAGTCAAAGTTAACAGGGATACTGATCCCTTACCTGTTCAAACTCTATCGAACCAATCATCCAGCCACCAATCACAATGTCCTGATCAGTCTGCCATATCAGCTGCCGGAGAGATGGGGACTTGTTTTGGTGATTCTACATCATTGGGTTCTGAACAAATAAACAGCGTGGCTGATAAAGAGGAGTTGTCTTCACCAAATTTGGTTATTGCTGGAGAACCTCAACATATGCAAGTGCTTGACAATGGTGCAACGAAAACCTCAGAAGATTTTTCATGGTTGAATTATGTGGAAGCTAGACCAATGATAGATGAGTGTGATTTTGTTTCCCAAAAGGAGGATGCCCCAGAGGTACAGGATACTGAGCGCAAAGATGATTGTTTAAATGAATTCCACGGACAGGCCAGCAGTGAATCTAGTGGTCCTGTTTGTTTCCCTACGGATGATCAGAACTTAGGACCCGATTTTTCTTCAGCAAATGGATGGGAAGATGAGGTTCCATTACAAGTTCAAGATTCAGAAGTGTTGTTACTTCCATACAAAGAAGAAAGTTCCTCGGCTGCTGAGATCATAGGAGGAGATGGCGAGGCCTCCTCATCGGTTTTGGGTGGTCGTCCAGAAGAATTGGAGATTGATGGCTTTGGTGACTTATTCAACGAGCCTGAAGTTTTTGCCGGGCCTGCTCCCAGACCATCTTCTTGTGGTGAGGTTGTGGAAGCTAGTTTTATCGTTGGAAGTAATAGTGAGTCTGATCCCGATGAAGTAGATGACACAGATTCCCCTGTCTCTGTAGAGAGTTGCTTGGCACATTTTATAAAACCTGAGCTTCTCTCGGACGAAAATGCCTGGTATTGTGAGAACTGTTCAAAAGTTCTCCATCTTCAAAAGATGGAAGAAGAAAAGCAGGCAAGAGATGTATGTGATGGAAACGAGTCTGGAATTCATGATGAACCATGGCATGCAGGTAATTCTTGTTCTGTTAATGTCAGAACCAATGGAAATGGGAGCATAGAAAATGACCAAAACATAGAAAGTTCAGTTTCACGGGAGAAACATGAGACAAAGCTTGAAAATGGTCAAAGGGATGAGCTTTGTTTAATCCTTAATGAAAGGAATGGTGGGTCACTTGAAAAGGAAGATACTCCTAACAATGAGATGCAGTCTTCAAGGTTTCATAATGCTTGCAATGAAGAAAGCTCCAGTCATTTAGCTGCTGATTCTTGTACTGCAGAAAATGTCCGAAGAGATTATCCGATGATAGATAATGATAGCAGTGACTTGGAGGATGCTGACTCCAAAAGTGTGAAAGTGAAAAGGGATGCAACCAAGAGGGTCCTCATATATAAAGCTCCGCCTGTCTTGACCATTCATTTGAAGAGATTCAGTCAAGATGCCCGTGGTCGCTTAAGTAAATTAAACGGCCATGTCAATTTCAGAGAAAAAATGGATATTAGACCATATATTGATCCCAGGTAATTTGTTACTTTTCTAGATCTTGTTTGAAGTTCGAACAATTAATAAGTGCGCAATTCTTGCCCCTTCAGAATGGTATATCAGCATGTCGGACACTATTCAGCACTGGGACTCCTTCGACCTGCCTTGAGCATGTGTCAAATATCCCTTTACCTCTCGCAATTAAAAACTAATTTATTTTCTGCTGAGACTCCTCTTGGAAACTGACTAAGAGCGGTGACCCAAGCCAACACGTTCTCTTGACTAGACACTTAAAAGAGAACAACTTCTGCTATTGTCTAGACACTTTATACACTCCTATAAAACAGTACTATACGTTTTAAACAATTACTTAGACGTTCAAATCATTTAAATTGAAAAGATTATGAAGCACGGAACCCTTTCTATTGAAAGCAAGTATCCTTATACCCAAAACCCTGTTGTCTTGGTTCTAAGTAGCTGCTCTACCTAATCGTGGTGGTTGCTGTTGTCCTTCACTATGGTTGTTGTTGTTGCCTAATGTGCCTTGAGCATCTGTTGTTGGTGATGCTTCTCCACCATCGTGGTGGGCAGACGTCAATATTTTTTAGGTCCTTTGCTCGTATGCAGTATAATCCCTCTAAGTATCTTTTTCGTAATGGTCATTATCATATGAAAAATTGTAAAGCTTTTAAACTATTTTTAGAAGGGGCGCATATATACTGTATCCCATTGTTGTATACTTTGAAGATGTTTCACAGATGCGTCTACGTGTTTTCATTTATTTTACACTCACCCTAGTTTTTTATTCAAGTGTTGTGAATTGTTTTTCTAATTTTGGCACAAGAAATATTTTGGAGACAATTTCACATTATTTCAGTTGCTAACAGTTTGGATTTGTAAATGCAGTTATGATTGGAAGTCTTAGTTGTTTGTTTTGTTTAGTACTTTACTGATCTGGTGGCTTGTTGTAATTCACTCACAATTCTATTAAAGCAGGTGCACAATTGAAGAGAAGTATGAATACCACTTGGTTGGTTTAGTGGAGCATTCGGGAACAATGAGAGGGGGTCACTATGTTGCCTATGTGAGAGGAGGGCACAGGAACAGTGGGAAAGAGAGTGAGGGTTCCACATGGTATCAGGCAAGTGATGCATATGTGCGTGAAGTTTCCCTTGATGAAGTTCTTCGCTGTGAGGCATACATTTTATTCTACGAAAAAGTTTGAGTAAAACGCATCTATTTTTTAAGAATTTACATTCTAGATAGATATAGAGGTTTACTAAAGTTAGGAGGAAGGGAGATATATCTTTGCAGGTGAGTGTAAAAGAAATTAGAGGATATTGTATACCATTTTTTAGACATGTGATGAGATGTTGAATGTACAATGCGATGTCATACAATCAAAATTTAAAAACTTTCTTTTGATGCTAAACTCTAAAAGCCCTCTCTCCCCTCACCTTCTGTTCAACCTTTGTTTCGTCATTAATTATTTAATGTAGGTCATAAATTTATTCATACCAAATTTCTCTCCGATATTTTTATCGTGAAAAGAATTTCAATTCATAAGGTTATAGTGAACCTCACTCCCTATTTTTTCTCCTTATTTTTTCTCTTTTGGAAGCACGAATAAATTAGCTTTTCTAATGGAGTTGTTTGCTTGTTGGCATCATTACTTTAGTCACACCTGTTTTTAATAATTTTCTTTCTAATCACGTTTAGAGAATAAATGAAATTAGTTTCTTCATAAAAATTAATCCATAAATAAATAAATTTATAGAAGCTTTCTCACATAGTTTCTAATTTTTATTTAATTAGAAATATATTTATTTCTGTTTTTTCTTCTAACATTAACCAAAATGTTTATATTTAATAACATTAAATTGAAACCTAGTAAAAAATAATAAATGTAAGGATTACGTTCACTTTTTAATCCTTACAAAATTTGAATGTAGTTTTGACTCTCTAAATCACTAAAATTAAATAATTTTCATCTACCATCACTATATCAATTAATGGTTAAAAGAAAAATCTTAACATTATGAAGTTAATGATCAAATCTTTAAATGAGTAATTACTATAATTATCACTTTCTGTAACTAGATAATATATTAATTATTGCACGAATTTACTTACTTTTAAAATTGAAAATGAATCTGCAATTAAAATTTTACAAAAGCTAATATTATACAGTCACAAAAATTATAAGGACTGAAATAAATTTAAGCACTTAGTATAAACATTGAATTGGACTATAAAAGAAAGTAAAAATAAGGTAGCTAGAATTAAAAGAAGAATGAACATAAATTAAAATATAAATATATTATTATTATTTAGTTTTTCCGTTTACATATTATTTTAATATTTATATTTTCATTATAATAAAAATATTACTGAAACGTTGTTAGCATAATTGTTTATGTTAATGATAACCAATAATAGAATAATCAATTAAGTAAATAAGAATATTTACGTTTCATAAATTACTATTATATAATTATTTCTTGAACATAAATAAACGCCACCAATTATTCAATTTTAAAAAAAAATTATAGTTTTTGTGTGGAAAGTTCTATTGAAGGATATTTATGTTTCATAATCTCTTATTTATTGTTTTTCAATTTTTGACTTTTTTTTTATGTTTTGTTCATTCTTCAAGTTTCCATGCCTGGAAACCACGTTTATGCACAGTTTTACCCTTAATTTGTCTTCTCACCAACATTAACGTCTTCCCATGCACAATGAGTTTCCCTATTCTAAAGACTTCAACTGCCATAGGCAAAACTTTCTCATCACAAACACTTTTGCAGCCACTGCATCCAGATATTTTGAATAATAGTTGAGTATTCTTACATTAGTTTTTTTGTAGAAATATTTAAGGAAAATAATAAATCATTTTATAAGTAAAAACTTATTTATACATAAACTAAAAATAATAATCATGCTGCTTTTAAATTCATCATGCTGCTTCGATTTACCGGGATAAATGTTTATTTTTATTTTTATATTTTTTAGCGCAAAATGTTCACTTTGTCGAGAATGTGTGTTATATCTATCAACCTAAGTAATCCGATGGATTTCTGTACTCTGACTCATTTTTATAGTACTCAGAAGCAGCTGTTGGATACATAATTTTTGTTTTAAAATAAAAACCTTAAATTATGAAAATGAATGTTTAAGTAAATAAAATTAGATTTGTACCAATGAAAACAGTTGAGTTTGAATTTAATTTATAAAATCAAATTTTATTTAACTAAGGAGATTGTAAGAACCTAAAAATAATTAAAGTGTATAAGTAATTTATTTTTATAAATATATTTGATTATTTTATTATTAAAAGACTGAACTGTAAATAAAAAAATTAGTTCATCAAGTTTCATTTTGTTTTTTCTAAAAACTATTTTCACCTTTTATTTATTTGAATACCATAAACAAGTTTAAGAGTTTTGATTTAAAGCACAACACTTTTATTCTAACACATGATAAGAGTAAATTTAATTTTTGTTCTTTTCATCATTTGAAAAATTTATATGCATAAATCTTAATTGATTTCATGTAGTTTAAGAGAGCTCAAAATGAATCTCTACCTTCTACCTGTTTATAGTTGTTAGAATGTGTTTAGATTATTGATGTAAGTTTTTTTTTCATAGATAGAACATTTTATGAGAATTGAGAATTAGAGCTTTTAGAGTGAAGTTGGTTTAAAATTTTCATCCAATTAGAGAAGTTACTATTTTTATATTGTAATGCTTTGATTGAATGATGGATATGACTAAATTACAATTCAGATCTCTTAAGATGTGTTATGACTAAATTATGATTCAGATCTCTAGATATGTTATGACTATCTGAATTGATAATTTATTTTCAGGGATAGTTTTAGTCAAATTAATTTGAAGGTATTTTATATCTTAGAAAGTTCAAGTAGCCTTGCTTGCTGGGTAAGCTTATGAGAAAAGCTTCCAGTGGTCAGTAAACCAATTATGATACAAAAATATTTTTGTAAATGTTCAAAGAGCTCTCTATTTCCGCTAGAAAAAATTATATGTTTTGTTTCTAGTACTCATTCATTAGGTGAGTCGTTCCCTTGCCAAACGAAAATTATTGTTTACATCAAAAAAGCTCAAAAAGGGAAATGTACTTCCATATTTCCACCGAGGCTTTCGCTTCTTCTTCCTCTTCTACCTTCTTCATTTATACATGCCTCTCCTAGTTCGTAATATACAAACAGTCAGCATCATCAAAATATATAGAAACAATATGTGAAGACTATATCTAAAAGTACATGAAGCTTAATCTTCAATTAAGTCTAATGAATGTTGTCTTGAGGTGATTAATTATGACTCCACCCCACTATGATTCAAAATAATTCAAGCGAGTGGAGTTTGGCGCAATTATTTTATAGAAGTGTGTCAAAATATATTTTCTCGTACATTTATATTACTTTTGTAGCATTATGTGAGTAGTCTTAAAAAATTTCATTTATAAGATATTTGGCAGTTCTCAGTAAAAAAGAAGCAAAAATTCTTCTTAATTCAGTAACTTAAAGCACTTGTAAGGATTTACCACAAGTTTTTTTGTGTTGAAAACTTTACCGGGAAAGCACGGCGACAAGTGGTGATAAATTATTAGCAATAAATTAGGAGACACCTTGAGTTGTGAGATGTTAAGCAAAGGATTGTGATATTTGGAGATAAGAAATGAAAACAGCTAACCTAACAGTGTGCATGTGAAAGAGTTTGATATTGCATGAGATGGATAAGGAATCTCTGAACCTACGAAGTGCCTAATGAGAGGATTCTAGACAAGAGAGGATGGTAGTTGAACGATGTGACTTTACATTTGAAAATAAAACAAAAAATGTTTTAAAATAAAATATATCCAAATTTTAAAATTTCAAAATAAAATATATCCAAACATGTGAAAACTTTATTAGAGACGTTATCCTAATAATAATGTGAACTTGTACATACACAATGATATTACGTTTCTTGACTTTGAAAAACCCAGTATAAACTTAACCAAATCAACATTCTCATTAAAATTAATAATTAAATACATGACTATAGCTGTTTTGTTGATGGAATATACTATTATGAACACTTAAATATATATGGACTAAACATGTTTTTTATCTTCTCTTCGCAAATTATGAAATTTCAGTCGAACATGGTTATATATATAATGAGTTAAATCAATAAATATTGGAAAATATGTGTTGTTGAATTAGGCTGAGTACGAGAAAGTACGTAAAGTTGGACGGAGAGAAAGAGGAAAGAAAATACGAAGAAGACTTTATTTGGGTGGCGTGAAAAAGTGCAAACATACATATAGGACGTGTTTTATTTGATTAAGGAAAATGACACTTGAACAACCATTTTTGACAACATTTAGACACGCGCACATGTGTCAAAATCTGAGTGGTCCATTTTCATTTAATTTTTCCAACTGGACCACTCAGATTTTGACACGTGTGCGCGTGTCTAAATGTTGTCAAAAATGGTTGTTCAAGTATCATTTTCCTTTGATTAAAGGGGAAAGTGATCAGTAGTAAGCCAGAATCACAGACTGCACTGCGGGAATGGGTTTGACAGTGTATGAGCTAAAGCCTGCCATTTTGATAACATATTCCCACTCTTTCAGGGTCCGCTCTTTCCCAAAGTTAGTGTGAGCCATCATCACCATGTCCAGCATCAGCCCCACGTCTTCCAGGGCCTTCACCTTACCTCCTTCTCCTTCTTCTATCACCGCCTCCACGATCATCA
Source organism: Vigna umbellata (assembly GCF_029865625.1). Lineage (NCBI taxonomy): Eukaryota > Viridiplantae > Streptophyta > Magnoliopsida > Fabales > Fabaceae > Vigna > Vigna umbellata. The sequence continues at coordinate 36,497,632 of NC_142169.1, read as the reverse complement.
CCTTCCCATTTTCCTTCGAGATTCCTTCCCTACACTTCTTCAAGATTTCGATGCACTCTTCGTCCGACCAGTCGTGCAAAACCCACTGCATGTCTCTGTTGTTACAAAAACGCATACAAACAAAGTGAAAATGCAAACAAGTACAAACATACCATGAGAAAAGCAGCATCGGCTTTAGGAACACTCTGGAACATGTCTCCTGCCACGTGTTCGAGGCCATCGGAGTGAGGGGCCTGGGCGATGACATGGGGAAGATCAAAATTGATGGCTCGAATGGAAGGGAGAGCTTGATGGAGGATGCGCATGGCAGTGCCGTTGCCCCCTCCCACGTCCACCACCGACTTGAGACCACGGAATTCCTCGTTGCAATTTTCGATGATGACAGGCATGACAAGCTTGGCATCGCATGCCATCGCTTCGTTGATGAGGTTGCTGTGGTCGAGATTGGCGGCGGCATAGCGCCACACGTCTTCACCGTGAGTGTTTTGAAATGAGGGACGGCCATTGGCCATGACGCGAGCGCTTAGACTGTGCCAAGGTGCTAGCATTATAGGAGTACTCTCCAGCAAAAGTAAAGCGGCCATGCTCTGTTGCCCCTCTTTCATCAAACGACGAGACAGAGGTGTCTGTGTATAGCCATTGCTGCCGCCCATGGTTACGGCTTTGAATATCTTCCTGTGCGCCAGGAATCTCATTATGCGTTTCAGAAGAGCAGGATCACACCCCAGAGCTGATGATATCTCCGACACTGTCATCGCCCTTCCATGCTTTTCTATGGCTTCAGCAATGCCAAGCTCTATCGCACATTTCACCACTGCCATTTCCACAAATCCAAATATGTACTTCCATATCTCCACCGAGGCTTCCGCTTCTTCTTCCTCTTCTACCTTCTCCCTCGACAACACTCCCTCTCTCTCTATCTCCCCCATCTCTCTCTTCTCTTCACTTCTCTTCACTTCTCTTCTGCCACCATCACACCTTCATTTATACATGCCTCCCCTGTTAGGCCCCTGCTAGGAAGGATACCATGTACCACACATTTTTATCAAGAAAGAAAATAAAAATAAAATAAAAAGTAAAAAAAAACAGTATTAGTCAAAATGAACTTCAAAAATTTAATTATATCAAATAATATTTTTCTTGATAATATTCAAATACTCAGCATCATCAAAATATAGAAACAATGAGTGAAGACTATATCTAAAAGTACATGAAGCTTAATCTTCAATTAAGTCTGATTAATTTGTCTTGAGGTTGAGGTGATTAATTATGACTCCACTCCACTATGATTCAAAATAATTCAAAGTGAATGGGGTTTGGTGCAATTATTTTAGAATTGTTCGCAATAACCGAAATATTGCCGGTCCCGCCCAAAAGATTCACCTAAACATCAAAAGATTTAGGATGTCGGAGATGTTTTACTATTTACATCTAGATGACAAAAAAGGATCAGTTGGGTAAGTTTAACAGTCTAACTTCTTTGAAAATATATATTAAATTTTATGAATATATTTGAAATTTTAATTAATAATAACTTTTCTTAGATAAATTTATCGGAAATGTATATTTTATTTTTTAATAAATTATTTCAATAACCATACTTATTTTATTTTATCAGTTAATTTTTCATTAATAAAGTTTTCCAATAATTACAAATCTTAAATTTCTACAATAATTTAAAGGTTTAATAGCCAATTTAATCCTCACTTTGGTTGAAAAATCTCAATTTAGTCCCTCGTTATAAAAGTGTTTTGAATTAGTCCTAACTTTTAAAATAGTGGGTTAGATTGGTCCTTTCTGTTAAATATAAGTTAACAAAATTAATGGATGATGATGTGACACAACTTAAAGCTAACGAGGGACCAATCTAACACATCAGCTTTAAGCTGTGTCACATCATCATCCATTAATTTCGTTAACTTATATTTAACGAAAGGGACCAATCTGACCCACTATTTTAAAAGTTAGGACTAATGTAAAACACTTTTATAACGAGGGACTAAATTGAGATTTTTCAACCAAAGTGGGGACTAAATTGGCTATTAAACCTAATTTAAAATGTTTATTATCAATAGATTTATCTATTGATAAATATGTTGATAAAAAATAATAATTTTTTTGTCTAAAATATGCTTTGCTCCTAAGACTAAAATAAATAAATAAAAAAGTCTAAGTTTTCGAAAAGATGAAGATGCGATAAAGAAAAAAAAATGTCATTTTTTTAACAACTAACCTGACAAGGATTCTAGCTTGCTAGTTAGAGATTTCCGGATCAAAAAAGTGTTATTGAGCATTTTTTTTCTTTGCAGTAAACGAGTTTTTTCTTCCTTAACGATTGGGGCGTTCACAAATGGTTGCATATTGTAGGTGTGCTTAAAGTTGCACTAACTTGTTGAAGCCACTGATATCATCAATGTTAATAGCACTGTGGTTCTCCTTTCACACGTGAAAGTTTTTTTTTTCTTTTTTTTTCATCGTTGTCATACTGAAAGAGTCATTGTCACACCTCTTCACCACTAAGGCATAACGTAGTATGTTCATTACAACAATTATAAATAAACAAACAAAATCACATTGTACATGTTAATCTTGGAGAACATGATTTAGTTTTATTAGACATTTGTATTGATTGAGACTATGAGTGTTGAATTGATGGAGAAGTGAAGATGAATTTTGAAAACTAAAGGAAGAAAAGAAAATGAGGGAAGAGGAGGAAGATAAACGAAATTGTGATGTTTGTTGACGAATTTTATAGACAAATTTTTTTCATCGATAATTAGCGACATACTTTTTTTCGATAATTACTGACGAACAAAAAATTATGTGGGTAAAATTTATCGATGAGAATTTTATCATAAATTTTTTATTATTAGTAATTCATTAGTAATTTTAATTTACTAAAAGATTTTAACCATCAATGACAAAATTTTAGTCATTTTGACAATATCAATTTTTCTTGTGGTGTGGGACTCATTGATATAAATGTCTATATGTGTTAACATTTTATGTTTGTGTTGTATGATGTCTCTTTTTGGTACATTATTTTATCTTTTTATTTTCTATTTTTTTTGCTTGTTTGACTTTTTTTTGTAAGAATTACCTTAATTATTTGAGCAAATGAAGATGAGTGATACTAAAGTGTAGAGTTAGACGGTTTTATTCTAGCTCATGTAAGCTTTTGCAAAAAAATTATTATACTTTTTAATTAGTGTAATTTACTTCTTAGTCGTATAACATATTTTCATATTATAGTTATATTTGAGATAATTTTAATAACATGATATATAAATTTATTAAATATATTCTTTTACATTAAATGTATGATATTTCCTTTAGTAATTGTATATTTTGAAACTAAATATTACAATATTTTTTGTCACTATTTCTTCAATAAAGTAGCGAAAAATTAGCTAAAAATATTTTTTCCTATTACCAATTTTGTTTTAGTTTATACATTGACATTCTTTCATAATTTTTAATACTTAATGTGACACCCGGGTACTGATGAAGGCGGGAGTGATCGCCGCTGCAAGAGGCACGATGTGCAAGGGGCACAGACAATGAGCGGCTCCTGGCAAACTTCCAGTGGAAGGGACACATGGATGAATCGAACATACACTGGAATGAGAGTGATCTAGAGACTGTATAGGTATGTGACTATACAGTTGAAGGATAGCTTAAAGGGATTGATTTGGCTACTTATATCACCAAATGCATTTATTTTTTGGTAGCCTAACTCATAAGAACTCCATGGTTAAGCGTGTTTAGCCTAGAAAAATTTGAAAGTGTGCGAGTGAGGACAAAGCACATTGGAAAGCCTCGTGTGATGTGTGGGGGCAGTTACACTTAATAGAGATCATCTTGAAATTAGCCTAGAGTAATAACCTGTACATGATATTTACTTTTTTATTATTATTATAAAATAAGATTGCTTATGAAAAAAATACATTCTTATACTTAATATATTTATTAAATATGAATCATTAAAATTATTTTTATATTCTAATTCTAATATCTTTATTTTATATACTTTATATGGTTCGGTTAGTGGGGTGGAGGTTAAGTCTTCTTATCCAAATCGTCTCCAAACTCTTAGCTCAAGTCACAAGATAGTCTTTAAATCTCCTTGTACCGTTTGGTCCAATCGGGTAGTACCTGTAGAAAACACTCTGACTAAGTGTCTGTGTGAATAGTTTTGTAATAAATGTGTAGCAAAAGTAGTCAACAATCTGAATATCAAACCTGTATTTATAGACTGTAATGGATTTCTGATTAGGACTAACCCAATTACAGACCACGTATTAGTAACCTTATCTTGGTTTAACCTAATCACTCCTAGTAATTAATCCTGTTTGAGTAATTGACCGATCAATTATTTTGTTAATGGGTGACTAATCGTTCAATTTATGACTAACCGGACAATCATACAATACATTTTATTTATCTTATTTTCCCATGTTTACAGGGCTTCATGCAAGACCTCACTTGTTTTATATAAATGAAAGATCAATCATTTTGAGGAGAAAAAAAAAAGAGAGAAGAAAATAGCCATAATTTGAAACGTAATTATTGGTTCCTCATAAATTAGCTTTATAATTTAATATTTTATAATAATCTGAAATGTTTACTTTAGTGGATTAAAAAAAATAAAGTTACCCCATTAACATTCTAAAAGAATAATTTTAATATAATCAAGGTCCCCTGCGAAAATTAACAAATGAAAATGCACTGACCATTAAATTTTAGTGGCAGACACTCCTTATACGCAAGGATTTGCCAACTGTTTATTGTAATAATTAAAATTCAATTACTTTGCTCAGTTGAGATTGAGATGGATGAGCAGACCCATATTTCGTAAAAGGAGTTTGTGAATGTTGTTTATCGAATAATTTTTTTTTATGTTTTGAAAAATATTAAAAAGTATGAAAATATATTAGAAAAATTACAGAATATAAAAAGAAACTATTGTAATAAAAATGTTACTTTCCAAAATATTAAAACATAAAATAGTGTGCTAGAATAATGGTAATAATATATCACTAATACAATATTAACCTTTCACGTTATATAATTTTCGTTGTACAAATAGGAAACCTCGAAAAAAATAAAAAAAATGTGTGGAGATATTTTGTAAATATATAAAATTTGTTTACATCGGATTGGTTGTGTAAAATTGTTTAAATTAGGATTTTTCACCTTTTTCCTTTGGTGCAATTTCTTCTTTTCCATTATTGTTTTTGCTTTTAGGTGACAAAGGGCCTGCAAGGGTGTTTTTGGACGTTTTGCACACCTTTTTGTGGTATAAATAATTAATTATTATAATTAATTATTATTTTTAGATGTATTTATTATATAAATATTAAGGCCACTAAACCTGCTCATAAGTAACTAAATTGCAATCACTAAACATGTTTATAACTATACTAAGAATATATGCCCTAAAAATAATTACTAACAATAATAATAAGTAGTAGTAGTAGTAAATAATCATAATAATAATATTTTACTATTTCAATATCAAGTTAGAGCATGAAGATTCAAATGTCTAACTTAAGAAGAAAAAACTCAAATTATATTTTTCTCAATACTTTGTAAAAATGTTTATTAATTTTACTGATAGAGACCTTGTGAGACCCTTAATAATTAGCTTAAGTTAATCCTGACATCTCACCCTTAATGCTTGCCACCTCATTCCCAGCCATTTAAAACCCACTTTCTAATCTGACCACAATTCTGTCTGACGTGCACGAAGCACCACGCTCATCATTCTCTGAAACATTAAAACGCACTAAACTCTGCATGCACACACGCCACTTGTCACGTTGGAATCTTCTAAATCAGAGTTTGGTGTGCATGTGGCAACCTGTGACACGTTCTTCCAATTGAACGTTGGTTTAACAAAACCAGACTTTTCGAAAACTCTCTCTCTTGCACGAACTCATCTTCAACCTCTGAACTCACCCTTTCATCTTCTCCAACTTCTCTCTAAAAACCCTAAACTTCTCTCTACTGTAATCCTTACGTTTCTTCTCCAATCGCGTTTTCAGCACCGTAGGAACACCCACTGCACTAAGAGCTATCCATTGGACCGAACAGCTTCAAAGACTGACACTGGTAAGTCCCTTTCGTAGTTCGTCCTTAGGTTCTGGAAAAATAGAGTTTTAGTTGCATGCAAACTGGTATTCTAAGAGTTCTGTAATCTGTGGTTAGATTTGGTTCTGGAAGAGTCAAGAATCCTAAGCAAAACGTAGTTGGACGAAGCCATTTTTATACATCTAGAACAAGCTTGAATTTCAATCCGGGTAAGGGAAGCTTATGTGTTTAAATTTATACTGCATGTTGTGTAATCTGAGTTGTATGAATGAAAAATGTAAGGTTTGAGTTGTATGGATGATCACTGTTATTGTGCATGTATGAACTGCATGATGTTTGAGCTGTATGATTGACCACTGTTATGGAATCTGGTTTTCTGATTTTGATTTATCTGTCATGAACGATCACTGTTTGCGTGGATTGTATATATTGTTGGTGGTTTGAAATGCATGATGATTAGATTACGTAAGAATGGAGTATGATTATGGTAGAGTTGGAATGATTAAAATGTGGAAATCTGTATGAGAATGATGTTAGTGATGAATTAAATCTGGAATGAAAGTTATAAAGTTATAAATTTGAAATCTGGAAAGTTCTGTTAAACTTGAGAAATCTGGAATTTTAATCTCCCCTCTGATAAGTGACGCTCGTCCCTGTACGGTCATAGACTGTTCGGGGTTCAGCAAAATAACTTAGATTTGGAATTCCTTCATTTGGAAGGAATTCTGCTCGAGAACGAGCGTCCCCAATTTAGTGAATGAGCGTTCGTTTCAGCTCAGCTTAGATAAATATTTGAAACTTTACAAATACGTGACGTTCGGCCTTAAGTCGAACGTTCGTCCTCAGTGACGTTCGGCCTCATGTCGAGCGTTCTTCCTTAATGTCGTTCGGCCTTATGTCGAACGATCGTTCTATAGAGCGTTCGCCCTTATACTGAACGTTTGTCTGAATTGGCGTTCGGTCTTATACCGAAGCGTTCGTCCTAAATAGCGCTCGGTTTGTATCCAGCGTTCGTTCTGATTTGTGCTCGGTCATTGACCCAGCGTTCGTCCAAGGAGGGTTCGGTTTTATAACTGAACGCTCGTCCTTATCATTGAATTCTGAGCGAACGTAACTGGCGTTCGTCCAAATTGTTAATTAACGTTCGTTCTTTGACTGGCAGTGTTGTTTTCTGAAATCAGTTCATATTTGGTTGTTTATCTAAATACTTTCTTACTGGTTTATCCTTTGGATTCTACCTGGATTCTTTATACTTAAAATCTTTCTAAGTATCATCCATATTTTCTAAGATCAGTACCTTCAAATTATTAAGTGTCGAAACGTATTAAGTGGATAAATGGTTCGTTTCTTTTGTTCAGAAACGAGAAGGTAGGAGTACTGTAACATGTTGGTCCCTATTGATTAAATGGTGAACATTCGTGAATTTAAGAGAGTGGAACATAGAATGAAAATGTGAAAATGAGAAATGTTTAATATGGACGAGTGATATGTTGAACGAATTATTGGAATTGGATTTTTACGAGCGTTCCAGGGAGGAACGTCTCTTATATGATTGAATATTGAATTGGTAAGGTATGACTGTGGTTAGTTAATGCTGGCTTGGTCCATCCTGATATTCCGTGATACACCTCTTCAAGTAGAAGGGGGTAGTCATGCGTGGGAATGGCAGGAGGCTCTAGTCCATTGAGTACTCCGGACAGATAGGGTTAACCTCGAGTGGCAGCTGGGGATTGATCAGTTACTACACCACTCGGGTGCAAGGACGCCTGTAACTACATGGTTCATACAGTCCGGACGGTCTGTCTTATTATATGTCTTTATATGATTATTATTTGATGAATCACATGCTGTATGTGTGTTTAGAAATGTAACTGTATGTGTTGATTGTATAAATTAAATATTATAAGCTTACCCTTGCATTTCCATTGTGTTGTCTCTTGTATATGTACGTCCGTCTTGTCAAATGCAATGATCATCCGTTGTGGATGTGAGCAGATGGTGGAGCATCCCTTGAAGCAATGCTGGAAGAAGAAAATTTGGACGACTCCAATCTGGTTGAAGTTGAAGTAAAGGTCGAGCCTTAGAGTGCTCGTTTGATTTAGGCTGTACATGTTAGCATAGTTATAACGTTCGGCCACTTATTTTGAAAGGCCGTTCGTCTTAATCATCTCTGCTTGTATTTTGGTGCACGTTAGTTTATGTATTTAAGAGCGTTCACTCTTGGTTTCATTGTATGCGTTTATACGCGTCCTCTGTACTGATGCCGTTAGGCTTTTAAATCCTGTTTTAATTCAAAGACTGTTTGTGATTTCTGTTAATTGTAATTAATTCTGAATTATAGTGATTACTGTATTTTGGGATGTTACATTAGTGGTATCAGAGCAGTTTTGTTCTTCTAAGGACACTGTAGGGTTATGAGTGCACTGTGTTTTGCTGTGTGCTTATTGCATGTTTAATGAGTTATTATTGTTTTAACTCTTGGACATAACTAATGCTCGTTTGTTTTTCTCTGCATCCAGAGAACAAATGGCACCTAGACTTCCTCCTCCTCCTCAACCGAATGAGTCCGAAACGTCCAACAACACTAGATTGTTGGAAACCGTGGTGGAAAGATTGCATCAACAGAATACCACGTTGCTGGAGCAAAACGCCACCCTGATGCAGCAAAACCAAGCTGCTATGCAAGGTTTGGAGGCCTCGCGTGTCAATTCTGAAAACACGCAAAGGCAGTTGATGGAAATCTTGGCTGCAACTAGAGGTGCGCCTGGAGCATCTTCTTCAAACGCTGCTCAACCTGCTGCCGAGTGGAGTTTGGAGAGCTTCCTGCAGCATCACCCAGCTAAGTTCAGTGGGAAGTGCCTCCCTGATGAGGCTGATCAGTGGCTAAGGGATATGGAGAGGATTTTTAACGCCAAAAGGTGTCCGGATGAGAACAGGTTGGCGTATACAGAATACTTATTAACTGGAGAAGCAAGCCATTGGTGGACGAGCACAAGGGCCATACTGGTAGACGCTCACCGCCCTATTACTTGGGAAGTATTCCGTAATAAGTTTTATGAGGAATATTTCCCTGACAGCGTAAAGTTTGCAAAGGAGGTGGAGTTTTTACAACTGGTTCAAGGTGGAATGTCTGTATCAGAATACACCAATAAGTTTAAACACCTTGTCCGATTCAATACAATGGCCACTAGTGAGGAGTGGCAGTGCAGAAAATTTGAGAATGGTCTACGCAGTGATCTGAAGGTTGTGATTTCCAGTTTATGCATCCGAACGTTCCCTACCATGGTGGAGAGGGCTAAGGTACTGGAAAAGAATTTGGCAGAGGTGGAACGGTATAAGAAACAGCAAACAGTAAGGGGGCCAATTGTCTCAAGGGGGAGTGTGAATCAGAGAGGATCCCCTTACGCTCGTCCAGCAGCCAACACAAGTGGATCTCAAGCCTTGATTCCTGCTGGACAGTCTGGACAGCAAGGTAGTATCACTTGTTTTCAGTGTGGAGGGCCACACTACCGTTCATCATGCCCTCAGTTGGCGAGAGGAAAATCTTGTACTCGTTGCGGAAGAAGTGGACATGGAACGAATGAGTGCAACGCTGGTGGGAGAGCAGTGATGAGGCCGCCAAACGCAGGAAGAAATCAGCAAGGAAGGGGTGGTCGAGCCCAAGCTACTGGGCGTGTGTACGCAATTACTGGTGCGGAAGCAGCAAGTTCAGGTACACTTATCACCAGTACTTGCTTGTTATATGGAATGCAATGTTGTGTGCTGTTTGATTCGGGGGCGACGCACTCCTTCATCTCGAAGGCGTGTGTTGAAAAGCTGGGAATAGTGGAGAGAGATATGCAGTTTGAATTGGTGGTATCAACACCAGCGGCTGGAGAGCTTAGGACATCTACCGTATGCATTAGATGTCCTATTGTGGTAGAGGGGCATAGTTATAAGGTGAATTTAATCTGTTTACCTTTGAAGGACTTGGAGATAATTCTAGGAATGGATTGGCTAGCTGCCAACCATATTATTATTGATTGTGGCAAGAAGGAATTAGTGTTTCCTGAAGAGGATGAAGAATACTTGGGTGTAACTTTCGGTCAATTGAAAGAGGATATAATGGAAGGAGCAAGCTGTTTTCTCATCATGACGCATGAAGATAAGGAGTTAAGGGGGTTGGCAGAAGCACGGATGTACAAGGGGAGCAGTATTGAGAGCACGGTTGTGAATGAATTTCTGGACGTATTTCCAGAAGAGATACCAGGATTGCCTCCTGTTAGAGAGATTGAATTCACCATTGATTTGGTGACAACAGCTGCACCTATATCTGTTCAACCTTACCGGATGGCGCCTGCAGAATTGACCGAGCTTAAGAAACAGATTGAAGAACTTATGGAGAAGCAATTCATCAGACCAAGTGTATCACCATGGGGAGCTCCTGTACTCTTGGTGAAAAAGAAAGATGGTAGCTCTCGGTTATGTATAGACTACAGGCAATTAAATAAGCTGACCATCAAGAACAAATACCCGTTGCCAAGGATAGATGATTTGCTGGATCAGCTGCATGGAGCAACGGTATTTTCAAAAATTGATTTGCGTTCAGGATATCACCAAATAAGGGTTAAGGAGGACGACATCCAGAAGACAGCATTTAGATCACGTTATGGACATTATGAGTACGTGGTCATGCCATTTGGAGTAACGAACGCTCCAGCCATCTTCATGGATTACATGAACCGGATATTCAGACCCTATTTGGATAAGTTTGTAGTTGTGTTTATAGATGATATTCTCATCTACTCCAAAACCAATGCCGAACATGAGGAGCATTTGAGAACAGTACTAACCGTATTGAGGGAGAAAGAGTTGTACGCAAAGCTGTCAAAGTGTGAATTCTGGTTAAAGGAGGTGCAGTTTTTGGGACATGTGATCTCGGCTGAAGGCATTTCAGTGGATCCCTCTAAGGTGAGAGCAGTGTTGGATTGGAAGAGCCCTCGTTCAGTCACAGAAGTGAGGAGTTTTGTGGGACTAGCAGGCTATTACAGACGTTTCATAGAGGGGTTCGCCAAGATAGTGGCTCCACTTACTCAGTTGACTAGAAAGGATCATCCATTCGCTTGGACTGATATGTGTGAGGAACGGTTCCAGGAGCTGAAGGCGAAACTGACGAGCGCTCCAGTTTTAATTATCCCAGACACGTCCAAGCCATTTGAAGTATACTGTGACGCTTCTCACCATGGTTTAGGCTGTGTGCTCATGCAAGAGAGACGTGCAGTAGCTTACGCGTCTCGCCAGTTGAAGATTCATGAAAAGAATTATCCCACTCACGATTTGGAGTTAGCAGCAGTTGTGTTCGCATTAAAGATTTGGAGGCACTATCTATACGGATCAACATTTCAAGTCTTTAGTGATCACAAGAGCCTCAAATATTTGTTTGATCAGAGGGAGCTGAATATGAGGCAAAGACGTTGGTTGGAGTTTTTAAAAGATTATGATTTCGAACTGCTGTATCACCCTGGGAAAGCCAATGTAGTGGCAGACGCTCTGAGCAGGAAGGCAGTGCAAGTTTCGTTTATGATGGTGAAAGAGTTTAATTTGGTGGAGAGTTTTAGGGATTTGAGATTACAATTTGATCTAGGAGCGGATGTGATAAGGTGCTGTAATCTTAGAATTTCCAGTGATGTGTTTGACAGAATTTGGATGAAGCAAAGAGAGGATGAAGAATTGGTGAAGATCTTTGATGCACTCGGTACAGACAAAGCTAAGGAGTTTAATGCTGGAACAGATGGTATGTTACGTTACCTTGGTAGGACGTGCATTCCCAACGATGGCGAGCTGAAGCGGATTATTTTGGAGGAAGCTCATCACAGTCGTCTTAGCATGCACCCTGGCATGACTAAGATGTATCAAGACCTACGAAAATCGTTTTGGTGGCCTGGAATGAAGAGTGATGTTGCACGCTTTGTGGCATCTTGCTTGACCTGTCAACGTGCAAAGGCTGAACACCAACGTCCAGGAGGGTTGCTTCAATCACTGGAAATTCCAGAATGGAAGTGGGACAGCATCTCCATGGATTTTGTGACTCACCTGCCACGAACAGTGAGGAATCATGACTCAATTTGGGTGATCGTGGACAGACTAACGAAGAGCGCTCACTTCCTACCAGTGAATTTGAAGATGTCAATGACGAATTTGGCTAAGTTGTATATCAAGGAGATCGTTCGTCTTCATGGAGTGCCCTCAAGCATCATTTCTGACCGAGACACGAGATTTACATCTCGGTTTTGGCAATCACTGCAAGGCGAATTGGGAAGCAAATTGCAGATGAGTTCTGCATATCACCCTCAGACGGATGGCCAATCTGAACGTACCATCCAGACACTAGAAGATTTATTGAGGACATGCGTCCTAGACCACTTAGGCGCATGGGATGAGGTCCTTCCACTGGTGGAGTTCACGTACAACAATAGTTTCCAATCTAGCATTGGAATGGCGCCGTTTGAAGCTCTCTATGGGAGGAAGTGCAGAACGCCACTTTGCTGGTTCCAGGAAGGGGAGAACGTAATAACTGGACCTGAACTCATCCAGCAAACAACCGAGAAGGTTAAATTGATCCAAGACAGATTGAAGACGTCCCTGAGCAGGCAGAAATCTTATGCGGATAGAAGAAGGAGGCCTTTGGAGTTTGCTGCAGGAGATCACGTATTCTTGAGACTGAATCCAATCACTGGAGTGGGAAGAGTTGTTCGTCCAAAGAAGCTGTCTCCCAAGTTCATAGGACCGTATCAGATTTTAAAGAAGATTGGACCAGTAGCCTATGAACTCGCGTTACCTCCTCAATTATCAAATTTACATCCGGTCTTCCATGTGTCTCAGCTTAGGAGATACATATCTAATCCTTCTCATGTCTTGGAGCTGGAAAACATCCAACTGCGCCAAGACAGAACATTGGAGCTACAGCCAGTCCGCATTGAAGATGAACGCACCAAGCTGCATAAAGGAAAAGACATTCGTTTGGTGAAGATAGTGTGGGATGCTAAGACTGGAGATTCAACGTGGGAAGTGGAGAGTGCAATGAAGGACTTGTATCCGCACTTATTCACGGGTAAGTTATAAATTTTCGAGGACGAAAATTTTTGTAGTTAGGGAGAATGTGAGACCCTTAATAATTAGCTTAAGTTAATCCTGACATCTCACCCTTAATGCTTGCCACCTCATTCCCAGCCATTTAAAACCCACTTTCTAATCTGACCACAATTCTGTCTGACGTGCACGAAGCACCACGCTCATCATTCTCTGAAACATTAAAACGCACTAAACTCTGCATGCACACACGCCACTTGTCACGTTGGAATCTTCTAAATCAGAGTTTGGTGTGCATGTGGCAACCTGTGACACGTTCTTCCAATTGAACGTTGGTTTAACAAAACCAGACTTTTCGAAAACTCTCTCTCTTGCACGAACTCATCTTCAACCTCTGAACTCACCCTTTCATCTTCTCCAACTTCTCTCTAAAAACCCTAAACTTCTCTCTACTGTAATCCTTACGTTTCTTCTCCAATCGCGTTTTCAGCACCGTAGGAACACCCACTGCACTAAGAGCTATCCATTGGACCGAACAGCTTCAAAGACTGACACTGGTAAGTCCCTTTCGTAGTTCGTCCTTAGGTTCTGGAAAAATAGAGTTTTAGTTGCATGCAAACTGGTATTCTAAGAGTTCTGTAATCTGTGGTTAGATTTGGTTCTGGAAGAGTCAAGAATCCTAAGCAAAACGTAGTTGGACGAAGCCATTTTTATACATCTAGAACAAGCTTGAATTTCAATCCGGGTAAGGGAAGCTTATGTGTTTAAATTTATACTGCATGTTGTGTAATCTGAGTTGTATGAATGAAAAATGTAAGGTTTGAGTTGTATGGATGATCACTGTTATTGTGCATGTATGAACTGCATGATGTTTGAGCTGTATGATTGACCACTGTTATGGAATCTGGTTTTCTGATTTTGATTTATCTGTCATGAACGATCACTGTTTGCGTGGATTGTATATATTGTTGGTGGTTTGAAATGCATGATGATTAGATTACGTAAGAATGGAGTATGATTATGGTAGAGTTGGAATGATTAAAATGTGGAAATCTGTATGAGAATGATGTTAGTGATGAATTAAATCTGGAATGAAAGTTATAAAGTTATAAATTTGAAATCTGGAAAGTTCTGTTAAACTTGAGAAATCTGGAATTTTAATCTCCCCTCTGATAAGTGACGCTCGTCCCTGTACGGTCATAGACTGTTCGGGGTTCAGCAAAATAACTTAGATTTGGAATTCCTTCATTTGGAAGGAATTCTGCTCGAGAACGAGCGTCCCCAATTTAGTGAATGAGCGTTCGTTTCAGCTCAGCTTAGATAAATATTTGAAACTTTACAAATACGTGACGTTCGGCCTTAAGTCGAACGTTCGTCCTCAGTGACGTTCGGCCTCATGTCGAGCGTTCTTCCTTAATGTCGTTCGGCCTTATGTCGAACGATCGTTCTATAGAGCGTTCGCCCTTATACTGAACGTTTGTCTGAATTGGCGTTCGGTCTTATACCGAAGCGTTCGTCCTAAATAGCGCTCGGTTTGTATCCAGCGTTCGTTCTGATTTGTGCTCGGTCATTGACCCAGCGTTCGTCCAAGGAGGGTTCGGTTTTATAACTGAACGCTCGTCCTTATCATTGAATTCTGAGCGAACGTAACTGGCGTTCGTCCAAATTGTTAATTAACGTTCGTTCTTTGACTGGCAGTGTTGTTTTCTGAAATCAGTTCATATTTGGTTGTTTATCTAAATACTTTCTTACTGGTTTATCCTTTGGATTCTACCTGGATTCTTTATACTTAAAATCTTTCTAAGTATCATCCATATTTTCTAAGATCAGTACCTTCAAATTATTAAGTGTCGAAACGTATTAAGTGGATAAATGGTTCGTTTCTTTTGTTCAGAAACGAGAAGGTAGGAGTACTGTAACATGTTGGTCCCTATTGATTAAATGGTGAACATTCGTGAATTTAAGAGAGTGGAACATAGAATGAAAATGTGAAAATGAGAAATGTTTAATATGGACGAGTGATATGTTGAACGAATTATTGGAATTGGATTTTTACGAGCGTTCCAGGGAGGAACGTCTCTTATATGATTGAATATTGAATTGGTAAGGTATGACTGTGGTTAGTTAATGCTGGCTTGGTCCATCCTGATATTCCGTGATACACCTCTTCAAGTAGAAGGGGGTAGTCATGCGTGGGAATGGCAGGAGGCTCTAGTCCATTGAGTACTCCGGACAGATAGGGTTAACCTCGAGTGGCAGCTGGGGATTGATCAGTTACTACACCACTCGGGTGCAAGGACGCCTGTAACTACATGGTTCATACAGTCCGGACGGTCTGTCTTATTATATGTCTTTATATGATTATTATTTGATGAATCACATGCTGTATGTGTGTTTAGAAATGTAACTGTATGTGTTGATTGTATAAATTAAATATTATAAGCTTACCCTTGCATTTCCATTGTGTTGTCTCTTGTATATGTACGTCCGTCTTGTCAAATGCAATGATCATCCGTTGTGGATGTGAGCAGATGGTGGAGCATCCCTTGAAGCAATGCTGGAAGAAGAAAATTTGGACGACTCCAATCTGGTTGAAGTTGAAGTAAAGGTCGAGCCTTAGAGTGCTCGTTTGATTTAGGCTGTACATGTTAGCATAGTTATAACGTTCGGCCACTTATTTTGAAAGGCCGTTCGTCTTAATCATCTCTGCTTGTATTTTGGTGCACGTTAGTTTATGTATTTAAGAGTGTTCACTCTTGGTTTCATTGTATGCGTTTATACGCGTCCTCTGTACTGATGCCGTTAGGCTTTTAAATCCTGTTTTAATTCAAAGACTGTTTGTGATTTCTGTTAATTGTAATTAATTCTGAATTATAGTGATTACTGTATTTTGGGATGTTACAGACCTCGTTACGAATAAAATGATAATTACCTTTAATATATTCCATTCTTTCATAAAATTACTCCAAATTACTAAGCAACTGTATAAACTATTTTAATTCACATGTCATCACCGTTCTAAAGCGATATTCACCTTCTAAAAAATAGAGAGATAATTGGTTGTTTTAAAAAATTTCAATATATTAACGAAGGACTACCATATGCTTAGATATTTCAGTCTTGCTATATGTGTCTTTAAAACATGCATGACATACTAGTGATGGTAATGCAAAACATGATAAACATTTCATCGGCCCGCGAGAGCAAAGTGTGGGTTGGTCTATTTCATCTCGCAGGCTATGCTATTTTTTTAATATTATTTATATGTGAAATATGATTAAATATTTTTATTTATTATTTCATCAATATCATATATTTATAGATGGACACTTAAATTTTGTTCCATGATTAACTTTAGTATTTTTTTTTCATATGTTTCCTTATTTGCTTGTAATAAATAATAAATAATTAGTTTTTAAATTTTTTGTATAATTATTATATTTACAATAAATATTTATTTTTAATTTATACAGTTCAGTATGCTAATATTCAACTATGAGTGTTCAGATCTATTAACCCACAAGTCTTATATGAGATAATTTGTTTCAATCAATTTCTTAGAACCAAAATGAAACTATTTGACTGTATTATCATCCGTATAACATATTTATTGTTTATACCAATGAACATCGTTATTAGTGATGATGAAAATATTAATATAATTTAAAAATAAATAAATAAATAAAATCATATTGTTATTAATGTTTTTATATAAATAAATAATATCAATTTTAAAGATAAATGTTATTTATAGATATTGATCTTTTATATTTATTTTACTGATTATAAATTATTTTATTTTAAAAGCATATTTATTACAATTGACTTTCAAGTCAATCTAGGTTGTGTCTAGATGGAAAAAAAAAAAATCTGTGAACATAACTATCCGCGAGTAAAAAATGGATTGGGTAGAGATAATATATTATTCGACTTGCGGGTATTCAAAATAAAAAAAAAATAATTTATATATATTTTACTTAAATTTAATTAAAAATAAAATAAAATTATATTTTATTAGGTTAAATTTAATTAAAATTAAATTTTAATTTATATTTAATTTAATATATATTATATTATATATATATATATATATATATATATAATTTTTCTAATTTTATTTAAATTTTATTTTAAAATGTATAAAATATATATTTTTTTATTTTTTTGGGGTATCCGTAGTATCTGCGAGTTTTAAAATATCTGTGAGTATTTTCTAAACGAATACCCACACGAATAGCAGGTCAAATATCGAGTACAGTTTTATCCGATGGGTCGGGTTGTGGATAAGAACTATCTTATCTGACTCGACCTGTTGTCATTTTTAATTGGATCTACTTCTTTTCTTTACATGTATTTTTTATATTATTATCATTTGTCATGACAATTATTAGGTCTAGTTAATATTTTTATTTAAATATCTGTTTTATTATTTTTATTTTTATTATTATTTACTTTTTTTATTGATTTTTTCTAACATTCTTAGAAAGAAAAATATGTTATTTTAGTTTTATTCATTATTATTTTTGTTATTACAACCGTCAGAGATAAAATTATATATATAATAAAATTATATAATATATCTGTTATGAATATATTTAAATTACTTTCATGTGTATAAGAAGTTTACGTATGAATTGTTTTTTTGACATGCAATATATTTAATTACCAATAGTAATACAATAAAAATGAATACATAATTTAGTATAGTTGTAACTATAAAACAATCACACTTTTAAAAGATTGTTCTTCTTCTTTTATTTTCTTGAACTCATTAGTAATTGAATCAGAATTAAAATTTTTAGTTCTTTTTCAATGTAAATAATTATATTGTTGAGAAGAAATTTATAATTCATTTTATTTTACAATCTTGTTTTTATGATTTTTATTGTAGAATACATTCTGCTATGGCCATAAAAACAAAAAGAGTTTAAATAAGTTGAATTAAATGATCAATGAAGTAAAATATCTTTGATTTTCATGTTATTGCAAGATTGAATTTGTCATGTGTTTGTTTTCATGGATAGTTCTTCTTTGGGTTAAATATGTTTTTAGTCCCTAAACTATTGGCCGTTTCTGGTTTTCGTCCCTCTTCCAAACTAAGGTACAATTTGGTCCTCATTCTTTAGAAAAACGTTCGTTTTAGTCCTCAAAATTTTGTTTTTAGTCCTCGTTTTAGTCCTCAAAACGTTCGTTTTTTCGACTAAAACGAACGTTTTTTAAAGATTGAGGACCAAATTGTACGTTTGGAAGAGGGACGAAAACCAGAAACGGTCAATAGTTTAGGGACTAAAAACATATTTAACCCTTCTTCTTTTATCACTTTTAAATGATAAATTTATTCTTTTATTTTTCATCAATATACCTATGTTTTAAAAAAATTTAAAACTAAAAGATAATTTATCATAATCTAATAAAAAATTGAGGACATAAATACTAAAAAAAAAATATGAGAATCAAACCACAATTAAAAATAGGTTATGAAAAAAAAAATACATAGTTCATTAGTTTTTCTTCTATATTCATAAAAAAATCAATATACAAAATATTTATGAGATAAAAAATATTATTAGCTATTAAACTAATGTTTCACTATCAAGTAATAAGAGATAATTACTTATTTCCCTTTTAAGAATGGAAGAAAACATATAAGAAATGAAAGGAAAAAATAATGAATTTGTGTTTAACTTTATTTTTCATAAACAAAAGAAAACAAAATAGAATGGGAGACAAGTGCAATGTGTGAGAAACTTAAAAGATAATGGAAAACAATAAAAATATCTTATTAATTTTTTATACTTTATTATGTTTGATTTTATATTTTATTATTTATTAACATTAAATGTTATGTTTTATAAAATAAATAACAAGATAAATAATTTAATTTCCATTAATTCCTAATATATACTCTTATAATTTAAAACATTTGAAAAGATCAAAATTTCATATACTACATATAATTTAAAAATTTTCAAAAAATAAAATTTTCATATACTAAAAAATTCAAAAAATTTGGGGAGCCATGGCCATCCCTAGTCCCTTCAATGATTTGCTATTGACTGTGTTTTTATCTGTTTCAATCCAAGTTATTTCTACTTCTTTTCTCGTTTATTTTTTATCTTGTACTATTATTTTTTGTTATTATAATTTTTGGGTTTGATTAATATTTTTATATCTATATCTGACTTATTATTCTTATTTTTATTATTATTATTATTATTATTATTATTATTATTATTATTATTATTATTTTTATTTTTATTTTTCTTTTGTCTCTCCTATGTGAAATGAGATATTTTGATTGAAGTGTGACATTTGAAAGATACATATCTATTCTTTTTAAGTTTATTTATATAATTTAGTTTTAATATAATTTTTATCATCAAATACTTATAAAGGTCATTTTAATGCATATGAATATTTTATCTTGAGTTTTTTTCTTTTGGAATTTTATTCAGAAAAATCATGTATGTGCATTTTATTCTTTAGTTTTCACATTTTATTATTTGTTTAAAATAAACGGTTTTAAGGACAGAAAGCATTTACATATAAGTAATTGTTTAACTTTACAGGCCATGACAAGTAATTGTGCAAAATATTTATCTAATAAATTGCTAAATAAAGACATCAGTGCATGAAAGTCGTTCTACTGTGGTTAAAAAAAGATTTTCTATTCATCAGTCAACAGTGGAAAAGGTTTTTACTTTTCACTTTTTATACGAATACTAGTTAAAATCACAACTAATATAAAAAATCTTACGATAAGAAAATATGTCATCTATAAACAAAATAGAAAAATCTATTTACCAGTGACACTTACTGAATGGTCTTTTCCTAATCATTCTACATACAATAGTTTCAGGGTGTTAGCTCCTTCTATCATGGTAACTTTCACCCTCCATCTCCCCAATTTTTTTTAATTCTAATTATATTCTTAGATTAAAATTTTTTATTTTTACTATTTTAATTTATTTCAAACCTAGTTCTCCTATTTTATTCTTTGCATCCAACTTTTTTACATCTTATTTTCGTTTAACAATTTGTCTTCCGTTTTACTGTGCAACCCCATTTATCTTCTCCGTTTCACTTCTCCTCCTCCGTTTCTTTCTTCTTCATTTTTCTTACATTATTAAAATACATTAAAAATATATTCAAAAATAATAAATCAAAACATTTAAATTAAATTATTAAAATATTTCCAAAATAAAGAATAAACTAATAAAACAAACCCTAAAAACAGAGGTGACATCCTTCAACGGATGTCGACATCCTTCAACGGATGTCGACATCCTTCAACGGATGTCGACATCCTTCAACGGATGTCGACATCCATTTTTTCTTAAACGGATGTTGACATCCGTTGACGGATGTTGACATCCGTTGAAAGATGTTGACATCCGTTGAAGGATGTCACCTCAAGGTTACATTTTTTATTTTAGGATTTTATTTGAAGGTTTATTCGAATACGCACCTGGAGGAAGCAACACACGCACTGCACCACGAAAGGGAGACTGCTTGATAATTTTTTCCACCACCACCAACCTTTGCAACTTGTAGTATCTCACAGCGACGAAAGAAAGAAAGGAAGAAATATAATGTTAAAATGAAAGAAAAGTATTTTACTCATGTAGATAAGTTATTAGTGGAATAGGTTGTGAATGGGTAAAATTAAAAAATAATAACCCTAAAAATAAAATTTTACTTAAGGGCAAAATAGTAAATGGAAGGTGGAGGGAGAAAAGTGTGGTGGTGGAGGGAGCAACACCCATAGTTTTAATAGATTAATGTATTATTTTCTATACAAATTGTGAGTCCAATCAATAAAGAAAGTTTTATAATATATTATAATCAATATAAAAATCGTCATAAAAATATATTTTTGTACTAAAAAGTTATATAAATTTAACTTAAAAAATTGTAAATATAGATTTATATTATTCATACAACTACATATACATTATTTTTTCCATCCATTATAATCTTAAATATGTGTAATGTTTCTATCTTTTTCTCACGTTATAAATTTTTGTACAGATTAATTTCATACAATTATGACATTATAATAACGAAACGGTGGAATAGGCCATTAAAAAGGCAGGTTCTTCTAGAAGGCATTTTCTTCCTGCACTTTTTGTAAATCTTATGCCTATAAAAGAAACTATGTTTTTCCTCTTTTTAGTAAAAAATAATTTTTAAATTATACAAGCTAGGTTGGAAGTCTCATATCGACTAGAGAAATAAGACTAAACTATAATATATAAATGAGGTGCAAACCTCATCTTATAAGTAGACTTTGTGGGGTTGAGTTAGGCTTTCAGCTCACTTTCTAACATGTTATTAGAGTCATGGTTAGAGTCTATCCTGGCGATATTTCTTGTTTTTTGAGCATTTCTATTCCACCCGTTGTCGGGCCACTATGGGACCACCCATCTTACATATAAGTTTTGTAGAGATGAGTTAGACTTAAAACCCACTTTTTAATAGGCTTTGATAAAATGACACACTAGTGAAACAGTTTTTATAAAAGGAGAATAAAAAATAATATATTAAATGAACGTATAAATGTGTGAAAATATATTTTTCATTATACAAATGTAAATTGGGAGTGAAAATTGATTTCCAAAAGGTGAAGAAAGTTATGAAAAAAAAATTAAATTACATAATTCAGAAGGTATTTGATTTCAGATAATAAGAAAATAATTTTCTTATTTTTAAATTTTATAAAGTATATTTTTCAGAAAAAAAATTAAATTACCAAAATGCGAAGCCCTGGAAAGGGATAATGCAAGAGGGGAAGGCATCACGGGTGACTAAGATTCTTTGCAACCAACTTAACTAGAAGACACAAATGCAGTAGAAAATTTAGGTGGCCTTTTAAAAGACAAAACCAGCATCTTTGAAAGTCCCGTTCTTGCTCAAACCAAACTATGTGACGCATAAATAAACAAATATTCTACAACTTTGTTTAATGCACAAACTAGGTCACTAACTTTATTATACAAATTCCGTTGTTTCATTCGTTAGCCAGATGTCAAGACTGAAATGCAATATGAAGCATCAATCTTATAAGAATATTCTATATTACACCAAATTGCCATTCAAATGGTTGATGTTTACACAGTAATTATAAAAATTACAACCATAGCTTATATAGAAAGAAAAGATAATTATATAGTTGATGATAGGCTCCTTCACATTGACTTATATAGCAGCACGATCCCAAGTAAAGTACAATACAAGGTGCTAGCTTGAGAATAGAAAAATGGTGATGAGTTTATCATTTTCTTCGGTGACAGTAAAGCCTTTTTCCATGAGTGTGAGCAATAAGAAAGCATGTCGTAGCAGAAGAAGATTTAGTGTTACAAGGTCAGAAATAACCGTGGCTCCCAATCCCCAGCAGAGAAGGCAATTATCGAAGCAAGGATTTCCTCTAACGGATTTACACGTACAAGAGGTTGTTCACAGGCAGACTCAAATTATTAGTCCTTGTAGCAAGCCTAATATACAGTTTCATTCAACTTTTCTGAATGACGCCTATGAAATGTGCAGAAATATCTGCGCCGAATACGCCAAGACCTTCTATCTAGGTATTCTAGATTCTTTCTTACTTGCAGATTGTTTCAATTAGCATGTTTCTTGTATGATTTACCTGGCTTGACTATAAACAGGAACCTTGCTTATGACGGAAGAAAGACAGAAAGCTATATGGGCAATTTATGGTAAGAAAAAATAATTACATAACAATACTAAAAGATAGGAGAAAATTGAAAACAAGGAGGTTGTTTTTGCATGGTGAAACCTTTAGTGAAACGGTAGCTTCTTCTCTCTCTGCAGTTTGGTGCAGGAGGACGGATGAGCTGGTTGATGGTCCTAACGCTGCGTATATGAGCTCTGCTGTTCTTGATAGATGGGAAGATAGATTGCACGACATTTTCAACGGGCATCCCTATGATATGCTTGATGCTGCTCTTACTGATACCCTCTCCAAGTTTCCCTTGGATATCAAGGTCATTAATTACTCCTTATGTTATCATCATGAATTACATATTCATGACTGAGATCTATCTGATGAATTCTACTCCTCTGCTGCACTAATTACAGCCTTTCAGAGACATGATACAAGGAATGAGAATGGATACGAGGAAAGCTCGCTACAACAATTTCCAGGAGCTATATCTTTATTGTTACTATGTGGCGGGAACTGTTGGCTTAATGACTGTTCCTATAATGGGTATCGCACAGGAGTCGGTTGTCCCTGTACAAAGTGTATATGATGCTGCACTATATCTGGGTATAGGAAATCAACTCACCAACATTCTTAGAGACGTGGGAGAGGAGTAAGTTTCTCGTAATTACTATATTATTACATGTAAAAATAAAACTGATATATTATTTCATGACCTTACTGTTTTAATCAGTGCATTAAGAGGTAGAGTGTATCTTCCCCAAGACGAACTAGCCCAGTTTGGATTATGTGACAAGGATGTGTTTTCAAGAAATGTGAGTGAAAGATGGAGAAAGTTTATGAAACATCAAATTACGAGGGCAAGATTCTACTTCAACCGGGCAGAAGAAGGAGTTTCTCAGCTTGAAAAGGCCAGCCGTTGGCCGGTAGGTGAACCTGCATGTTATTGTATTGGTACGCTGAAAGAATAATGCATTTTGTCATCCCATATTCCACTAAATGAAATTCATGCAAATAGCATAGAAAAGCTAGGATAGCTTAGGATTGCCATGCATACAAACATGAAGTTGCTCTGTTATTGTTAAGAGAATTAAGAACGTAAAGTCCCTGAAAATAGTTTAGACATATTGTATCATATGCTGATTATTCTCCGTGTGTGGTATGCAGGTTTGGTCCTCGTTAATATTGTATCGTAAGATCCTAGATGCAATTGAAGACAACGACTACGACAATTTGACTAAACGAGCTCATGTGGGACGAGCTAAGAAATTTTTTACGTTGCCTGAAGCTTACACTAGATCTCTTTCAAATTACAAAACGAAATTTCGTCCTTCTTTGACAAGGCTTATTTAGCAAACTGGTAGCCTGAAATTGTTTGTATGCCAAATACGTATCCAATGACATATACTTGGCTTCCTTGTACAGACAATTGGAAAGAAAGTACTGAAATCAATTATAAACCAATATGAATGCGTGTCCTTTGCAACCGTCAACTTCCACGATGGATGCAACATTTCCACTTTTCTTTATCCTTACAAACACAACATCAATAAAAAATATAAGTATTTTTTTAAGCTTTTCAACTAATACGTATAGACAAAGGATTTGCGGACGCATGAAGTAATTTGTAGCACGTTTTACCAAAATTTTGATGCCTGGAGCTACTTTAGAATGTCTGAAGCAAAGGGCAATGACATGTCAAATTGTCAATGGGTATATATTGTGGTAAGTTGACTAGCTAGCTTGTGTTCAGAATTACCACGACCACCTACTCCAAAGAATGAGAGGCAGAACAACAATCATCTATTTCAGGTGTAACACTTGTATATCATTTAGACTGTATTGTAGCCAGGAAGTTTAAAGGAAATTATCTTACCTATAATATCTCTTGACTTGTGAGCGTCCTTAATGCGTAACTTGAGCGCTTATGTAAATTTGAGTGGCTGTCAACGCATCAACTTTCTATCTTAATGGAAAAGTTTTTTTGACACCTGACTTTTTGTCTGTGGGTATCAATAACACGAGTCCATCACACTAAACTGGAGCATGCATCTGACTAAACACAGAAAAATCAAGTTAGCAATAATTAATAAAAACATTCCAAGAAACTAAGCTCCTCTGCGACATTTGGTAGGACAACTGAGCGGCTTCAACTAAAAGACCCCAACTTAAGTACATCTGCAATAGCCCATTTTGAAGGACGACAGAGAAGACAATTGTGAGAGTGAAGTTGTTGCAAAAGTTGGGATTTAGAAGGATGTTTGAGAAGAAGAGAGAGCGAGTGTTGTGGGTGTTTAGTTTGGAAGAGGACGAAGGAGGTGCGTTAATGGACGCAGAAAACGGTGATAGATGGTGATGGTGTACATGGTAATCGCTGCTACAACTACAAAACTTGAAAATGAAAGAGGGTCTTTAGTTTCAAGAAGGGCATGTCCATAACCAAAACAATGGTCGTTGACTTGGCAGGGTATAAAATAAATGTAAAATAAAATCATTTTAAATACTGTAGATTTTTAATTATATAAGTTGAGATAAATAATAAATAAATTTAACTTATGAATGGAGGTTGATTCATTTTATTTTTTTGGAAAAAATTATTGTGAAATTTTTTTTAGTGCACGGACAACAAATCAAATGTAAAGGGTGTATGGGGTGGAATTTCAGTGAGGCCTATTGGTCTTTATAGGTAAGCAGCAGAGACAGATAGAGATGTTCCATACATGACAAGACCAAACCAACGATTAGTAAGCATAGAGCTGATTGAAGATGTGCACGGTGTCAGGTTCTATCCTTCTGCTTCTGTGCTATCCTTCATCTTCTTCTTCAATATCACTTGTTTGTTGTTATTCCAATACCATAGCCAAAAAGAGGGTTGGGAATGGCATAAGCCATTTAAGTGCGGCCACCGCCACTTGTGCTATGGCTAAAGATGTGTGGAGCCGAACATGTGGATCTGCTTGTTCCTCTCCCATTCCCAGGGAAGGTGGCCGCAGAAGGCAACAACAAGGTACGTGCTTGGACCGCAGTGTGGACATGGAAGAGTTATTAGCGGCAATTGGGGAGACCCAGAACGAGGATGAACTGTATGCGGTGATGTCCCCCTACAGCGGGAGGCAGCTGTCTATGCGCTTCATGGTTTCCCTGCTCTCCCGCGAGCCCGATTGGCAACGCACTCTTGCCCTTCTCGATTGGATAAACGAAAAAGCCCTCTATTCCCCTTCCCTCTTCGCCTACAACGTCGTCCTCCGCAACGTCCTTCGGGCCAAGCAGTGGCACCTCGCCCACGGCCTGTTCGACGAAATGCGCCACAAGGGCCTTTCCCCCGATAGGTACACCTACTCCACCCTCATCACTTCTTTCGCCAAACACGGCTTGTTTGATTCTTCTCTCTTTTGGCTCCAGCAGATGGAGCAAGACAACGTTTCCGGCGACCTTGTCCTCTACAGTAATTTGATCGACCTTGCCCGCAAGTTGTGCGATTATTCCAAGGCCATTTCCATCTTCACCAGATTGAAAGCCTCTACCATTACCCCCGACCTCATTGCCTATAACTCCATGATCAATGTATTTGGAAAAGCCAAGCTCTTCCGCGAGGCTCGCCTTGTTCTTCAAGAGATGGCCGACAATGCTGTTCAACCCGACACCGTCAGCTATTCCACTCTTCTTGCCATCTACGTTGACAATCAAAAGTTTGTTGAAGCGCTTTCTCTGTTCTCTCAAATGAATGAAGCCAAATGCCCGCTTGATCTCACCACCTGTAACATCATGATTGATGTTTATGGCCAGCTTCACATGCCCAAGGAAGCGGATCGCCTCTTCTGGAGCATGAGGAAAATGGGGATTCAACCCAATGTGGTTAGCTACAATACGCTCTTGAGGGTTTATGGAGAGGCTGAGCTATTTGGGGAAGCCATCCACCTGTTTCGCTTGATGCAGAGTAAAGATGTACCGCAGAATGTTGTCACTTACAACACTATGATTCATATCTATGGTAAGACCCTTGAGCACGAGAAAGCTACCAATCTCGTTCAAGAAATGAAGAAAAGGGGTATTGAACCCAATGCCATCACTTACTCGACCATAATATCCATTTGGGAAAAGGCCGGCAAACTGGACCGCGCAGCTATCTTGTTTCAAAAATTAAGGAGTTCAGGAGTTCGAATTGACGAGGTTCTTTACCAGACAATGATTGTAGCCTACGAGAGGGCAGGTTTAGTTGCTCATGCCAAGCGTCTGCTGCATGAGCTGAAGAGACCGGACAACATTCCCAGGGAGACTGCAATTGCAATTCTTGCCAGAG
This sequence comes from Vigna umbellata, assembly GCF_029865625.1. Lineage (NCBI taxonomy): Eukaryota > Viridiplantae > Streptophyta > Magnoliopsida > Fabales > Fabaceae > Vigna > Vigna umbellata. Next base: position 36,470,489 of record NC_142169.1, on the reverse strand, counting down.
CTGGTAGAGTTGAAGAGGCTACCTGGGTTTTTCGTCAGGCTTTTGATGCTGGAGAAGTTAAAGATATATCTGTGTTTGGGTGCATGATTAATCTTTTCTCTAAGAACAAAAAGTATAGCAATGTCGTTGAAGTGTTTGAGAAGATGAGACAGGTTGGATATTTTCCTGATTCTGATGTTATTGCTCTCGTGCTGAATGCTTTTGGAAAGCTGCGTGAATTTGATAAAGCAGATGCTTTATATAGACAGATGCACCAGGAAGGGTGTGTTTTTCCAGATGAAGTTCATTTCCAGATGCTGAGTCTATATGGTGCAAGAAAGGATTTCATGATGGTAGAGTCATTGTTTGAGGAGCTGGATTCAAATCCTAATGTCAATAAGAAGGAGTTGCATCTTGTTGTTGCTAGCATTTATGAGCGAGCAGATAGACTTAACGATGCTTCCCGAGTCATGAATAGGATGAACCAAAGAGCAATCAGAAGTCACGATCATACTTAGTAGTGTGTATCCGCCTTCCCCTCTGTAACTTGTTGATGACCATTCTTTTAGCCCTAAAATGATCAGAAAACCTCTCATATTAAGTGTCATGTATATATGTAATATTCACCAAGACGCATATTCGGAATAGCAGCATCCTGGGAATTAATCATTGCAACTCTGGCTTATTTGCAATCTTCATTTTTTAATGTGTCCTTTTGGATTGTCTTTTAAAATGTTCTTGATGCCTCTTCTCTACTGAAAGTGGAGCCGCTCTTTCTGCAAAAGTATGACTGTGTTTCTCTGCGGAAATCATGGCTGTGCTTAGGAAGGCGCTACAAAGTTATTTGTGCTGGAATTTCGGTTTTGTTAGTCAGACAGACCATTTACGATAATTTTTATTAATTGAGCATGGGGAGTTTTTTTCTTTTTCCTCTATTACATTCTTGGAGGTGATGATATGTTGATGCAGCTTACTATTTATTTTTGAAATACAACATTATGTTGTTATAGAATTACTATTTGTCTAAGAATAGTTAACAGAATTTAGAATTAAATTGCCTATATTATGAGTAAATTTTCAAATACTTTAATTATAGTTATAAGAGAGAAAAGGGTTTGACCGAAAACCTAACTTATAAGTTGATTAGTAGACTATCACTAGCTTTCCATCTTATAAGCTAGTTTATTATTGATTTTAAAATGTTTAGTAAAATCAAGTGATAAAATTTATATTTTTAAGAAAATTATATTATTATTTAATTATGTGATTCTAAATAACTAATCTTTTTACTATTTCTATTTATTTTAAAATTGTTATGTATTTTTTATTTGAACCAATTATTTTATTTAAATAAATTGATTTATTGAATATTAATTGAATTTTATTTGTGTTTATTATTATCATTTTCTTTTTATTTCTCAATTTAAACTAATACTATATTGAGTTTTTTTTTCATAATTTGAAATTTATCAATAATTTCTACCATAAACTCATCTACTACAGTTTATGTCTTGGATTTTAATTAACTTATTTATACGTAACACTTATTATTCATAATATTTCAATGATTGAATAGCGAAAATAAAAATACTTTATATATATATATATATATATATATATATATATATATATTATTGTACCCATTATTTATTTTATTGCTTTTACTATTTCATATAAAATTTATCTGCATTTAGATATTTCACAAGATTTATTTATGAAAGAAAGACTGTAATCTGTAACTATATTTAGTATGGTTATAATAGTTAATTTTGATTTCATAAGGGTTAATGATTTTCATTTTATGACTGTTGTATTAGGAAAATTGACCAATAACAAAGTGATAAAAAAAGATCTATACATGATCGACTCAATCTGAATCACATAAAGATATGTTAATAATGATCATTTTATTAATAATAATACTAATAATATGATTAATAATTATAACCATAACAATATTATTATAATAATCATAATTATGATAATTTAAAATAATAATAATAATTTAAATAGTAATAATAATAATCATTTATACAAAATAGACAAATTAGTTATATTCGACTTGTTTTTATTAAAACATTTTTTTAACCATTATATTAATCAAATGATAAAATTTCATAAAATTTTCACTCAATATTTTATATATTTTTTATTTTTCTTTTAATTCAAATAACTTACTTTTGTTTTAAATAATTATTGATCACTTCCTCAAGTTTATCCTCTACTAAAAGTATCAGAAATGAATTAAAGGTGAGAAATTTTAAAATTTTAAAAATGTTAGATGTTAATTAAAAATGACTGTAAAAAAGAAGAGTGAAATGGATAGGAAATTAGTGAAGAAGAGGGTTAGGGGGATTAGCAGAGTTTAGGCAGTAAAGAATTTATGCTAATATCGGTGACTGGAAGACAACTAAGAATAGAATGGAATAGTAAGTTGAGATTTACAGCAGCCTCAGCCGCAAAGAAGCGTATCGCATCTCATCAGGTAGGGTTGAAAGCCTTCATTTGAACTTTGAAGCTTAAACAGAAAGAGCCTTTTATTTACATTCATACATTATAAATAAAAAAATAAAAATGGAAAAAGAAAATAATGTGAAATTAGGGAGAGAGAGAAGGCGCATTCTTAGGCAGAAAAGATATTTTTGTATCTATCGCATCCAAGTTTGAAGGCGTGTTGTGTGTGGTGTTTAGGGTTTCTTCATCTTCGTCAACGATCGTCTACACTTGAGGGTTTTAGTCTTCCCAATACAGACAGGTAGGTAGGTAGGCAGGTTGTTTCTCTTCTCTATGCTCTTCTATCTCACTCATTCATCCATTCGATCATTCACCTCCTCTCTCTGCACCATTGTTATGTAATGTGATTGTTTCAATTGCAGGCTGAGGGCGTGAATCGTGATCCTTTGGAAGGAAGCACACTACACAGGGCAAGCATGCCAACATCGTGGGCTGATTTGGCTGCGAATTCCGCCTCTGAAAATGCGGGAACATCCAACTCCACAGCTCCGACGCGGCCTGTTTATGTGCCTCCGCATCTGAGAAACCGTGCAGCATCAGCATCAGCATCAACGGAATCCCCCCCTGCTCCGCCCAATGTGAGTTCTAATAATGTCGGATCACGGTGGGGTGCGCCCAGAAACGGTTGGGGGAACAGAACCGGTGGTTGGGATCGGCGGGAAGTGAACCCCTTCGAAGATCAGGAGGATGCAGCTGAAGAGGGAGCAGCAGCTTCTGGCGAGGAGCAGGGAAACATGGGAATTAATTTTGATGCTTACGAGGACATTCCCGTTGAGACGAGCGGTGAAAACGTGCCCCCACCTGTGAATACTTTTGCGGAGATTGACTTGGGCGATGCTCTTAATCAGAACATTAGACGCTGCAAATATGTTAAACCAACGCCGGTCCAGCGGCATGCCATACCCATATCCCTTGGCGGACGGGATTTGATGGCTTGTGCTCAGACTGGTTCCGGAAAGACTGCAGCATTCTGTTTCCCTATTATCAGTGGCATTATGAGAGGTCAAGGGCAGGCCCCCCTGCGGCCCCCTCGCGGTGTCCGTACAGTCTATCCACTTGCCCTTGTTCTCTCGCCGACTAGGGAGTTATCCGTGCAAGTCAGTACTTTCTTATTATATACACTCTTCATCTCACATGCTTCCTCTCTTTTTGATTCCCTCCACTGCTCTGCCCATCTATATGAAATATATCGTCTTTTCGTTCCTTTCAGATACTTGAAGAGGCTAGGAAGTTTTCATACCAGACAGGGGTCAGGGTCGTTGTTGCCTATGGTGGAGCTCCTATAAACCAGCAGGTCTTCAATCCTTGTTCTTTCCACAATTGAATATTAATATGTTGATTTACATGTTGGCATAGGTCCTAACTAAATATAATTTTCCAGCTACGGGAACTTGAGAGAGGGGTGGACATTCTTGTTGCAACTCCAGGAAGATTGGTAGATTTGCTGGAGAGAGCTAGAGTTTCATTGCAGATGATCAAATATTTGGCCTTAGATGAGGCAGATAGGATGCTGGACATGGGTTTTGAACCACAAATAAGGAAGATTGTAGAACAAATGGACATGCCTCCACCAGGTGCCAGACAGACTATGTTGTTCAGTGCCACATTTCCAAGAGAGATACAGGTTTAATATTCTCTATGCTGGGCAGGAGGATGTGCCTAATCTTACAATTTTAGTTGTAAACTGTAATTAATCTAAGATGCTCGTTCCTCATGTTTATGTGCACCACATATTTGCATTTAGGTTTCTTTTGATCCTTAATAATTCTTTCATCTTTACTCATGGAAAGATCAGCACTATTACAATTAAGTAATTTCTATTTCAAATTTTAATTGGGATATAAATGGCAGACATCCAAGTAATGCAAATCAATATTATTTATTGGATGTATAGCTTCCTCATCTCATCGTTTAATTTTGTTGTCTTTACTGTTAATATGCAGAGACTGGCCTCTGATTTCCTTTCAAATTATGTTTTTCTGGCCGTTGGAAGAGTGGGCTCAAGTACCGATTTGATTGTCCAAAGAGTTGAGTACGTTCAAGAGTCTGACAAGAGAAGTCACCTCATGGATCTTCTTCATGCGCAGAGGGCAAATGGGGTACAAGGAAAGGTATTCTCACAGTTCATAGAAAGTGTATTTTACTAGTATAAAACTTAATATATGTGTTTTTTGCAATTAAATGTAAAGAAATTCGTGTTTCTGAGGGCTTATTCAAGTTGTTTTGGACTCAAATCAGCGTCTCAATGCTGATCCATGCATTTATTTTGTCTTGGGAAGATGTTCCAGATCAATGAAATGGGGATTATGCTAAGAACGCATAGTTTTCCTGAGTTTTATGGTTGCAAGTTATTTTTTTCTTTAACTATCGGCTTCTCATGTAACAGTATACTGGCAGACTGAAGAAGCTTTTACATTGAACATCATGATTAGTATTGTCACAGAAACTGTTTGGACCTAATTTTGATGGGTTTTTCTGGACTATGTTTGATCAATCAATCTAGTATACTTGTTTTGCATGATAATATATAGGTCAATGCACGATTCATGTATTCTGTTGTCTAAAACTTGGAATGTCTACTCCTTTTCTGTTTGTCCTAGCAGTGCCAGATGTTTCTTACTTCTTGACAGTTACTAGTATATATTTTTGTTTCTGATGTAAATTATATAATGGATGTTGTGTTTTCTCATTGTATCGACATGTTTCTTTTCTCAAGGAAAATACTATTACTTAATTATGTAAGGCCTAGTTCATGGATGATTTTATTTTCTGCAGCAAGCTTTGACTTTAGTTTTTGTGGAGACAAAGAAGGGAGCTGATGCTCTCGAGCATTGGTTGTGTCGTAATGGTTTTCCAGCAACTACTATTCACGGTGACAGGTCACAACAGGTTAGTCTGTTGTACAATTATATCTGCTTTTGCATCTGTGTGTAGATCCAGACTAATACTTTGATTTATATTTGATGGACAAGGTCCATACTCCAGCTATTCTCATCTTTTTTTCCGCCTTAATAATGTTTGGTGCTTTGGGAAAGTAGAGTTGGACGCTTATGATATTCATGTCTGGTGTATAGAGTTAATGTTGTGGAAAGTGGGGGGATGACATCTGACTTTCCTTGGTTTTCCTGTGTTAGGGCCTTGCATGAGACATTTTAAAAGATGGTTGTGAGTTAATGTCTTGGAAAGTTGGGGGAGGACATCTGACTTCCCTAGGTTTATCTGTGTTAGGACCTTTGTATAAAGACTATTTAAAAAGCCAGTTGTAATAGAATAAAAGGAGAGAATGAGGAGTAAATCTGAACAATTTGATTGAAAGAGGTAACAGTTAGGGGTCATTTTATGTGTAGTATAGATTATTTATTTTGCATTATAATATTTAAGCTCACTTGTACTTTTGGTCCCCTTGTTATCATTTCTCAAATTTGGTTCTCATTTTTTTCAATTTTGGCCCCTCTATTATTTTAGTTGTGCAATTTTGGTTCATTCGTTAACTTGACATCTAATATTTGATTGAAAGGCTTAGTGTTGTAGTGGATGTGCAATAAAGTGATATGCCTGCATTTATATTAAATTTTGGATGTTAAGTCAGTGGGTAGATCAAAACTGTACATTTAAAATAATGGGGTTGGTGGGACACCAAATTCAAGAAATGGCAATAGTAGGGAGATTCAGTTGTCAACTTCCGGCTATCACGCCGTGATTGCTGATAGGCGGGTGGAGTGGCCTGCTATCAAACTGTACATTTTGGATGTCTGAGCGGCTTACAGTAGGAGTGGTAGCCCAGCAAATCACAGGCAGAAGTGGCTTTTGCAGCCACTCGACTATTTGGGCTGTTGATTGTGTGCTCTCTGCAGGGTAGTTTGATGGAGGACTTGTTGAATCATGCCTATTAAAGTCATTGCCTTTTTGTTCTGAAGTCTCTTCTCATCTTGCCTATTGAGAGTACTGTGGCTTGCTAAGATTGGAATTAATATTAGTATAATAATAATAAAATGTGGAAAAAATAATAAAAGAATTAAGGCATATTATACATTATAGTAAATTAAAAGCGATAGTAAAAAAATAGAATAAGCTAAATAATAAAATTAAATAATATTATAATAAGGAATGTGTATAAAATAAGTAAAAAAGAATATTAAACAATATATATTGTTATATAATACAAGAAAACTATATGTACTTAAAAATGTAAAAAACCATTTATATATATATATATATATATTAAAAATTCAGTATAGGTACACAAACTATTCGGAATAGCTGTCGTCCCACCTCTTGCTTTAGCATTTTTAGGCGCTCTGCCCAGCTATCCATTGTTGACATATGAGAAGACTAAGGCCTTGTTCTTTTGAGTGGATATGAGGGAATGAATTTGAGGGGATTTGAGAGGATTTGAAGATAATTTTTTTTGTCGTTTTTTTGAGCGAATTTGGAGGTAAATGAGAGTGAATTTGAAAATAAAATTTGTGAGAATTAGTATAGAATTGTATTGACGTGACAAATTTAAAAAAATTATTTTCAAATTCACTCATTTACCTCCAAATTCGCTTAAAAAAACGAAAAAAAAATTATCTTCAAATCCCCTCAAATCCACTCAAAAGAACAAGTCCTAAAAGTGGCAATGAAGCCTATATATAAAATTATTACCATCTAACTTCTCATAATGGCATTTTTAGAGTTTGCTGCTGTGCACTGCAATCTGAGATTGATTACTATGGAGGTTATCATCGTTGTTAATCAGGAATTTTAACTTGTATACTCAGATGAGTCTGTCTACTTCCCTATCAAGAACAAGTTAGAACGCTTGAAACTCAGATGAACATGAACTCATCTAAACTTGCATGTTCGTGGGCAAGTTCTTGAATACACATACTGTTAAGATACAAACAAAGTTTCACATAAAATAAAACAAGATATGAATATGAGTTTATATACACAAAAGATATCTTCCTTGGTAAAAGGTCTTTTGGAGTGGTATCAAAAGCAAATTCGTGAGAGCTTGACCCAAAGCGGACAATATCTTACGATTGTGGAGATCTATACATGTGTCGAACCTCCCTACAATTGGTATCAGAGTTGATGGTTCAAGTATGGTGACCGGGCTCAGACTATGTCCTTTATTTGAGGGATTGTTAGGATACAAACAAAGTTCCACATTGGATAAAACAAGAGATGAACATGAATTTATATATACATAAGATACCTTCATTGGTAAGAGACCTTTTGGAGTGGTGTCAAAAGCAAATCCGTGAGGGTTTAGCCTAAAGCGGACAATATTTTACCATTATGGGGATCTATGTGTGTCGAATCTCCCTACACAGACCTTCTGTGTTTTCTGAAAACTAAATCATTCATAATCCTTGAATTCCATAGGCATTTCTCATTAATTAATATGTATTTCTATCGTGGGCAATGGTGATTAGTGGGCTCAAAATGATTATTCTGCACATTTGTCCATGGTAATGAATTATTTTTTTCGAATAAAGTTATCTTGCATAGTTAGTCTGAGTTTATCTTGCAAATATCATACTGTCTCAAGGTGAAATGTTGTTGCAATAATCTTTTTTGAAATATTTTTACGTTTGTGTATCTATATGTAGGCTTATTATTTTACCATGCTTGCAGGAAAGAGAATTGGCATTAAGATCATTTAAAACTGGCAACACCCCCATATTGGTTGCAACTGATGTGGCTGCACGCGGGCTTGATATTCCTCATGTTGCCCATGTGGTTAACTTTGACCTTCCTAATGATATTGATGATTATGTACACCGTATTGGAAGAACAGGGCGAGCAGGAAAGAAAGGCCTTGCAACTGCGTTCTTTAATGACAACAATGCATCACTAGCTAGGCCTTTAGCAGATCTGATGCAAGAAGCGAATCAAGAAGTACCTGATTGGCTCTCACGGTATGCTGCTCGCTCTTCTATTGGTGGTGGACGGAACCGTCGAACAGGAGGAAGCCGATTTGGTGGCCGTGACTTTCGAAGAGAAGGTTCTTTTAGTAGGGGTGGTTCTGATTACTACAGTACAGGAAACAACAATGGTGGATATGGCAATTCTGGTGGTTATGGTGGAGGATATGGTCCTGGGGTAACTAGTGCTTGGGACTGATTTTCAACCCCTGATAGAATTATACACAGTGTCTTAGGTATTAGGTGCAGACTTACACCTATAGGGTGACTTTTCTCCCTTTTTTGTCTTTCAAAGTTCATGTTCTTCAATTTACTTTTTTCCTTCCCGGTGTGTCAATCCAACATCATTTTGTACGGTTTATAACTCTAATCACCAAGAGAGATGTTGGTGTGTGAGGCATCATTACCAGATCAGCAGAGGTCGTGCAGGGTCAGTAGGTGTTGGCAATGGCGATTACTAACATTACTAGGAGTTCATTTTTACAACTATCTGTACCCTTTCATTTTTGGTGGTTAATTTGCTGAGGGAAAGGTTGTAGGCTTTTATTTACAGTCGTGTCTATTTATCTCTTGATCATCTTGTGTTTCTTCACAATATATGTTGTCATTTCGAGTTTCCCCATTTTAATGGGCTAAGGTTTTGTAATATTTTAGTAGTGACTGAAATGAATGAAAATTATTCTTTCCGGATCTTTGTATTTAACATTTATGTGGAAATGTTTGTTCATGGTTTTTCTTGCACGAATGCATTGATTTCTTTTCAAATAAAAGTGTTAAAAGAAACATCCATACTTTGATGGTGTGTTTTCATGAAGTAATTGAGAATAGTTTTCATTTATTTAATAGATTTATTTTTAATTTTTAAAATAACATGGATTATTTGGATGAAAAAAAAATTAAAATAATAGGAAAATTGTAAACTTTTGAAAAAGGTATTTGGAATAATTAAAATAATTCTCTTAGAAAAAGGAGAAAATTAAAATGTTATGACTAGTCACATTTTTATGTAGACATATATATTGCAAAAATTAAAATACTAAATATTATTTAAAGATTAATATTTTTTGTTGTAAAATTGAATTTTAAAATATATATATAATGTGGAATTTAGATTCTCGATACCTCTTGTTGGATCTATCAAGTAGGAGGTTTATTGAGGAGATACAACACCAATTAGATTTGAGGTCAATCACATATGGGATTGTCACTACTCTTTACAAAAAATCTTAAGGCAATGAGTTAATGGATCTTTAACCTTATATCATGTTCTACTTTCTCATTTTTTATTTATATTTTGAGTTTAGTCCATATTTCTTCTATTATAAATAGAGTATTCTATGTGTATATTCAACAAAGAAAGATTAATCTCATACGTAGTTTTCAATATATTCAATACTTTATAATATAATTATTAATTAAATTTTCAAAAAATATAATTAAGTGAGCTTTTAGAAATAATCATTATGTTGAAATATTTTATATAATTCTATCAAAGTTTTTTTTTCTATTTTTTTTTATCATATTTGTAGTATGCCAACATTCATTCAAGTAATTTTTATTATTTTCTTTGTTTTTTTATAAATGAACTTAATTAATTTTTATATATTATTAACTTATAATACAATATAAATATTTAATAAATACAAATACAGGTGAGATAGAATGTAAGAACCTAGAAAATAGAATATTAGAGTTGATAAGTGTTTTAAAATAATGAGACAAAATATTTTAATGTTAAAATAATTCAATAATATAAATACAATCTCATAAACTCGTCTCATTATCTAAAATACTCATTATTTCTCTAAAAGTCTTTCTTTGAGTTTCCTTTCCTTCTATCTAAGATTTATAACTCTTGAATCATTTGTTTGACGATCACGATGCTTCTAAGAGATCACAACACTGTATTCTCCATTATCATCCGAGCAGTTTTCCTTCTAGAGCAAGTAATCTTTTTTCTTAAATTCGTAATTTAAGACACATGCGACTTGAAGTTTCTTTCATGTGTTGTCTCCCTATTTTTCTAGTTCCTTGCTGATTAGAAGTTCTAGGGACTCACTTTAATCACAATTTTGTGGTTTGTAGATGTGTCTAGAGTTCTTGAGTTTGAAGCAATGGTTGTGTGCGTATAGAGCTTGGTAGCAGTCTATTAAGGTAAGGGAAGCTATTGATTATTCTTTAATTTTGAAATTTACAAGTATGATTGATAGTGGCTGGAATACCATGTTGATTGAGTATAATTGCATTATTTGTTCTAGTGTTCGTTGTGTTTTTTTAATGAGTTTAATTAGTTGTGTGATGCTTGATGCTTACTATGATTCAGTTGTAGATTTATCTGATGTTGTGCATGATTGATGTTGTGAAGATTAATTGCATGAGTTTGGTGTAGCAATTGAAGAAAAAAAGTTATTGGGGTCTGTTGTTGGGTCATTTTGGACTTGTTCAAACCTCCAAATACTAAGTTATGTGTTAAAATTGGTAGAATTGATTAATGATCCATATAGTGGTATTTTAGTTGACTTGAATTGGAATTTCATGTTTAATGAGTTTAAACTTGGTTTAAGTTGGATCTATACACTTGGATTAGTTAATTGAAGCTTAGAGTACCAAATGAAAGTGGTAGAAGTTGGTAGAGGTGCATAAGATAGGACATGTGAGATTGAGAGGGTGCAAACTCTGCATAATTGGTGTTTTGCAGAATTTTGCATAGTGGCTAGGCGAGTAAATAGACCTTTGGGCGAGTATTTAGAATGTTTTAGCAGTGGGTTTCAGAGGCTGAAGGAACTCTTTGTTTGAGCTCTCTCTTTGAGCTTTCGCTAAGCGACTAGATTTGCTCGGTGGACGAATTAGTGCTTGCTTGGCGTCAGGACTCAGACACTAGATAACTAACTAGTTGGACACTCTTGGTTGTTTTATCTTCTTTTCTATGTTGAATGTATTTATATATTATTTATTTTATTTTGTTGTATGTTTTGAAAAAACACACCATGTAATTTATAAATTTTGTTATAAAAAAATAGGAGTAAATAAAAGAAATAAGATTATTACATTAAGTAAAAAAATGCAAATGATATATAATAACGTTGGAACAATAAATGGTAAAAGAATTATTTATGAGAATCGGTACTAGAAAGTAATTTTCTTAAGTTATATTCAATAGATATGTGAAGAGGTGGTGTAACTCGACTATCATTTGACATTCTCATTACCTTCATCATTTTGGCTTTGATTATTAGATTTTTTTTCTTATTTGAAAGCATACCTCTGATATGTGAAAAATATTACATCATGTTTTTCAATTAAAAATGAACTATTCACATAATAAAATTAAAATAAGTTATGCAAAGAAGAAGTACTTGATGAAGTATATTGAAAGTGGGTCCTTCCTTTTGTTGATACATAGAGAGAATGAAAAAGATAACATCAGGAATTCATGATTACTACTACTATTAATAGATGGATATAGAATGATTTTAGTACAGATTTGCACACAAATATAGAGTGATGAGAAACAGAGGCGTGAAGCAAGTAGTAGTAGGCGAGTGCTCATGCTGCTTCAGTTCAAACAAGAAGGGAGAGAAGTGGTAGTAAGATCGAGGAAAGCAGGTCTGCCACCGGCCACCTCTTTGTAGACATACCACTCTTTTCCTCACCACCACCTGCACCTGCCATTTTCAACTTTCAAAACAAAGCATATATGGCATAAGATTAATCACAAACATATATTAAGAGTAATATAATAATAATCACCACTGGAAACTGGGGTGGAACTGTTTGATTTGGCGGATTTTTGCAATCCCTCAAACACCTTGGCATCAGGAGAGTTAGGTGCTAAATGCAGAAGATCTGAAAAGTGTGATATTATATATGAAATGGAATGAAAATGAAAACGAAAATATTGAGAAAAAAGAGTGAAATGATATGAGTAGGTACCTACACAGTGAGATATATTAGCAGGTGCGTTGCAAGCAGAGGGTAGTTGAATGGCGAGAGTGGCATTGATTTTGATGCCAAGATTGGGGTCATCACGATCTTTGATGAGGATGCAGATGCACTTCTTGCTCTTGTCGAGGACAGCTTTGAGACCACTGCAGCAGTCTATGGTTGGGGTTTTGGCCTCACCACCAACGTAAGGAACACAGCTAGCCAGCCCTATAAGTTTGTCTGCACACTCTTCTCTGTCTTTGCCTAAATCTGAGTTACCAAACCCAACCAACAGTAAAAGCAAGATGAAGGAGGAGAATGCTGCATCCCTCACCCTTTTGCTTTTGGAAACCATTCCAATTAAGACTTTGTTCTTCAAGGGAATCTGATCTGATCTCATACAATGCTATGCTATCCTATGCTATGTAACATTGTGCTTTGCTTTGGTTGTGACTTATGTATGACTTTACTTTACTAGCCATAGTGCTCTGGCCTGTGCCTGTGGGACCTACATCTCTATCACATGTGAACCAAGTTTTGTCTCTAGGCGTCCTATAATCCTTCATTATGTTTCTTTTATCGTAAAAAAAAGGTTTAATTCCTATTTTGGTCTCACTTTTCGTAGGGTTTGTTCAAATTGGTCCTACTTTTTTTCAAAAGTTCACTAAGATTCCACTTTTCGCAAAAACGGTGCAAGTTAGTCCTTTTTGGTTACGGCGTTAAAAAACTAACGGCACAGTTGTCGAGCTGGAAGAAAACTGATGAGGTGTACAATTTTATTTGACGTAGCACTGTGAATTGGTGATTCATCCTGAAATTAAACCCTACGAAAAGTAGGACCAATTTGAACAGACCCTACGAAAAGTGGGACCAAAATAGAAATTAAACCTAAAAAAAACTAAACCATTTGTGCAATTCCCTTTTATTTTTTCCAATATGAACTTATATGAAACCAGACAGCCCACAGGAATAAAGTAAGATGAAGAATATCAAAAGCAAGCCACAGGAAACCCTGATATCAACTTCACTGATAAATCCCAACAAACACATTTTGTTCAACCCATTGTATGTTCAAGGAATTTAAACAAGGAAGAAGCATGTACCTCTGAAAAGTGATGCTGAAGCAGAAAATTGGAAAAAAAAAAAAAAAGCGGTCAAATTCCAATTTCATGTTCTGCATACACTCCAAAGTGATTAAGTGAAAATCTGGTGAAGCCCTTTTCTATCATTCATTCATCAACTTAGGAGGCTGAAGTGGGAGAAATCAAATCACCTAAGAAATTGCATACAAAAGGTAAAAGGTTGAGTTCAACCTGTGCTAAATGTACAATAATTTCTTCTGAATAAACACAAAAAATCTACATTTGAAGTCGAAAATCGATTGACACAAATGAAGGTCAACAATGATGACAAAAGAAACTCAAATCTTTACTGTAATTGAAGGGGCTTAGCTGCGGTTCTGTGTTTTTGGTTAAATCCTTTAAATGGACATTCAATTAAAAGTCAATATAACAGTAGTTTTTTTAAAAAAATTATGATTTGCTGAAATAGCTGCGGTTGTGTGTTTTTATGGTCTGATTAACACGGGAATCTTTCTGCCCTTTTTTAATATATAAAAATTGGATAGTAAGAAATTCGAAGTTGTTATTTTATTTTAGTTGAAGATATAGATGAACCCGTGACAAATCGATAAGTTCTTAAGGCTAATCCGTGATTATTTTGGATCTATTTCTGAACAGGTGCAGTTGATTAGAGACAATGGGTTAAATCCCAATAAAGTATCAAATATAAAATAATATTACTTTTATGATAATATAATTTATAATTTTTTTACGTTAATAACATTTAATATATATTATTTTAATTTAGATTCACACAATAATAATAGTAATATATTTCTTGTACTTTTAAGAATTTTTAAATATTTTTCATATATATATTATTAAAATAAATAAACGTATGCATCTGATATGCCTTCATAAGCTGAAGCAACAAAGTAGATGGCAGGCACTCTTTATTTATGCACCTTCAAAATTTTGCAAAATGACTATTTTATTTTTTTCAGAACTGACTTTTGGATTACTGAAAATTATCTGGAACAAGTTTTTCAAATAGAAATTCTGAAATGTATATAATATCTTTCGGAATGAGATTATTTGGAGCATCCCACATGAAATGTATTATGGAACAATGAAGAATATTTTAGTTTATTTTTGTTAGTTTCATCAAAATAGGTTGCAACTCGTTTTGAGCCTGTTTGAGTTGAAAAAAAATATAAAATCTTTTATGCAAGCCAATTTTGATCCAGTTTAATAAGAACTCGACTCACACGGGTTGAATCAGTGGTGGGTCGAGTTGGCTCACCAACTCACATATTTTTTTTAATTAAATTAAATTAATTAAATAAATTATTCAAATCCTATTCTTTTTAATTGAAATCAAATTAATTAAAATAATTATTCAAAATGCACAATCTTTACTTAGTAATAGAGCCTTTCGCGCTACTATCTTTCCAAAAGTTCTCGTTTGCAAATAAAACCCTAAGATTATAGATTGAATAATATTATAAACGGAGATAAAGAAGAAGATGCTTCGAGAGATTGACAAAATTTTATGCTTAATAGCTTAGAATATATATAACAATATATTTCTTTTGTTTCATTTTCTTTTATATCAATTGGTTCAATTATTATTGTTTCAATTTGATCGATCAAAGTAACATGTTATAAGAATCTGAAAAGAAGATGGTAAAAAAAAAGTTAATTAAATGAACCAATAAACCAACCCGTTTAACTCACCAACCCGTGATGGATTGACTCACTAAGTGACCAACCTGTTGTGGATAGAGTCGGGATCGGACCAGGTTACTCGTTTTGACAGCTCTATTTTTTGTTAGTGTGCAGAGCATTTAATAATTGTGGGGGTGCAGGAAGCAATATCCTCACCCCAAGCGCAAAACTCAAGCCCAATTTTATGAGTTATCTGCTCAGGCGGCTTCTTCCTATACCTTCGTATATGTCTTCCTGCACCTCCATAAAAACAAATTCCTTTTGAATTGTGCAATCTAAATTACGGAATTCAGAAACTAAATAACTTCTGGAGTGTGCAGTCTAAAAACTAAATCCAAAAGTTATTTTTGACTTTCAAATTGCACAATTAAAAAATGGCGAGATATTTATAAAAAATATTAACTTTTACAGCTCCAGGAATAAATATTTTAAACTGTAATTATGTCAAAAACATTATCTAATAAGAAACTATGGACTAAATCTAAAATAGTTAAAAACTTATTTCAAATTATACATTTTAAATATAACTTAAAACTAACAGGCGCAACCGCAGTGACGAAATCCAAATGCAAATGAAATCAAGTGGCTTACATAGTGGAGGGATTACCACATTTCTGAAAAGATTGGCTGAACTCAATTCTCCTCAACTAAAACTTGTAATAAGAAAGGCCCAAAAATAACTATGACAATATGTCCTCTCAACTAAAACTTGTAATAAGAAACCATCTATACAATTAGTATCTCGCCTGCTTGCCTAAAACAGCAGTCATAACTCAAGATTTCACTGTCAGCGACGTATCTGTGGCCACATCAAATTCCCTCATTGTCCAGGATTACCCTTTTGTTGTGGAGGTGCAGAAGTGGGTGAAAAGGGGTCATAAATTTGGTCCGCAGAATATGGTAGCTTACCAGAAGCCATGAGGGTATTGTTGACAAACTTGTGATTCAGGGGCATTTGGATATCTGCCCGTGCCATCTGAACGGCGTAGCTTTGTCGGATAGGCATGCCTCTTTGGGCAACAGCACTGGTCAAGTTTGGCCTTTGCGGAGCAGGAATGAAGTTATTCATACCCATTTGTGGGACTGGAGATCTAGGTGCAGGTTGACCACCATATGGAAATGAAGTATGCCTTGGTGGAGGAATTGAGTTCGACATGGAACCTGATCTTCCCCCGAAGGAAATGGTTTGATCCACTTGAGCAGGGAATTGTGTCCTAGGAAAGTTTTGAAGAGGCTGATCATGCACGCCAAACCCAAATGGCGGAGGCCGAGGGCCAGAAGGTGGCTCCTGCGTAGCACCTGCTTGACTGTTTGGTCCAGAAACCACTTGACTGTAGTCTGCATTGGGGGGATGTGATCGAAAAGTAAAATTTCCAGATTTTGATGGCGCCAAGACAGATGGTTTTACATGGGTGTGAAAAGGAGCAATTCCAGAAGCAGAATTGGGTATTCCTGCTTGCTGAGGCAATGGAAAAGAGGGGGATATTCCTGACGAAGGAAATGAAACAGGTCCTGATAAATGGTTTACAGATGAATGTTTAGGTGCAGGTATTGGTACAGACATAGGTCTCAAAGATGATAGTGGTCCGGGGGATATTCCTACTTGATGTGGAGGAAAGGAAGCAGATCGTGGTATCATTGACATATTTGACTGTGGTGGCATAAATGCAACTTCCGGTTGATGATGTAGAGAGCCAGGTCTTCCAGGTGGAGCCATTGACCCCATATTGCTGGGACCAATAGATGTTTTAACAGCGACAAGGGCTTCATTCTGTCCAGAAGGGGCCCCAAGATGGGTGATGGGCTGGTTAGGTATGGTCAGTGGTGATACACCAGATATGGGTAGAGGAAATGAAGACACTGATGTCTGCACTTGTCCTATTGGCGTTGATTGGCTTAAAGTAACAGGAAATGAATGTGAAGCATTTGTTGGAGTTGACAGATTCCGTACAGATATTATAGAAGCATTTCTTGGGGGCCCAACGTGACCCAAAGGACTCGCTTGAGTCAAATGAGGATAGTGTAAAACCTGTCTTGGTGGTGGTGCTTGCACGGAAACATGTTGATTTGGAATAATTGGTTGAAATCCAGGTTGAGCACCAAAAGTAGGAACCGAATTTGAAGTTTGTGATGAAAAATGGGGAGTTCTAGCAAGGCCTAATGGGTTTGGGGGGGCTACAGTGCCAGATGAAGCAAAAATGGGGGTATTAGAAGGAACCACTGAAAACCATGGTGTAGAGTATTGGAAGTTATCTTCATACTTTTGGGTAACAGCTGCTGGTTGCAGAACAGCCTGGTTTTCCAGAGAAACAGAATCTGCATGAGAAGGCTGGCCTTCTCGGTTTTGACACAGAATATCAGTGCTTTCCCTAGAAACTGATATAGAGGGTGTAGAGCCAGCGTCTAAATTCCCCTGAATAAAAGACAGCAATTATTACAAGGAACGAACAAAATTACATAAGGAATGACATCATTATAAAACTAGTAGTCATAAAATATATTATTAACATAACCATAAATCATACAAACTTTTGTCATTTGAAATGACAAGACTCACAGTTACAGAGGTAATCAGCAGTTCAATTATTGACATTGCTGCATCCACTTTTTCAAAACTATCAGCTGATATGTTAACACACATCTCCTTGTAACTGGAATGGATATCAGTTCCAGGCTTAATTTCACCCTGAAAACGTAGAGCAGTTAACGAATAGAAAACAGAAAACAAATGCAAACAATTACAGTTCTTTCCTCCCGAAATCAAGTTAAAATATTTCAGTTATATGTGCAGTGGATAATAGTCACATTACATTATCAACAAAGTGAAGGAACTTACTTTCTCTCCTGTGTCTGCTTTGGTTCCATGAATTTTTATCTTGGCACCAGTTTCCTGGTATATGCATATATCAGAGATCAATTAAAAAATGAAGAAATTAATTTCATGAACTAAATCAGTGTGTGTGTGTGTGTAGTGTGTGTGTACAGCTTAGTGACTGTAAAGCACTAGTTGGAGATTAGATATCAACCCAAAGATCTTACCTTTTCTAGTTGTTTCTGATTATCACCTTCAGGTCCATATATTAGACCAACAAAATTGTACCCTGGATATTCTTGAACCTGTGTATGGTATTACATGTAAGACTTTTCATTGCATTATAGAGAACTTCAAGTTTAGTCAACTTAAAGATATTTTAATTTTGAAAAAGTCACAGATCATTCTTAACATTAAGTTTACAACTAAGAACTGCCAAACTTTGGTCTAAACAACATGGGCAGCAAAAGCAGTTGACTCATTTTGCATAGTTACCCTACGTAGCAATCAGTATTGCGTATACTATTAATATATGGTAAACCAGGCTGGGGAGTGTTAGTGCCACTAAATTCTCAAACAACGTCAACCATCAGGAAATTAATCCAAGAAAATAAATGAGAAGACCGGTTTGGAAAAGAAAATCTAGAAATGAGTTGTCTGTTTCTAGTCAGTTTATTAACACTTTCCACATGCTCAGGTCAAACAAACGGCCCTTCAAGTAAAACTCAGAAATAATATAAGGTCCTATCACCTAAAAATTGCCACAATCTTGCAACATTAAGAAATATTACAAGGCCCACAAAATGTCAACCATACTAGAGTTTTGACCAGACATGAAACTATTAAATATATCAATATTAGTGAATAGTAGAGGATTAGTGTCTACACAACGGTAATGATACTAGCTTGTGACCTACAAATCATGGGTTCAAATCCTAGAAAAATTCCTTGGTTGTAGGGATATGACCGAGTACATATACACTCCCCAGACCATTTTAGGTGGGAAACTAGTGCAGTGAATTGCCCTTCTTTTTTGTCAATGTTCATTGACAGTAAGGAAAAAGAACTGTACAAAACATGCTGGATGCATTCTGGTAGCAAAATGATCCATGTATCCATAATCCAACCAAAATTAAATCCAATGCAATCAATTCATTTCAGTAAATATTAAATGGATTTTATGGACTGGGTAATTGTGATTAATGAATGGCAATTATTCATCCATTATTTTCTCAATCCATTGGAATATTAAATTATTGGAAGTTGGAATCATTTTAGAATCAATACTTACAGGCAAAGGAATGCTGGCTTCTTTTAACAATGGTTTAAAACCACGTGGAGGTTTGTAACTGGGATCTAATTTTAGTATTTCACCTGGAAATGATTGAGATCACGATTATGTTGGAATAAACAGTATGTATGAATTAAAAGGCAGTTGAAGAGGCATAAAAAGTATAGGTACTTCAAGAAAAACAAACCTATGGCTCCACGCTTTTCAAGTTCGAGCATTTCTGACTTCTTAGATCCATAAAACAACATCAGAAGTTGATTTAATAATAATAAATAAGTGATAAAAATTAAAAAGGAATAGTGTCAATTGTCGTTAACCTTGTTGCTGTTCATTTGAGAGCCAGATTTAATTTTATCCGTGTTCTCAGCTCCCAATGGCAAGTTCTGAGTGTCCCCAACTTCCAGTTTTTCTGATTCCAACTGCTTTGTGATTTGATCCACTCGAATCTACAAATTGTGTGCAACAAAAGTATGAGTTGTGGATACCGCAGAAGCAAGAACCTGGGCAAATATTAGCAGAAGCACACACTATGCCACCCAACATGTAAGGAAATTTGAATAGCTTCTAGATATAAATCACATTCCCTGCCAAAGTCCAACAAAAATACCTCTTTACTAATGTCAATATCATGGTTTTCATGTAAGTAAATATTGGTCTAGTATCTCACAACATGCAGTATTGGGGATTTAAAACGGGCAAAGAAGCATTGTGAGGAGGGGTATCACGAGCAAAGATTAAGGTCGCATCCAAAGCATGTGAAGAACATTGTAAAACTAAAATTAAAAAAAAAAAAGGAATAGGGAGTAATAAAATAATAAACATTTTAACAAAACTTATAAAGAAATGTAAATATGACCTTAGAATTGAATGCTTTAAAGGAAATGATAATGGAAGAATGAGAGAAAAAAATACATAGCAATATAAATGTTAGTGGAGTGTTGTTTGAAAGGATTCCAGGAAACACCTGCAAAGCTAGAGCCTTTCCCCTCCTGACAGTTGCATCCTGTGTAAGATCATGTCCCCATTTTGATTTCCTCTCAGTTTGTTTTGAACTTTCTTCATTGATGGCTCCAGTGACCCCGTGTTTTTTAGCCCCTCGGAAAATAGGGACCAGTGACCCGGACAATTTGTTTTTAGGGATGACAAATCCTGATTTGGCTGCAAATATAGAGAGCTTTTGGCCACTGGGGGTTGTTACTGATGAAGTTCCAGACATTTTATGAAGTTCAGGAGCAGAAGTTGAATCAATCTCTGCACTCATTCTCTTATCCAGTCACGTTGCAGACACACTGCTAACGTGATATAACTTCCGACGTGAAGATCGGAGTCAATCTGCAAATAACACATTATTTTGTGAACAGCCATCAGTTCATAAAGAACTAGTTTCATTTTATAACTTAATTTGCGATAGAGTCAGACGAGCACTCATCCTATTGAATTTCTCACAGCTTGATTTTCAGTCACAATTTTGTGAATTGAGTTACCCTAGGCGCGTGTAGAACTAGATTCCTCCACTTTCTTACTAAAATGTCTAGGCTAGCATGACCGTAATTCCGTTTTGGCCTTCAGCAGTTACATAAATTGAATTAAGAACAAAAGGTACGAGAATGCAGATTGCAGCATAAATTGCAACGAAGCGAAAGGAAATAAGAGGAATAATAAGAATTAACATAGTGAGAGAGAGAAAGAGCAATAGCAATGCACAAAATTAAAAAACGAATGGGAACCTGTGGCTGTGGGATGAATCTGAAACCAGAATTAAATTGCCTTTGCCACTCTCCTCATAGTCGCGTCATGAGACAGAGATAACTCATTCGTCTCAACTAAAACTTGTAATATTACAAAGAAAATCGAAACAATTGATCTGCAAAACCCTCTCCCTTTCCTCCGCGTTCCTCCACCACCGCTACCACTACCCTTATTTGGTATTCAAATTCTTGCATTATTATCACCCGGTTATAAAAAAACTTTACATCTTTATTGTATAACAGGTAGGACAGACGTGGGTTAATTTTATTTGAAAATTATTAATTTGGATTTTTTTTTAAAAAGTTATATATAAGGTTAAGTGGTGTTAAATAGTAACAATTTTCTTGTAAAAAAATCGTTATTAAATTAGATAATTTTTAATTTTTTAAACTGAAGTCGTATTTTCAAAGCATAATTTTTGTGTTAATAATAAAATTGCAAAGATCAAATATGATTTTACTTAAAATTAACTATGTTTAGGTAAAATTACGTAAGAAAAATATAACTTTAATATATATATATATATATATATATATATATATATATATATATATATATATATATATATATATATATATATATATATTATATCACTAAAAAAATGAAGTCATATAACAAATTTAATACCATCATATAACAAATTTTAAATGTAAATTGTTTATGGACTGTACAACTTTATTTGAAGTCAAACTTTTGAATAAGTTGTAGTATTTATTGATGATTTTAGTTTATATATATATATATATATATATATATATATATATATATATATATAAACTTATGCAAGTCGTGGGATGAACATCCAAATTTCTTTTCTCGATCTTTATTTATTTTTTCTTTTATTTTAAAGTTTTATATATTTTCTTTTTTTCAAATATTTAGATAATTTAATTATTAAAATTAAATTTATACAATTTACTCGTTGAAACAATAATATATTTTTTAAAATTTTAATATATTAATAAAATTATAAAAAATATATCTTAAAATATAAAATATTTGTTATAAATAATAATTATTATTATATATATAGTAATAATAATAAAATTATTTAATCATTTCAAAATAAAAAATATTTTTATATAAAACTAAAAAACCATGAATATTTTTACAAAAGTAAAAGAACTTAAAACATTATTTTTAATTTATTAATAAAATTACTAAAGAAATATAAAAATTAAAAATATATGATTGAATAAGAATTAAGATGACATTAAAAAATTTTAAAAATCAATAATCGTATTATTAAGAAATTATTTTAATATAAAAAGATAAACTACAAAATAAAAAAAATAAAAAAAATAATATATTAAAATAACGACTTCCATACGTTAAAATAAAGTTGACGACTTTTTTTATAAAATTAAAAGTATAGGTGTTAGAAAACATAAGAACCATGTGTGTGTTTCTGAAAATCAAGAAAACACAGTTGAGGTACTTATATCTAATTAAACTTTTGGCTACCATTGTTTATCAACTTTCCATGGTGGCGATAAAATATGAGAAGAGGTGGGCAGCCTTCCATGTTTGCATTTTGGAAATAAGAAATCACGGGACCCTTGGCAAGCCAGACTTTTTCTATAAATAGACCAAGTTTCCAAAACAAATAAAAACATAACTTACTCATTGTAAAAGGATAAAAGAACAAAGAAAGAAGAGAGTTTAACGAAGAATTCTAGCAAAGATATAGGAAAAGTTAACTCTTTTCTTTTTACATTATAATTTTATATTTTAGAATGAAAAATAAGAGTTATTTCTATTTTATGATAAGAGTAACACAAACGAGTTATTTCAATTTTTTTTTGTCTCCGTACAGTGTCGTTCCATAAAAAAATGACATTACTTGTCATAAAAAGTTAGGTCACAATCTTAATTAGGTCAAAATCTTGACGCAAAAAGACTAATTACTGACCTGTCAACTTTTTATATTATACGTGTATATATATATATATAAAGCATATTTAATTTTATAAATATTTTTTTCAATTTATGATGTTTCAAATAAGATAAACTAAAATAATTATTATTTCTACATGTTAAATTATTATAATTAACAATTAAAACTTAATTTATAAATGTTCAATAATATTGTGTATTGTGTCATTTAAGTAATAATATAATAAAAAAATTATAAACTACTTTTTATTTAATTTTTTATTTTTATTTTTAAAAATAACTAGCAGATTAGTCTGTCCTGTATTATTTTTGACAGTTTGATAGATTAAGACCTTGTTCACTTGAATGGATTTTGGGGAGAATAATTGAGGGGATTTGAGAGGATTTGAAGATAAATTTTGTTATTGTTTATTTGAGTGAATTTGGAGATAAGTGAGAATGATTTTGGAAGTAAAGTTTGTGAGAATTAGTGTAAGATTTGATTGACGTGACAAATTAAAAAAATTTACTTTCAAATCCACTCTCAAATCCCCTTAATTACTCTCCCTCAAATCCACTCAAGTGAACAAGGCCTAAGAGATAGACTAGAATATTCTAATAATTTGAAATCACCAACTCAACTTGTCTGAATTTGATAAGTTGACATATTAGCCTGTCAACTAAGATTCACTTTTTTAATGTCTTTCCTATTTGATTAGAGGGAGAGAGAAAGGGAAATGAGACTTTATTTTATAGTGAAGAAGAATACATTGTAACATGTATAATACTTTTTTTTTAAGATTATTTTATTTTAACTAAATATTAAAGGTTCGATACAACGAATTATCATTTATTTGTCATTTTGTTATTCATTTTTAACTTTAAATTTATAATATTGGTTAATTTATAATACGTAACATAGACAATTTAAATTTTTGTAAGATAAAAGATCTTATTTTTTTCAATCCAAGACTGATTATTCTTTTACGCTAACAATTGTATACATTATCTCACAACTACAACAAAATTGGTGGTTTGTTAATATGGCGAAATGAAATGGTGGTTTGTGTTGTTAATTCACGTTTGGTTGTTATGCATAAGAAAGTAAGATGTTGAAGAAAACAAGAAAAAGGAAGAAGAGGAGAAGAGCATGAATATGAATTTATTTCTCATGGTGGTCTACCAAGCAAATTCAATATTATAGAAGTTTGGAAGAAAACATATAAAAGAAATAAAGTTTATTTGTGGAGGGAGATTAAGGACACTTTGATTTTCCTTGACTTGATTTCCAATTGTTGTAACAAGGACATTCTTGTTTGTTGCCAGAGGTCCCAGAGGGAACACATAAACATTTCTTACAACACATGTTACAGTAGAGAAGACACTCCGTTGGAATCCGAGTACTTGAACAACGATAGTTGCATGCACTCGCACATTCTGAAATAATTCACCGCTATAGTAATCACTTTCCACGTAACATGTATATTAATTTTAAAAAGTTTTACCAGATGAGTAAATACCTCTGGGTTTAAGAGACCCTTCCCCACCACCCTGAACAAATAAATTTATATAAATAAATAAAAGTGTGAATAAGATAGATATAAGGAAAAATATAGCAAGAGAGAAAAGTGAATTACATAAACAAATTGAGTGAGGAAAGCCATGATAAATATGAGAAGAAGCACGGAGACGAATTTAGTCATAATGAGTGACTATGTCTTTAATGTTTGAGTTTGAATCTAAGTGAGTAAGAAATATTTCAGGAGTAAGGTTTATATAGATATCAACGTTCACTTTGCAATTGATTTCCAAAGATGTTATCCTCAACGTCTATTAAAATATAATTTTTATTATTAAATTATATAAAAATGATAGGTTTCTCTTTATAACAATATCAAACTTATCATTTCTTATTACTATACATTTCAAAATTATTTCATTTTAGGAATTCTCAATCAATAAAACATAAAACAATGTAAGCTGACTTTTTTAGGTATTATCATTTAATATATTTTATTTTTATCTTAAAATAACTGACTAACTTCATATTTTTTAACACTATTTTTATAATTATAAATATTTTAAATTACATTATTTCGCATTTTTTATTAATTATCTGTACAAATAAATAATAAAATTATATATATCCTTTACTGTTTATATAAAAAGAAACGCTGTTTTTGTTTTATTCACTCGTTTGAACGAATAACTTTTTCTTTTATATATAAGATGAAAGCAATTTGAAGTTACAATTCTTAAATCTGAATAATGAATAATTTATTTGTAGAATTTAAAGAACTTTTGATGTAAAAGATTAATTACATCCAATAATTAAATTAATTATATTTTAAATATGCAGGTTCATATTAGTGCTTTGACTTCTCAAATGCAATTAATTCAATTATGAATGTTTTTTTTATTTATTTAAATTTTGTTTAAATGAAAGTCCGTGTATATCAACTTTTAATTTAAATAATACATATGATTAATATTTTTAATTATTAATATCCAATCTGATTGTATATCCCATAATTTAATTAATTGTATTTTATATTTAAAATAAAATGGTAACGTTTTTATTTGTTTTTATATTATTTGTAACTTTACATAAAAGTTAGCTCAAATTATCTAATTAGTAGACTCAACATTATTTATTGTAAGTCAAAACTTAGCTGTCTCAAGTTGAATTAGTATGACAACATCTGAAAAAAACTTAATATCAATCTGTGAATTTAATTTAACTTGATTCAAAGTAAATTGATTTGGTCCGATGAACTCAATTCAACTTAACAAAAAATGAAGACTTTACTTAATCAATGAGATTGACTAAAGTACACAATGAACCAAAAATAATTAATTTAATTATGAATGTGATTTAAATTGATTTCAATTTTATTTAATTGAAAATTTATATTTACTCTGAATTTAAATATAATAACAGTAATAACCTTTAAATATACATAAAAATTAACTAATATGTGTATTTACTATTAATCTAACCTTTAAATATACATATAAATTAACTAATATGTGTATTTACTATTAATCTAAACTGATTGTATATTTCATAATTAAATTAATTCAATTTAATAAAAATTCATTTATTAGTATTAACGTGCTTGTCAAATGCATTTAATTTAATTATGAATGTGATTTTTACTGATTTAAAAGAAAGTTACTTATATTTACTTAGAGTTTACACACAACAATTATAACGACATACATACATACATACATATATATATATATATATATATATATATATATATATATATATATATATACAAGAAAGTCATCTTACTCTACTTTAACCCCAAGTGAAAAAGTCAGAAACATTCGATATTAAACCATTTGTCTTTGTAAAGAGTTGAGTCATTGACATATTCGCCTTCAAGCAAAAGTTCATTCAAGATCTCTTCAATTTCATCATCTTCACTAACCTCTCTAATTTCATCATATGCAGATGTTGAATCATCATCTCTAAAAAAAACCCTCTAGGCCAATTACCAATTATTTCATATGTCATTATGCTTGTGAAAATTAGATAAGACACAAATTATAAAATGAAAACTCATTATAAAATCATTTATTTAAGAAATTGTTTAACGCAAGTGTTTCTAATTTTTTTCCAGGCCAATTACCAATTTCTTTGGATGGCAATATGCTTGTGAAAATGCTCATTATAAAATCATTTTTTTTAAGAAATTGTTTAACAGCGAGTGTTTTTTATTTTTTGAAGGCCAATTACCAATTCCTTCATATGTCATTATACTTGTGAAAATTAGATAAGACAAAAATTATAAAACGAAAACTCGTTATAAAATATTTTTTGTAAGCATAATAAATGTGTAATTAGTTCCTAACACATCTCTTTACCTTGAAACAATATTTGTAGATTTTGTGATGAATTTTTTAGTAAGATTGGTCTAATTATGATCCAAATATGACTAGTTGTGATTAGCTTTTAAATAGGATGATTTTATAGTTAGTATACTCAAGCTTAACTATTTGATCTCTACAATATTTCAACCAATCAATCTAGTTCACCCAATAAATATTTGACGGTTCGTTTAATAATTGACCTAACGAATATACACTAAAGTTATACATTTTGTGCGTTTTTTTTTTTTGTCTCTATCATATTCATATTAGTATTTCATACTCACATTTAAGTCAAATTAATTAATAATTAAGTAAATATTTAATACTTTACCTTAATATAATTGTATTTTAAATTTCTTTTAATTTATAAACCGTTATTAATAAAATATTTTTTTATGAATTATATTCAATGAATTTATATTTTATGATTGAGTTTCTCTATTAATTTTTTTATTAACATATCGTTGTTAAGTGGTTTACGTGATTATCACTATATCATGTAATATGATCGACATATTGTCACATCTTGTTTTATTTTATTTTAAAAATTGATTTTTTTTTATAATTTTATAATTTATAAAAATAAAATTGGAGAAAAAAGTATTTAGTGGTTCTTATTTATAAACAATTAATGTTTTATCCATTAATTAAATATATCTTAACATTTTTATTTAATTTTACATCAATTATAATATATATATATATATATATATATATATATATATATATATATATATATTGTATTATTTAAAATTATTATTTACGAAAACTGTATTTAAAAATTAATTTCAAATCTACTTATCATAAAAGTAAAAGAAGTATACACGGCAATATTTACATATGTATTTAGAAGAAAATGGGTTAAATTTACTAAAACACTATTTTATATGTAAATAATCAATAACTATTTGTCATCTATAACTTTGACGTTAAATTTATATTATTTAATTTAAAACAATATATATTAGTTTGACGTTATACAAAATCATTCTTTAATTTTGCTAACCGTACACTAATTTTTGTGATTTGCTTAAATATATATTAGTTTGACATTTTGTAACATTAAACTGCTCTTCAATAGCTAAAAAAACCAAGTAATATATGTCTCTTAGATAAATTGTTAAATTGTTAAAAACACGAGCTTTGTATAATTTGTCACAATCAAACGTGTATTATGTGGTATCAATCTATTATTTTTTAATGGAATATTACATAAACGAATTAAAAGAAGATGAGTATGAAATCACAAAAACAGTTCGGAAAGAACAAAAAAATTATTGGTGGAGAAGAATGTTATATTGAAGTTGAATTACGGACACTTAGGTGTTCCATTATTGGTTTTCCAGTTATTATAACATGGACATTCTTCCTTATTACCGTAGGTTCCAGATGGAACACATAAACATTTATCACAACACAAGTTACAATAGTAGAGACACGCCTTCTTAACTCGAGTCGCTGAACAACGATAGTCGCATTTCGTCGGACATTCTGAAATCATTCATGTAACACATTTCAATTCATAGTATTAAATTTAATACTAATTTATTATCTTTTGAAAACTTCACGAAAATAAATACCTTCTGGTTTAAGAGATCCTTCACCACCACCCTGTACATGTACAAAATAAAACAAATTTATAAGTAATACATTCATTTGTTATACCAATAATCTTAAAAAAGCTAATATCATAGGTATAAAAAGAAATAGAGAAACATGACTCACATAAACGAGTTCATTGACAAAAGTCATGACAAAAAAAAGAAAAAAGACACACACAAATTTAGTCATTACGCTTAATGGCTTATCTGAAACAAAATTTAAGTGAGTTAAAAGATATGGAAATGGAAGACTTATATAGTCACAAATCCTCTCTAATTCAAATTGATATTTATGTTTTTTTTACGTTTTTTGTGTGTTAATTTATGTATTTTTGTCTCTATCGAATTCACATTAATCTATTATTGCCATCTCTTTTAAGTCAAACTAATAATTAATTAATAATTAATGATTAATAAATAATGAAGTAGATATTTAATGCTTTACTTTTTTAATTAAAGAATTATACTCTTTATTTCGTGTCATATTTGCAACTTTTAATCCAAGTCAATGATATTATAATACAAGGAGTTAAATTAATATTTGGCTTAGTTGTTCATATAAATACATATTTTCAAGATAAAAAATATATATATTCTTTTATTTTTTAAGATCCAATATTTCAAATTTTGTTCTTACGTTAACATCATTGGAAAAATATTATAATCTTTAAAGTCTTCAATTTAAGATGTTGTGTGCTATTATACAATATAGATATTTTAAGATCATCTTGCAAAAGTCATATGCATTAATAGAAAAAGTCCATTTTATATTGATTAATTTTGGCCTATTACATCTGTTAAGAAATCAAGGTATAATTAAACTATGTAGGAAGTGCGAAACATGTTACGTCTTATGAATAACCGATGCAGAATATGACCACTTCAAATCGCAATGTGTCGGTGAATGAGGCACACCTACGAGCAATTGAGTGGTGGAAAGTTGAAACGCAGTGCCGGTGGGTCGTGGGTCGGAGAGTTGTGCTAAATTCGAAGAAGATAAATGGCGTAGAGAACAACAAAAATGATAGAGAATGCCATAAAGAAGAAAGAAAACTGAAGATGGAGCATTGCAGTGGCATTGTGGATCAAAAAATGTGTAATTTGTTAATATAAAATTATAAAATTCTAAGCAATCGTTCGTGTGTCATTTCACAAGTTTAATAGAAAAACAAATCCCAATAATTTACAAATTTTGTGTTAATTATATCAACCTCTACCAAATCATCTATATATCTTATGCACCTAAATTTATTTTCATTATTATTATTATTATGTTTTAATATGAACTTAATATAACTGAAATAAATGTCATAAATCAATATCATAATAGAATTTGTACTAACTTTTTTAATATAAATTTTCATAATTGATAATGTAATAAACCACCTTACCTTCAAGTTAGGAGGAAGGAGGTACGATTTTTTGTTTTTGGGTTAATTTTTTCATATCTTATTAGATACAATTTTTCCTCGTTACTTAATTATATTATTTGCATGGTGTTATAATTACATATGTCTTGTTTGAATTTACTTATATAATTACAATGTTGTTTTTTTATTGATAACTTAGTGGAACCTGGTCCAAGTATAAGCTTACAATTTTTTTTTCCAATAAAGTACAGGTAACCAAAGTTGGGTGTTGTAAATATAAGTTTTTTGAAATTATAAAAGAATGACTCGAGAAGAATTTGGTTTTGAATTTAGGAATAATAAACTATTCAGTTTTGAACTCTTCGTACGAGGCTGCATATAAAGAGAAAAACTATTTTTCTTTCTCCGCAATAAGAGACATTCACCCTTTCTTAAAATTTGAGCGAGTATGAAAATGGTGCAGAAATAAGATAGGTGTTGGGGTTAAATCTAGCACTAAGCATAAGATCCAAAAGGCTTGAATGTATGTCCAACAATTAAGATGCAATTGGGTAGGAACGAGGTTCAATTCAAGTAGCACGCCCATTTGAAACTCATCCAATGTATCTTCACAAGCAAATTGTTGAACAAACTTGTATACATGTAAAAGAAGTTTGACGAGGAACCTCTTTACCATGGCATACACATTTGTTCCCTTTGCAAATTTTCAAGTTAATGGCACTGCCATTAATGCCTTCACTAAGAACGTATTATCGTTCAGTCCAATCAAACATATCTGTGTTCTAACATAAACGAGTCATGTAGTCATGAACCTCATAAAGTACCTCGTCATAACCGAGGACAACTGAAAGGTTCAACTCATCCTCTTCATTCGAAAAATCGTCCTCGATTTCTGTAGTTGAATCCTCATCACTTGCATACAAATATCAAACCATAAATCAACCCTCTCAATACCAAATCTATCGTACTTTGTCACATCAATCAATAAAACCAAAACCATATAATATGTTTTTCTTTTTCACATATTAACAATTCTAACAATATGTTTCTTGAATTGTCCAGCCTTGAATCAGTTTTGCATGCCTTCAATTTACCAACCACAATCACAATTAATTCTCATATATTTGTGTAACCATACATATCTAATAATTCCTATCAATATAAATATGTTTTTAACTACACATTAAAATATATTAATGATTAACTTCCATTATTTCTAACAAAGGGTCGATTCAACAATTAAGACATAATTATAGGAGTTGATATCAATCTAGACAATTGCTCGATTTATAATCTTCTCATTCAATCTCCATGTCAAGCGACAATTCATTATATTCACAAACACATAATACAACACTCATTCAATCTCCATGTCAAGCGACAATTCATTATATTCACAAACACATAATACAACACTCATTCACCACAAATCGTCATCTATACAACAAATGATGCAGATTGAACTATAATTTATAAATCAAATTTGTCACATCATCCACGTGCAATGTAAATTTCAACATATAGCCAATAATAATAACAATAAACTAACTTGTCTTACTTGTGAAAAAATGCTCAAACAACTCATAGATAACCAAAACAACTATAGTGTCACAGGATACTTTATCTATGCATAGAAATATCACAAAGACAATAAGACATACCGTTATGATCACTAATCAACAAAGATACATATAAAAGATTAAAAGGATGCATGCAAGCATAAGAAGACACACATGTAACAAAAAGAAATAGACCAAGAAAAGAGATGAAACTCAACTTACCAAACCGAGAAATTGATTGGTCCAAATTGAAGAATTTGCCGCAAGAATCAATCCTAAAACAAAAAATGAGAAAAAGATAATAAAAGTTATATAACTCTAAAAAAGTGGTTGCAAGAGATATTGTGCGTTTTAAAATAATGAAGTTTGTTTTTAACAAAACTATTTATACTTATCATTTTAATATTAAAATAATGGAATCCTGTTATTTTTAAACCACTATTAATTCTAAAATATCATTTTCTAAGTTTTTATACAGTTTATTTATAATTGCTTAAAAATCTATACAAATATTTGAAATATAAAAGTTTATAATTTTTATACAATTATTTGAAATATAAATTCAAATAATAAACAATATTGAAGTATGATGTAATAAAAATATCAATACAAATATATTTAAGATTTAAAAAAAATTAAATATAAAATATAAAATATAAATTAAAAAAAAAAATAAATATAAAATATAAATTTAAATAAATTTAATCTTGTTAAAATATTTAATAACAAAATTCATTATAATTTTTATATAAAAATTAAATTTAATCTCAATTTGTAGACAAACAAAATTGTTTTTTTAATTAAAACTAAATTGAATCAAAATAATATATATAAATTAGATTAAGATTTTTCACATAATATTTGATACAACAATGACACGTAACATTGTTGTATTTTTGTTAAAATTATTATTAAATATCTGAAATTTTGTAGTCTACCTCTCCTAATCTTATATTGTTGTATTTTTGTTAAAATTATTATTAAATATCTGAAATGTTTTATTCTAACTCTCCTAATCTTACGTATTTAAACAAGTTGATTACTGTTTTAGGATAAATTTATATATAATTGACAGTGCACAAATTCACCACTTGTCCTTACTAACTTGGGAATTAGATTCGCCACACGCACTATTACTATGACATCGCAGATGCTTTCTTTAACACCTGATGATTTTTTTTAAAATTTAAAAAGAATAAAAAAAATCATTAAAAACACACATGTAAAGTGAGTTAACATTGGGACTAAATTATATTCCCTTAAAAAAAGTAAAAATTTAATTGAAACTAAGGAGATTTAATTAAAATTTTAGAATAAATTATTTTAACAAAATGTTAATATGGAATTGAAAAGACATTTTTTTGTGAACTAAATATTAATATGAGAAAATGAGAAAATGGAGCCCCCTGTGTAACCTGTCCCTCGCTAGTTATTTATTTCTCTTTCTCTTTCTGCGTGTGTAGTACATTTTGTGCAGTGTGCGATTGAAGTGTGGTGATCCTTTACTTCTGAAGTAGTAAAGCAACGGGAATGGGAGTGGTGGTGGCAGTTACGGTTACAGTAACGGCAATGGTAATGGAGATGGTGGGAGGAGGGAGTTGGTGCGTGGCAAAGATTGGAGTGAGCGAGGAAGTACTGCAGAGAGCATTGGACTCTGCATGTGGAGATGGCGGAGCCGATTGCGCTCCCATTCAGCCCAACCGCCTTTGCTTCTCTCCCAACACCCTTCAAGCTCACGCTTCCTACGCCTTCAACAGCTTTTACCAACGAAACGGAAGAGCTTCTAACGCCTGCCTCTTCGATGGCGCTTCCACCATCGCCCAAACAGATCCCAGTGCGTGCTCTTCTGTACTATACCATGTCGTTTATAACGATCTTTTCCAATTTCTCATTCACTGTTTATGTTTACACAGGCTATGGATCTTGCATGTACCCGTCCTCTGCAATCAAAACTCCAACCGCCAGGTATGTCATCTTAATTAATCTTTAGTTAAGTAATCAATCACACCGACGAACGAACTAGCTAAATTAATCAAGAGTAATAAAAATTATGGATAAGATTAAAAGTGAAAATTGGTTGATGAGTGGGAAAGAAGCGGGAAAGGTCTGAATTCACGTGCAGGCGGAGAGAATTTGTGCGTGTGAGAGAACCGAGACGCATGCGTGACTGAGGTGAGGTCAGATGTCTCTGTGACTGTACGTTGTGTTTTCTCGTGCTTCTCAACTAATTTGTCTCATTATTCCACGCAATCCAACAGTTCATTTTCATCCTCTTCAGCAAATACAGGGCTCAGAGCATTGGCCAAAACACCCTCAAATTAAAGATTAAATCCCTTAATTCAATCTCCATATCAGTACTATGATATTATCATGCATTTTTGTTCAAAATAAATTCGCGAGAGATATCTTTTTGTTTAATTTTTTATCATATAAATTCTAAATAATTTGATGTTAAAGAAAAATTAGATAACAGTTATATTTTTACTGCTTAAAGAGTATTTTCATATTGTGTTTCTCTTCCATTAGATTTAAATAAGAAAAAAATATTTATTTATTTTCCATTCCTTTCCGTATGTATCTTCTATTTTTCACTGCAGGAGTCATTAACATCTAAGACCTTCTAATTATGTGAAATAAAATTCTGGATTAGATAAAAACTAAAGATCGTGAATTTTAAATAAGATATTGAATTATAAAAGTAAAATATTTTTTTTATGTTTTGAAAACACGTTTTTTTATCATGACTCCTGTATAAAGATAATTTAGTGAAACGATAATTATTTTATTTTGTAAGTCACAATAAAGGTCTTAATGACCAAAATTTACACGAAAAATTAATTAAAGTCCTAATGACTAAATTCTGAACCTAGATTTAGTGTAAATATCTAATTGATTGAAATTTGGTAAAACTTTTTACTTAAATAATATTTTTTTTTAAAATTACACCAATAAACTTTTTTTCAATTTAACTATCTAACTAGGCATCTTTACTTCATCTATATCTATATGTAAAAAAAGTTATCCTTTTTTGTGTTTACTTTTTAAATAAACATGTTTTAAGTTTAAATCATTACATTTTAAATTTTACCTATTAAATATATGTTATTTAAATTTAATTATATTTTAAATTAAAATAATTTTTTTATTGTTTTAAATTATTATTTATTTAAATTTATTTTTTAATGAGTTAATTATCTAAAAAAAATTCATTCCATTAATATTAGAGTTTAACTACTACTTTTTAAAAATTAATTTATAGATTAAAATTGTAACTAATAAGTATTTAATCGTCATTAAAGAGTTATATAACAAAAATAATACTATATATCTATATGTAATATTGGATTATATTACATTGAACCAATAATATGATTTCTTTTTCAAAATATATCAAATAATGTGTAATTTTCAAATATTTGAATGTAAAGTGTTCAAATTTTTATATAAGACTAGATTAACATTTTCAAAGTTAACGAAAAAAAATAAATATGAAAAAGTACAATTGAAATATCAGATGTAATTGAAATGAAAGGAAATAACAAAATAAATGGTTGAGGACCCTATCTCTTTCGGGAAAAAAAACCAAAACAATGCAACGCTCTTGAACTGAAACATTTTATATAAGTAACTTTTGAAGAAAATTAATTTTATTTGTAAAATATAAGTTACTATCAATAATAAATTTATTAGTATATTAGTCTTAATAAAATATACACGGCAAAATCTATAACTTTCACACAATTTTTATTCCCGTTTCATCATTTTAGGTTATGATCCTTTAAACTCAAATAACTAATATTATAGCATTAATAAAAAAATTTATTTTTATTACTCTTTTGGTATTTTATCGTTTAGATTTCTATTTTTAAAATTTAAGTAATTACTTATAATAAAAACAATTACCTACATAATAATTATCTACGATAAATTTATAAAGATTTTTTATTTTTATTTTAGTAAAAACTATCTATACCTATTAATAAAAAAATAATTTTTGTAATTCTTTTATAATAATTTTTTATGTACCCTTTTTTTATTAATTTTACTTTTTTTAATATAAATTATTTTATTATATAATCTTTTAAATTTTATAATTATTTTTAAATTTTAGTTAACTATTTACAATAAAAAGATACTAATAATTAAATTATAAAAATTATTTGTTATATCTATTTTAATATTTACATTAAAAATTAATTCTTTTTATTAACTTATGCGAGGATATGTCTGTCACATTGATGACCTGTTAAGAATAATTTTTTGGGTTAACGATATTTTTTAACAATTTTTTTTTATAATAGATTATACGTCACCAATCACAAACTACCTCGTTAAAAAGGTTGTCAAAAAAATTGTTAAATAAATATTTTTCTAACTTTTTTTCGTTATGATAAAATGAAATGGACGCAAATACAGTTGAAAGGTCAAACTGCAGAGGCTCTTTCTTCTTACACCCAAAACCCCATGGTTTCTTCTACGCTTCCATGGGTTATGGAAAATGTCATGAGTATCACTGTATAGTTTTTATTAGGATAACTCTTGAATTGGAGAGTTTTCAAGATTGCACAATAAAAAGAAAAAATGTTGAACTGAAGAGAGCCAGGGGAAGGGGAGGAGAGAGATAATTTGAAGTTCATTTTGAAATTAATTATTTTCTCTTCAATCAAACAAGAGAAAACGTGTTAGTACGGGCTGCATATCTTTTTCTTGTCTGGCGAGAAAGAAAGCTTCGTAAAAGAAATTGAAAAGAGGTGTGATTATTTAACGCATGTGATTATTTGATGTAGAATGCTTCATAATTGCTTACTCACTCGATTTCATATCTTATAATTAATAATGTCTAGTACTGCTGAAGTTACAAATACAACAGTGCCAACACCTTCCTCAACAACAACTACTCCAATCCAAGGCGGGGATGTTGCAGGAGTGAACCCTCAAATCCCTCAAAATTCTACCCCAACTTCAAACACAATATCCTCATCTTTTTTACTCTTTCTTCTCATTCTGTTTCTAGGAGACACTTTTTTTGTAGTGTAGTGATGCAACTACGTGTACATTGTGTTAGTCATATCCATTGTTTTCATTCTCATGTCGGAAGTTAGAAGACCCAGTCTTGTATTGAGATTGAATATATCATTTCTAGAGGTTTAATTTTAGTCAATCATCCGTTTCTCAGACAATCATAACCGTTTAAACGTGCTTTCTTACGATGGCTTCGTAATTGTGTATAGCTTACATGTTAGATAACAAATTGAGGGTAAAGCATTTCAAGGGTTACTTGTCTTTAAAAGGATTGAATACATTACATCATGTAGCTGGCTTGAACGGTGGGCAGTTTTGAGGTTGCCTAACGATGTAAATCTCGTCTCCGGCACTATCATAAAAGTCTTGATTGCGATGCCAAATCCACAGTGCATGCGTTTCATTTTTCACCTGCATATATAAGACGTTACAAGTTAGTTTGAAGCCCTACTCAATTCGTGTTTTCTGTTGGCATGTTGCTCTAATATGAATGCAATAACTATTGAACTTGTAGCATGAAGGAATCAACACTGTCTTAACAATTTCTGTCCATAAAAAAGGTGTGAAGAGTGGTGAAAGAAAGATGAGGTATACCTCCAAAATGCCATGACCAAAGCTACTTTCTCTGAAAGCACTGTAATCAGGCTGTCGATCCCAGCAGAAGTTACCTGCCGCTGGGCCGGATGTGAAATTAAAGGCGCAGAAGCCACCCAGAAAGTCATCTGGTGTAGTTGATGGTTCTGGACACTCTCCAGGTTCATCAGCATGTGTGGTTGCCATCTTTTCCCTGTTACCACCATCACCAACCGTGATATAAACAGGTCCACAAGGATCCAATGTGTAGTTGTATACCCGGTTTGTTCTCTCATACGCATTAACCTGTTAAGAATTTTGCAAGCACAAACCATAACTTAACAAAAATGCAATTGTTTATGCGTTTATTAAACACTTCTTAATTTATCTACATGTGATTACGGACAATGATAGGCAAAACAACAAATATCCTTTCACACAAAGTTCTTAATTCAGTAATGTTTGTTTCATCCATAGAGATCACGATTAATATTATAGATGATATTTCACGTGGAGTAAAATAATACACTTACATGTCCATTGAAGACAATGTCAACGCCATATTTATATAGCAAGTCTTCCATCTCTACCCTCATACACTCTGCTTCTCTATAATGTGCCTTGTAGGTGCTGTACCAAGGTGCATGCCATGTGGCTACCAACCACGGAGTTACTTCCCTGTCAACAGAAGCCAAGTCCCTCTCCAGCCACTTGTACTGGTCCCCTGCAATAACAGAGCGGATGACACTAGTTGTGAGTAACACAAATGTAAGTAAACAGCAATGGTTTGTGAAGTCAAAACCATGCTAGTAACACGAAGAATGCGGATCATGTGGAAGATAGTAAAGGAAAAAGATGAAGCAAGAGTTTACCTGATTTGTCATGCGATGTGTAGGAGCCGAGCATTATAAAATGTATCCCTCCAGCTTTGAAAGAATAATATAAGGTGGATGATGATCCACTCTCTTCTGATGGGAAAGCAAATCGAGAACTATAAGCAACAAATGTCTGGTTTCCAGCTTGTGGTTCTATGTCATGATCCCCTTCTATTACCATTATAGGGACACTAGAAATCAGAGGCTGCATGTACCTGAATGAACAAGGAAGTTGAGTTGTAACCAAAACGAAGATAAGGTAGTCCAAGTGGAAGACGAGAAGAATGATGAGAAAAAGGTTGGTAAAGAAGAAAGTGAAAGTGACCTTCCCCAGTAATCCCAACGAGGTTGATACGTTTCATGGATGGGAGTGTCAGGAAATGCGCAAGAATAGCAGCCTGCCCCAGTACCATTAGTTAGATAAAGATCGGCATAAGTAACATCTCCAACCAACAAAATAAGATCGGGATGGTTACTGGTGATGTGGTCAAAAGTGGATGTGGTATTGTACGTAAGACCCAGGTCTCCAACCACTGCTATTCTGTTAGGGTAGCTCTTGGGGCCAGAAACTGGCATAGTCCTGAAGTAATGAACATCACTCATTGCTGACAAAGAAGGATCTCCGCATTCATATTGATAGAGTGTGTTGGGTCTCAGACCTGCAGAAAATACAACACAATTCTAAACTTAATTCACTTCATTTCATTCGTTCAAACCATAAATGCATGTGGGTTAGTAAGAATTTAGAAGGGAAGCTTGCAGAAACTGTTGTACCTGTGAGACGAACGTGATGTATGATACCAGAGGTGTAGTTCTGAAGACCTTCAAAAGGATAAAGTTGACTGTAAACGTGGGAATAACCCTTGGCTCGGTGACTCGTGGACCTTCGGAACCTTCCATATCGAACTACGCTCGCAACACTGTTAGGATCTAAGGGTTCTATGTTGTCCCCAATTTGGAATTCCCCTGAAAACAAAGTTTTGTTAATAATGGAGTGAGGAAAAAGGTGAGGAGGTAGAGAGTGAGTGTGGTTGGTGTAGCAAAAGAACAGGCATTGGTTAATCGATATAAAAGTAAAAGGGTCACGGGGAGGAAGGAAGGAAAAAAACAAGAAAAGTGACAGATGGATTGATATGAATTCCTTGGGGAGTGGTACCTGTAATCCAAGAAATGTAAACAGAGTGATGAGAAGAGGAGAGGGAGAGAGATATCTGCTGTGGTTGGAAGCCTTGAGCGGTTGTTTGAAGCAGAGGATCGGTGTGTGGCAAATCCATGGCGTTTCCTCGGAAGGTCTGATCAAGAGGAACGGTGACAGGCTTGAAGGGTCCATCCAGAGTGCTTGGGATGGGAACTTCATAGTCATCATTGTCAGCATCAACAATCGCTGAACTTAGTGAAATTAGTGAGAAGTACAACACTGACAAACACAATCTAACCCAATAACCCATTTCAGTACTCAAGTAAGTGCAATCACTCACTTCATATACCTATGCTTAAATACTCAGAAAACAAAGCCCAGAATCAATCATTTCACGCCTCGTGCCTTACTCCTTGTGTACTAACACTTTTATGTATTGCCATTACAAAATGGGAAACGTTTTTAATGCCCCAAATAAACTATTTTTCTTATTTAATTCTCTTTTTCTGCTTCTAAAGCTTTTAAAGTTTGAATATATCTTCATTGTGAAATAAAAAACAGTCACACCTTTCATGCACAGACCGGTTCGGTGTATTAAATATACACTCTTATTCCATTCTATAAAAATATTAACGTAATATTTATGTAAATAGATTCCTATAAAAGCAAATAAAAATCTAAAAACATGTTTGCATGCACGATATGAAAAAATTCAAAAACATCTTTTGAAAGCATGGTTTAAAAAATATAATTGTTTCGGGATAGAGAGTCAAGTAACTTCTAACACCTCCACAATTTTCTCTTCTCAGTCGTTCGCGTAGCCGTATCCTTGTCCTGTCTTCGTCTTCATTCCAATCATTTGGAGGGGTACATCTTAAAGGTTCTTTGATGCTTAAGTCAGTAAATAATCTGGTAGTCAGAGCAATAGCATTTAATGCACAGTAAATGCAATCACCTATATCTTACTTTTAACCTTTATTTATAGTTTTTGAGATGGGCTTGAGTTTAGTGAGACCTTAATCTTGGCCCAATCTCGGCCCATTACCTTTAATGAGTACTAACCTTAATCTTTAATCTGGGAGAGTTAATTATCACGTTGTGTCGTCTGGCCCGGTCCTGTCTGGTCGGTATCTTATGACCTTTGGACCTGCAGGCTACTTCACATGTTCCAAGACTGTCCGGCCTTACGGTACACAGCCCCCAAGCCCTAGACAACGCTAGTTGATGTGGGGATTTGTTATTTGGGCCTCTATTGGTGTAGTCGGCTCTAATGGAGAAGGACCATTAGACGAATTTTGAATAGGGAAATTGGCGGGAAGACACGTGTCGCGCGTGCGTAGCGCGTCGCTCTTGGGCAGTGGAAAGGTCGCGTGATCTGGGTCGTTGATCATGTTTGTCTTTAACGGTGGCGAAGCGATGGCGGTTATGAAAATCTTTCCTATAAATAGGGTGGTGGGTATTCTGTCACTTTCACTATTCTCCTTCTTCTCGCTCTGCCTACCGTCCGACTTCCTTTTCGCATTTTTTTTATTCAGTTAATAATAATGAGCACTGTGCACCATTTTCTCGTCTGCGGAGTCATCGGGTAAAGGTGGCGGGGATCCAGCGGGCTCGGGTGGTCGACCTTCATCTCCAAGCTCTGTGTCATCTTCGTATATCGGGGGGATCCGAACGAGAAAGTAGCTCAGGGCCTTAATCCCCTCCTACATATGGCGAGACGACTATCAACGGGGTAACCATCGACCTTTACACCAACAATGTTGATATTTATGATGAGGAGGTTGCTCCTGCTGGCGATTTCCCAGTGATTGGTGGCTATGGGTGGGCGACGCATGAGGTCGGTCTTTACACGTCATGCTTCCTTCGCAAAAGGGACCTGGAGTGGTGGGCTGACCGTTCGCACGTGGTGCAGTGTATTGAGCACCCACGTTTGATTAGACTCGGTGATTGCAAAAAGAGCAAACGGGTATACCAAGGGAAGGGGTCAAGTACCGAAGATTTCTTCTTCGTTTATACTTACCTTTTTTCCCAAATGTATGTTCGAGTGCCCTTCACCAATTTCAGTGGGACGTACTGCGCGAACTCAACATTACCCCCACCCATCTCCATTCGAATGGATGGGCATGCATACAAGCCTTCGTGATAATTTGCTCCGCCTTGGGGATAACTCCAACAATTCCTGTTTTCTAGCATTACAACCACGTCTGGCCGCTCGCCAAGCGAGGATGGGTGTTGTTGACCTCCGTGGGGAATAAGTGGTTATTTAAACTCTTTTGGGATTCTTTTAAAGGGTTTAAGACCAGATATTTTAAGATTACAATAAGAGAGTCCGATCGAACAGATTTTCATGATGAGACCGTCCTTCCCTTGTTTCCCTTTTATT
Organism: Vigna umbellata; assembly: GCF_029865625.1. Classification (NCBI taxonomy): domain Eukaryota; kingdom Viridiplantae; phylum Streptophyta; class Magnoliopsida; order Fabales; family Fabaceae; genus Vigna; species Vigna umbellata. Next base: position 36,429,238 of record NC_142169.1, on the reverse strand, counting down.
GGACTAGGGAGTCTCGTAAAATAACGGTTTGTCCCAAAGACAATATGAGTCATATAGTCACGAACCTCATAAAGTACTTCGTCATAACCCGGGACAACTGAAAGATTCAACTCATCCTCTTCATTCGAAAAATCGACATCGATTTTTTTAGTTGAATCCTTCTCAATAGTCACATTGAGAGTTTTTTTTGTTTTTTTTCACGTTATGAACACTTATGACTACAATGTCAACTTGACTTTTAGAAGCAAACTAACTTTGACATCTAAAAATCTTGACAAGTCCCATCGATATTAAAAAATAAGAATTGAATTTGAATATAGGAAGTGAACAATTGCTCATTGAAAAGGAAACAATGGACTCACATATCGAAACATGGTTAAATTATAATGTTGTCTTTTAAAAAAAAAGACTATAAAAAATTCAAGGCTTTTTTGGAAAATAAAAAGTTTTGGTCCAATCTTCAATTTTGTGTGGTTTAATTTTTTTATATTTATGTTTTAATTAATCAAATTATTTTTGGAGGGTTTATTAAATGCAAGCTTGGACAGTCAAAAAGAAAAAAGGTACTCTGGAAAAGTAAAAAGGTAAAAAGAGCATAGTGTAAAAGAGATAGATATTCTTGTAATTTAAAATGTGTTGACGTGACTTTCTCCTTTATTCTCTGCATTATTCGTGTAAGGATCCGTCGAAACTCAATCTAAAAAATTAGTCTTCCAAAATCAGTGCAAATCACCTCATCCAAACAACATTGATACCTGCATTTCTTTTTTCAACTACAATAAATCAACTCAAATAAACACAACATTAATATTATAATTAGATAATCTCATAAGAAATTGAGTTATAAGATACCTGCATTTCTTTTTTTCAACTACAATAAATCAACTCAAATAAACACAACATTAATATTATAATTAGATAATCTCATGAGAAATTGAGTAATAAGGAGCAACTTAATAAAGAAAATGTTTAACCAGAAGATAAAGAAAACTAGTCTTAATATTTACACATTTTATGCCTATGATCTAATTTGATTGTTGGATATTCTCTAATTTGATTATTGAATTGGTATGTTGCATTTGTTGACTTGATTGACGTGTGAAATTGTTAATTTAATGTATTGGTGATATGCGAATGATTTGTTAACGTAGAAGATTAAACTTGTGGTATTCTTGGTTTCTAATAAGTCTTTAGTTTTGAAAAAATAAATAGATACACATACACTAAATTTCTAGTATTAAAAAAAGAATTTTTTCTTTTAGCATATATAATTTTTTATCAATTTTATTATTTGAATAAGCATTTTTTAAATTTAAGCATTTTTTAATATTAAAATAATTATCTATAATAAAAAATATACTCACAAAATAAATATAAATTATCTATAATTTATTTTCACAATTATAATAATTTTATTATTTTTTATTATCTGAAAAAATGAATATCATTAATATATAAATACAGGGAAAAAAATCGAAAATTAGTATAACAGTCACATCCTTAAAAAAAAGTGTAGTACAAGTAATAATCACTCAATAACTACTTTTAAACAAAAGATATAAAAACATTATAAAAAAATGTTAACATATAGAAAGACTCATCCGTTTATTTTTCTTTTTCTTAAGTAATTCTTTTAAAAATTAAAATAACTATTTTGTCAATTTATTATTTAAATGGTTATTTTTCAAATTTTATTTTTTCTTTTCGTTTGAATATTTTTGAAATTATTTATTTTTTAAACTAAAATAATTATCTATAATTAAAAAAATACTTACAAAGTAAATAAAAAAGGTATTTACAATAAAATTATAAAATTATTTATATTCACTTTTACAATTATAATTTTATTAATTTTTGTTGTCTATGAAAAAAATAATACATACGCGTGTTTTACTAATTGTTAATAAATATGGTCTTATTATCATTTTTAAAAATAATATATATTATTTTATGGAAGTTTTATGATAGGAGTCACACAAACAAGTCATTTCAATTTATTTTGTCTAGGTTCTGGGTCGTTCGATAACAAAATACATTACTTGTAATCAAAAAATTAGGTCAAAATCTTGACGCAAAAAGACTAATTAGTGGACTAGAGACTGACCTGTCAACTTTTTATATTATATATATATATATATATATATATATAGATAAACTAGAATGTAGTTGCGGAAAATGGACTATAACGAGAATATCATGTTGTCACGCACTAACTGTCATGACATTTTTAAACATTAATGGAGAAGACTACATCTCACATTAATTTACGAGGTCAACCTGTGAAGAAACATACATTACAGTGATATATCCTGTAAACGGTCATCATCTATGGCAAATGACTACAAATCCTGATGTTTTGCCTCCACTTAAAAGGGTTTTTTCTGGAAGACCAAAAAAGAAAAAAAGACTAGAGTCTTGATAGCTAAAGAAGGATGAAACACAACTAAGACAAGGTGGAACTCGTAAGAGGTGTAAGATATGTAGACAACTTGGACATAAAATAACTAGTTGCCCACAAGCAACTCAAACATAACACCGACCAACTAAAACAAACCCAACTCCATGTCAATCAAGTCAGATTACTCAATGTCAGCTTTAAGAACCCCAACAAAGTCAGCCAACTCCAACAGTAGTTTAGAAGTCATGAAACGTTATTAATGTGCATATTGGTGCCTATTTGGAAGCCATATAAATTGAAACTTCAATATGTATTATGTACTTTATTTTGGTTATGAACTTATTATATTGTTTTGTCTTTATTTTGGTTAAGACCTTTTTATATTATTTTGTGTTTTCTATTGAAGAACAATGTTCTTTGTTGAATGTATATTGACATGAATATCATGCACATTTAAAGCATGATTTCAATGTATATTGAAATGAATATCACTTTTATTAAAAGGAGAATTTATGATTTTATTGTATATTGAATCTGATTTAAAGCAAAATATCACTTATATCATAAATATCATTTATATTGCATATTGTATATTCAAAGCATAATTTCATATTTTTGATTCATTTAATAACATCACATTACAACATCAGATATATCGAACTTAGTAATGACATGTTACTAATACAACATTTCATGGAATTTTAAACAAAATACAAAAATGATGGTGTTAATCAACCCCATAAAACATAACATCCACATTAACAACTTCTCTCATTTATGAGAAATCATAACTGATTTTTCCAGACTAGTAATATTTCTCCTTCGCTTAGCAATAGCAGTATCCCGTTCATCCACATTATCTTCATTGTGCCACTTAAAAGATTTGCATCATTTAAATCATTCATTTTGACTCTACTGTTCAAAAAGTTTAACCATAACAAACATTTCATTAACTACCAAATAAATTTACCACAAATGAAAAAGTAAAATCACACATCAAACCTTGTAATTAAGGCAACCCTAAAATTGTTTCCCCTCGTGTAACAATTTTTGCCACTCTCAAGACAACACTCTCTCTACAATGACATATTTGTGTTCCAACCAATCCTCTAGATGAACCACCACGAGAGGTCCCCCATGAACAAGACGAACAACACTAATTCTATGACATTGCCACTTCCTAAGTCAACGTGCAAGGACAGAACAAGACTTCGTGAAGCAACTCCAAACCAGAGAGTAGACTACACTTCTTCAACGAACTCCCAATGAAAGAAGAATAAGACTTTGTCAACCAACTTGCAAGGAGGGAAGAACATTTTGTGAACCAAGACCCACCATGCAACTCGCAACACAAAATAGTAACCTCCAAACCCTAAAGCTCCAAACTTTACTTGGGGTTCATATTTCATTTAGGGCAATTATGTATAAGTTTCTCCTTTGTATACAACTATCAAGAACATCGTTGCTGAGTAAATTTAAACAACTTTACTCCTTTCAAATGTATTTTGTTACGCTACCATAATGTGTTGTTGCGTTACCATAATGTGTTGCTACGTTACCATACAATTAACACCGTTTATGTAAAATTAACGAAATAAACTTAATTGATGCACATTACACTTACACAAAGTGTGAACTAAGTTGACATTTTTTTTAAAAGTAAAGACCAAATAAACACTATCATAAAAATGAGGATGAAGACAACAATTAAACTTTTAACTTTTAAACATAATTATCTACTGGGTCTCTCCTACTCCTAAACTAAATATAGCCTATATTAGATTACTGTAGGTGGGACCACGGTTAAAAATTGAAGGTAAAAAATTGAACTTATTTAATCACATTAAATCAATTAAATTCAACTAATAAATATTGGTTTAAAAACAACTTAATCTATTTAATTAATATTATTTTATATTTTTAAAAATCATAAATTTAGACTAAAAAACAGTAAAAGAATCAGTTTAATAAATTATTTTTGGTTAAAAAAGTCAAATTCTATAAATAGATAAAAAATGTGTACATGTTTTAGAAATTAGTACTTCTTCTACTGTAATATATTTCATCACTACTTATTATAATAGAAATGTTAGACATATAAATTAATAATAAAAAAACTGTTAGAATTTTGTATTAATACGTCGTACTCAAGATTCTTATATTACCTGTTCTAATTATGGTGATTATCTATGAAATACATTATCACTTCTAAAATAGACAAAAAAAAAAATTATGCAATTATAAAAGTAGGGCTTGGAAATATTTAATTTGAAATCACCTAAGCAAGTAGTGGGAATATCAACCATAGGAAGTAGCATCAATGTGTGAATTTCTTAGGGACTCTACAAAAAGAACAAGATTAACCTTATTTCTCTTATCATTTTTTCACCTTAGCTGGAGAATATATTTGAGAGATTAAGAATGAATATAAACTTTATAAGTATATGTATAGATGATTTGATGATTAATTTTGTGATTATTATATCAGAACAAAATTAGTTCTTCACTGAATATAATTGAACAAATTTTGAAAAGGTGCAGAAGAGGAATTCGGTGTAGAAGGGTAAAGGAAGGTTGGAATGGAATTTGGTGGGTGCAAAGGGCAAGGGAAATAGAGAGCGAGTGTGTGCGTGTGTGAGAGAGATGGACCTGCTGGAATTGGAGGCGGTGGAAGGGCTCCGGTGGACGTGGAATTCGTGGGCGGCGGAGGGGACGAATCTGGTGATCCCTCTGAGCATAATGTGTAGTCCATTGATGGTGAGTGAGGTCCCTATCCTCCCATACCACCCTCTTCTCTGTTCGGGATGCGCCGCCGTTTTGAACCCCTACGCACGCCTCGACTACCAGTCCCGCATCTGGCACTGCCCCTTCTGCTTCCTCCGCAACCCCTTTCCCCGCCCCATCGCCGACACCAACCTCCCTGCCGAACTCTTCCCCACCTACAGCACCGTCGAGTACTCTCCTTCTCTCCCCTCCTCCTCTCCCCCTCCCCCTCCCCCCGCCTTCGTCTTTCTCATCGATCTTTCCTCCCCCGACGACCAACTGCTCTCCCTCAAGAAGGACCTCCTCCTCCTCCTCCACCACCACTTCCCCGATCACGCCCTCGTCGCTCTCCTCACCTTCGATTCCATGGTCTATCTCCACCATCTCGCCTCTTCCCCCTGTTCCTCCCTCCACCTCTTTCACGGCAGCCGCCATCTCTCCTCCAATCAGGTATTTCACTCTACTACTCTTATTATTCTTACTTCTTCTGATTCAATCCCCGCTTTCTTTTACACTCAATCCACTTCATTCGATCATCAACTGACTTTATTCAATCTTCCTTAATCTCTCCCTCAGATCCGCCAGTTCCTCAACATCGGCCGCCCCCACCCGCTGCATCACGGACACACCCCAAAACAGGATTTTCTGTTGCCATTTTCCGAATGTGAATTCTCCATCACTTCTGCAATTGAAGACATCCATTCCACATTCTACTCCACCTCCGCCACTCGCCCTCCAAGGTGCACCGGCACTGCCATTTCCGTCGCCCTCGGACTTCTAGAGTCTTGCCTTGTCACCACAGGCTCCAGGATCATGCTCTTCACCTCCGGACCTGCCACTATCGGTCCCGGAATCGTTGTTGATTCTGATCTCCGCCAACCCATCAGAACCCACCATCACATCTTCAACAACCAAGCCAGACACCACGCCAACTCGTGCTCTTTCTATAACCAACTCTCCAAGAGGCTATCTGATGCGTCTGTTATTCTTGATCTCTTTGCCTGTTCGCTCGACCAAGTTGGGGCCGCCGAGCTTCGACAACCTGTTGAGCAGTCTGGTGGATTCATGATTCTCTCCGAATCTTTCGAATCCGATCAGTTCAAGAAATGTCTCGGGCATATGTTCAAGTCTGACAACCAGGGCCATTTGAAGATGAACTTTGATGCCACTATTGAGATAGTTACCACCAAAGATGTCCAAATCTGTGGAGCACTTGGCCCTTGCGTGTCTCTGCATAGAAAGAACAGTTTGGTGAGTGACGCTGAGGTTGGACAAGGTGGCACCTCTTTGTGGAAGTTAAACACTCTTACTCACAAAACTTGCATTGCTTTTTTCTTCCAAGTGAATCAGCGGCAAAGAATTCAACCCGGCTCCGCATTTTTGATTCAGTTTATCACGCGGTACAGGCAGGGGAACATGGAATGCCGGAAAAGAGTGACAACTGCTGCTAGACGATGGGTTGCAAACCATTCTGCTGATATTGCTGCTGGATTTGATCAAGAAGCCGCCGCTGCAGTTATGGCAAGACTTGCCATTCTACGTGCACAGGAATGCCATCCCCGTGATGTTATTAGATGGCTGGATGACACGCTCATACGTTTTACTTCTAAGTTTGGGGACTATGTGCCAGAAGACCCATCTTCCTTCCGCCTATCCTCCAACTTTTCGCTCTATCCCCAGTTTATGTTTCACTTGAGGCGATCTCAATTCATTGATGTCTGTAACACTACTCCTGATGAGACTGCTTTTTTCCGGCTCATGCTGAACCGCGAGGGAGTTGTAGGATCGCTTATAATGATTCAACCTACGCTTTTCCAATATTCGTTTGATGGTCCACCTGTTCCAGTACTGCTGGATATTCGTTCTGTTTCTCCGGATTTTATCTTGCTCTTTGATTCTTTCTTCTATGTGGTGATTCATCACGGGTCCAAGATCGCTCAGTGGAGGAAGCTGGGTTATGACAAGGACCCCAATCATGAGAACTTCAGAAAGCTGTTGGAAGCCCCGGAACTGGATGCAGAGCAATTGGTGGCCGACAGGGTTCCAGTGCCAAGGATTATAAGATGTGATCAGCATAGTAGCCAGGCTAGATTTCTTCTCGCCAAGTTGAATCCATCTGTTACTCAAAACTCAACCTACACAGATGGATCAGATATTATATTTACTGATGAAATGAGCTTGGAAGTTTTTCTAGATCAGTTGCAGGTACTGGCAGTGCAAAGCTAGTAAAGCAGAATACTAATTTGGATTATTCTCTTTATTATGGACATGTGAAAGAGTTTTTGAAATTTGTAAGTAGTTTTCAAAGAAGAGGTTTCTTGTTTTCGGAAGATTGTTTTTTTGATGTTTACATTTACGGACTTGTAAATTATATCTGATATCTTCACTGTGATTAGATTGGTTTTGTCTATTAGACTAGTTTTGAAGATGTAGGTAGCATATGGTTACTGTTACTCTGACTAGAAACTGTATTATTCCCCCAGCTTCTTTCCTGGACTGTAAATAACACTACGACAGATTAAAGTTACGCTCGGTTTTATTTGCATTTACATTGTGTTTCTTCTTTATGGTGCGAGCAAGACTTATTTTCTCTTGGTTGGTAGGGACAATATGTTTGCCAGGGTTCATTGTTCAAACATATAGAGCTTCTTCATTTATCGCTTCGCTGTAAGGTGATCTTTATATGGTTTTGGTAAGCTGGTTGGCGAGGTTTGCAAAAACAAATTATGCACCCCAGACTCATACACTGGGTAACAAATTCTTAACCCTTGGCGCATACAAATTTTATTTAGAAAGCTACAGTGACAAATTCTTGACTGAAGTTGATTATTACATATGTTAATCAATTTCAGAATACTGTGAGGTATATCCAGATTGACAACATAAAAATGGAATACTCGGTTAATTTCGTACTACAGTTGTATTTCTTATAGGCATAACTCGCCCGTTTTCATTGTGTTATTACTTGCTCTCAACAGTGTACCGAAGAAAAAACATTGCATCACCTCTAAGTTTGTAGGATCTGAAAACTAGTGGAACAGTCTGTTCAGAAAAAAAAGACATTAGTCTGTTGATAAATAAAATTGACACACTTTTAAGTAGAAGATGAAAGAAAAAAAAAGAGAATATCCGAAGACATTTTAAAGTTGAAGCAAAGTCCTTTTGCACTCCCCATTGAAAAATTGGAGAGAAACTACTATTTTGAAAGGTGTGCAAACAAAGGTTTCTTCAAGCTTTCTTCCAACTCGGAATTTCAGTAAGAATGCAAATGACGTTTCCGACTGGTTATGCCTTTTGATTCAGAGTTGTAACGACATCAAGTTGTTCAAAACATTCTCCAGGTCGTAGCTTTACTGAAATTGTGGACACAGAATTTTCACAGCAAAACCGAATTCTTTTAACGGAAAAGACATTGCTTTAAAACAAAATTTTGAATAACTTCAGTTTGTGTTGTTATAACGGGCTTTTGGGGGGTTTAAATAGTTTGTGAGTTAAATGATCTTGTTGTCTCCTATTAAATATCAAGGAAGTAAATAACTTATAGGCCTTTTTTGTTTAAAACAAACTCTCATAGTAGTAAATTGTACAATGAGTTTAATGGAATGAAGTAAAGAATTTTTATGATAATTACAAAGGATTTTTCGTTAAAATGTTAGCATGGAATATTTGGTGTTATTTTAATTATTGGTTGGTTACCAATTAAATAACTTATTAAGAATTGAGATTACAAGTGTGGAATTTGGTGTATAATATGTAGTTAATAATGAGCTAAGTTTGGAAGCGTTGATGAAGTGTTTTAATCCAAAAGGTGATTTAGAAGAAAATGAAGAAATTGTTACAGTAAGGCATGAAGGGAATAGGCATGAAGGAATAGGCATGAAGGGAATAGGCATTCGGTGTAGATGGTGTTGTGTTTGTGTTATGTGGTGAAGTGTGTTGTGGTGGCATAGTGTAGCGGGGCCATGTGTATAGATACAATACAAGCAGAGAAGAGTAGAGGAAGAGGTGTAAATACGAAATTGAAAATGCATGCCTCGATGTTGGTTGCCGTTGAGTTGAATATTTTCTCTTCCAATTCCGAATTCCAATTCCAATTCCAATTTCAATTTCTTTTTATGCAGTGGAAGCAAATCTAATATATTCTAGTCCTGACCCTGAGCGGAGAAACCCTAGATAGAAAGTAAAACAAGGAGAATGATGAAGAAGAAGAAACAGGTACCGGAGTGGATGAACAGTTCTCTGTGGTCCTCCCCCTCCGATCACCACCGCTTTAGCCCGCCCTCTCCTCCTCCTCCCCCTCCTCCTCCTCCCCCTCCCCCCGTTTCTGTCAGAGAAGATCCTCCAACTAATCACAATGCCTCTCCTTCTTCTTCGTCCGTCGACTCTTCTGCTTCTGCATCCTCCGCCGCCGATGACATCTCCTCTCAGGCTCAGCTGTTGACCGAGGTTAGCTTTCCCAATCATTTATCCATGGACTAATTGATTTTTTTAGTTTTTTTTGGTTACTAAGTTAGTTTGTGATTAGTTATCTAGGAAGATGATAGACATGCGCGAGTTGAGGAGAGTCGCTTCTCAAGGCATTCCTCGTGCTGCCGCCCCTGCTTTACGCCCTACGCTCTGGAAGGTACCTACCCTCTCTTTACCAATTTAATGTCATCTCACACACACAGACACGATTACAATTTATTTTGTTTTTTATCTTTTCAGCTTTTGCTTGGATATCTTCCGTCCGATCGTGCCCTTTGGTCCTCTGAATTAGCCAAGAAGAGGTCCCAGTACAGACAATTCAAAGACGACCTCCTCATGAATCCTGTAAGTTCGTCACCTACATCAATTATTTCCTTTCTTAGAGTCCCAACCACACACTTCTGAATGTTTCTGTGCCTAGTCAGTCAGAAATCACGAGGAGGATCTACAACTCCGCTGCTCATGACATCGATGATGCAAAATCTGAGACTCGTATCTTGCTTTCTAGATCACAAATCACTCATGAGGATCACCCTTTGAGTCTTGGCAAGACCAGCATATGGAATCAATTCTTCCAGGTACTAATCTAATATCTATGCATTTTTTTCTGCCCAAGTCTAATTATACGTCTTATTTACACATAAATATCACCTACTTTACGGTTAAAAATTACAAAGCCATTTACTGCAATTCTTCTCGTTACTTTCTACACTTACAGATACAGTATTCTCAATTGCGTGCTAAATTTCTGGTTTGCTTCTATATATACAATCTGTTCTACCATTACCACTGTGTCTGTGGGGGGAATTAGTTTTACACAGCGGAACCTGTACCAATACTGCTAATGATCGTTCCGTTATCAATATTTTAATCTTTTATGAACTTCTATGCTACTTCCTGTGTCATGACTACTGTTACTCAAAACTTAATCTAATCTCCTGTACTCCTCTTTTTATTTTTTTTCATTTTTCTAGGACACAGAGCTCATAGAGCAGATTGATCGTGATGTAAAACGTACTCATCCAGATATACAGTTCTTCTCCGGTGATTGTCAATTGGCAAAATCTAATCAGGTTGTTCCTCTATTTATTTTGAAATTCATATAGACAAATTGAGTAACTCAATCCTTTTTCTTGACTTTCAACTTTTGGGGAATTTTCAGGATGCTTTAAAGAACATATTAATTATTTTTGCAAAGTTGAACCAAGGTATAAGATACGTTCAAGGGATGAATGAAGTAGTGGCCCCTCTCTTCTATGTGTTCAAAAATGACCCCGATGAGGAAAATGCTGTGAGTACATCCTTGCAAACATGGAAAATGGAGAAATGCTTACTTAGGGAATTAGGACAGTAAATATTGCCATCTGTTATATACAATGTTTTCATGTACATAAAACAAAATGAGAAAAGGTGAAATAATTAATGGCCATTGGGATTTCTTTGTTTAAGGCTATTAATTTTCATGTTTCTCTTATATACAGAGAAGGAAATAAATGTGATGATAGACTTGGTAATTCGGGTTTGGATTCCAGGGTAGAGTTTGCTTGGTATGGTAGGTTGCCCACTTGTTTTACTCGGGAACTTTTTAGGAACCGGTATGGGCTACCAGGTTTTCTTGATTGCTGCATCTGTTTAGTGTTGACCCCAATGGTTGGTTGTAATATTTTGTATCTTTTCTTTTTCTTTTTAATGCATCTTGCTCTAGAAGCACATGATTGTTGAAGCTTTGGGGTGCCAATGTATTTCAAAGCTCAATGATGATTTCTGGAGAGAAACCTTTTTATAAAAAAAATATGGCCATGGGGATGTTGATAAGAGGTTTTTGTTTAATAAAAGTTGCTCAGACAGCAGTGATTGATTATGTAGTTTCATTTTACTCGTGATTTTGAATTTTCCCAGCTGTTTCCAATAACTAAATGCAGGCCTTTGCTGAAGCAGACACATTCTTTTGTTTTGTTGAGCTATTGAGTGGGTTCCAAGATAATTTTTGTCAACAACTTGATAATAGTATTGTTGGAATCCGTTCCACTATTACAAGATTGTCCCAGCTTTTAAAAGAACACGATGAAGAACTGTGGCGTCATCTTGAGGTTACTACTCAGGTAAGAGGCAATTTAAGTACGTGCTCTATCTATCTAAAAGAAACGCCTTAGAGCAATGGTGGCTAACTCATTTTGTTTGGCAAATAATTACAAGGGCGAGGGATGAAGACATTGTCCTATCATCTCTTTTCTGTTTTATTAAATTTGTTCAAAAAATGTTTTCATTATTCTCCAATATTTTATTCATAAAATAACTAATAAATAATAAATGATCTAGTAAGTGTGTTCCTGCCTGCTTCATTGATTCAGTGACGCGTTCTATGTTGCACCTGTTCTTTTTGGACCTTTTTTTTTTCTTTTTGGTTGACAGTTTTTGTGTTCATCTACTAGTTAAGTGTCACTTTTAGTCTTTAATTAGTCGGTATAATGTTCAGTTTCAATTTGTCAGATGATTCAAGTACGTGTTTGATTTGGTTATTGAGCAGTTGATCGAAAAAATGACAAATCTCACATTTAAATTTCAGGTCAATCCCCAATTCTATGCATTTAGGTGGATTACTCTCCTCTTGACTCAGGAATTTAATTTTTTTGACATCCTCCATATTTGGGACGTCATTTTAAGTGATCCAGAGGGTCCACAGGTACAGTTTTGCTTCTATTTTCCTTATACTATATTGGACTCCCTAAACTTTTCCCTCAATAAAATTAATGGTCTGACATTTAACCCAATGGTTCCCCTAAGCTTTTCCCTCAATAAAATTAATGGACTTACATTTAACCTCATGGTCCGCCACACTTGGCGATGTCAATGGTAATAGATGATATTGGATTTTAAGTTTCAGGGTTACTTTAAGGTAGCTAATTAAAAGGAAAGGCATTGACCTATTTAGATAGTAGGTTGCGCTTCTTGACTAGTTTTACATTAATAATGTTGAAGAGAATAAACAATGATGAAAAAAAAAGTAGTGGTTAGCTTTAAGTTATCCTCCAAGCGAAGTCACATAGTTGAAGGAAAAAAGGAAAATAAAACAAAACCCAATAAGAAGCCGCAAAAACACATTGGACAGAGAAAACAGTACAAGGAAACACCGCAACTGCCCCAAAACCCTCAGGAAATTCCATTCACCAAAGACGGGCAACAGGAGGGGGGAACTAGTTTTCAGTTTTGTTTTGCTTCAGTTTTAAGTTTTGGAATTTTTAAAACCTAAAACTATTTTTCAGTTTTATAAATTAGTTCTCAATTTATTGTAGTTTTCATTTTTCAAATTGTAAACTGAAACCACATGAGTCGCAATACTTCTCGAATCACTCTCTCCCTGAAAGCAAAAGCTCTTACCATTTCATCATTCCTCAACTAGTCAACAACTCCCTTTGATTTATGCAATACATACACTTAAGATTTAAACAAAAGAGAATATATCTTTTGAGGGTTTAGTGAATCCCTCTCGTAGTCATCTATTTATATATATATATATATATATATATATATATATATATATATATATATATATATATATATATATGAAAAGATGATACAATAGGAAGATTAAACATTAAAGCATTATCTTAGACTACTTAGACAGAGAGCTAGTACCGAGGTTATCTAACACACAACTCCTTACCTTAAATGTAATGATTACATTGATTTACTAATTATTTCAACAGTCCTCTTTAAACTAGATCATACAAATTGTATGTACCAAGCTTATAATAAATAAACTCAATCCAAGATCTCCTAAGCAATTTGCATATCATACCAAACTCTCCCCAAGCAACAAACCCAGGAGGTTGTTCCATGTAAATTTCCTTCTCAAGATCACCATAGAGAAAGACATTTTTGATATCTGATTTATGAAGTGGCTAGTGACAAATGACTGCCATTGCAAAGAAAAGATGAACAATGGTCATCTTGGCCCACAGAGAAAAAATGTCACAACAACTAACTGAAGTTTGAGTCTATCAACTTGTACAATAGAGCCGACTTTGATAGCATACACCCATTGACATTAAACTGTCCTTTTTCCCAGTGGAAAAGGCACCAACTCCGAAGTATTACTTTGTCAATGACATTGCCGAAGGTGACAAACAGGCAGAGCACTGCTCTGATACCAACTTAAGATTTAAATAAGAGAGAAAATATATGTTTTTAGGGCTTAATGAATCTCTCTCATAGTCCTTTATTTATATATATGAAAAACTGATACAATGGAAGGATTAAACATCAAAACACTGTCCTAGACTACTTAGACAGAGAGCTAGGTACAAGATTATCTAACACACAACCCCCTACCTTATATGTAATGATTACATAGATTTACTAATTATTTCAACACATACATTAAGACTCACCGCTCTTTAATGATTATTATGAATATTTCATGAACTTTGAGTTTTTTTAGCATTATGTATGTAATTATGTACACCTTATTATATACAAAAATTATTACTCAAATCACTCTCTCCCCGAAAGCAAAAGCTCTTTCCAATTCATCATTCCTCTCAACTAGTCAACCACTCCTTATGTTTTATGCAATACAGTAAGACTTGCGGCTCTTTATTGATTGTTATGAATATTTCATGAAATTTAAGCTTTTTTAGCATTATATATGTAATTATGTACACCTTATTACATACAAAAATCATTAAATAGAAGCCACCCTTCTTTCTGCCATTTGGCTATAGCATGTTTGGGGTTGGCCACGGCCTTCCGCCTTCTGTAACCGGTAAACTCTCCTTCCTCACGCCAACCAATGGGTATTGCATGCAATTACAGTTTTGGATGGTAATGTACCCAGCAAGCTGCGGCAGGCCTTCCTTCACGTGCTTCTGTATGTTGGCTGTCTTTTTGCCAAGCAATGCATATCTTAATGTCTCAAATTCAGTTGAGTTCTTTTTATTCTATATGACCTCTGTACTCATGATAGCAACAGTGTGTTTTGAAACACATTGTGCATCATCATTTTATACTCTGGATCCTGCTACCCATTATAGTCATGTTGTTGCCAGCATCATAACATGTACGCTCTCATTGAGGAGGCATTTCGGTTTTGTTTGGTAAATGGCTTTGATTGGCCTTTGCCATCTATTGTCCAGTGGAAGGAGCTGAGAAGCTACTGCCCCCAAGATATGATGTTAGAAAAGGTTTGAGTGATCACGTGAAAAATTAAACTACCTTTATTTTAGTTGAATATATGTTTGGTTAAACTATTCATTTAGTCCTTATAATTTTTTTTGAATTTCAGTCCCTAAATGGGAAAACTAGAAGTTTTAGTCCTTATACATGTGTACACGTTAAGTTGTGGTCCCTATTGAGAATTCTGTAGAAATCCTTTTGACTACGTAGAACCTGTATACCAGTTAAGTGCGGTCCCTGTTGTGGACTCTGCCGAAAACTTTTTATTATATAAAACCGCTATGAAAATTTTCCAAAGATGATAAACCGCCAAACAAAATCTGTATGGGAACTATAACTTACTATTTTTCTTGTATAGGAACTAATTACGGCCTAAGTAAATAGTTTCACGGATGTCTTGCAATTTATATTGGAAAACTAAACCGAAAACCTGCAACTATCCAGAAGATGTCCTAATTAAAAACTTATTAAGCATCATTAAGAACAGTTCTCTTGTTTACTATACTTTATAACGCTTGCTCTATTTACCCCCAACCTGCAAGTGTAACCTGCAGTTTATAGCATCTTTTCTTAAAGGAAAGATGATTAGAACAAGGTCGAAGTTACTTCCTTTTGTGTTTCGCTTGAGAAAACTAGGGTATGTGACAGCTTACAAGTCATGTGCTTTCCTTAATTGTAGTATTGGAACTATAAATTCCTTTTGGTTATCATATTGTTGCATGGAACTGGTAATGATTGGTCAGGACGTCTGAGGAGCTTGCTTTTCAAAATATCTAGTAATTATTTTTCATTCAGTGAAAATAGAATAAAGAGGAAAATTAACTCTTGCGATACTGTGTAGGAAACACTCCTCAGAATATGCTGCGCAATGCTAATTCTCGTCCGTAGGCGCCTCCTGGCGGGTGATTTCACTTCTAACCTCAAGTTGCTGCAAAGTTATCCTTCTACAAACATCAGTCATTTGCTCCATGTGGCCAACAAGTTACGTGTACAGTCAGGCTAATGAAATTCACCGTGATTATTTTGCTGTGTTTTTTTCTCTAACATAGAGTTTTCGATTTTATAATTGTAAATTACTCTGTAATTATAAATGTTGGTTCGGAACAGGAACGGGTATTTTTGCGTATTCTGGTTTTGTTATTTTATTTTTAGTTGTAAGTCCATGTTACCATGTTCTTGGTGGATTCGCCTCTATTTTCAGTTATTCACCACCCTTGCACCCTCAAATGAATAATAAATTGTTGAAGCTTTAAAACGGGTGATTAGCCCATGTGGCTTTTAATGTTTATGGTTGTACCCCACTCACTCAATTGTTTACTCTTCTCGCAAAAAGTTTACGATCTAAAGGTGTTAGCAGAGTCAATGAATGAAATGGAGAATGCAAGAAATAGAGGCAACGTTTGGTTTTCATGGGCATGTAAAGTTGGGTCTAACAGAAATATAGAAGTTCTATATATTGACTTGTAATACGTTTTTGAAAAGGGAATGAAAAATAATATATAATGTTTTATTTTTTATAATATTGTTCAGACCTTGAGTCTCATTGGATAACTTCATCCCATTTAGGAGACATGTTGCTGCAAAACTATGACTGTCAAAAGTGTGAAAAAAAAAATTGAGCTTCGCCAAGAGTACGTCTTTACTTGAAGTTGAGTGTTTCTAAAAGTTCCGATTTCTCATTACTTTTTTAGCTTTCTCCTATCAATAACTGATTACTGTTTCTCAATATTCTAACTGCATACGAACGATTTTTAACCATTGAAACGTATAAAAATATTTTCATGTGCTTCCGCTTTGGTGTAAACCTTTTCTTCTATATCATTATTAAACAATGATTTTTTCACATTCAATTGATTAACTTTAAATAAATATGAGCTATTAATGTCATGATTAGTCTTAAAGAATCTTTCACTTGATTCAGAAAAAAAAATTTCTCCTTATAATTTGGAAAATTTTAGTCATGAGTTAACAACTTGCCTTTTCTTGATGTTGCTGTGGGAGTCTTTCTGTCTTAAAAACATATATAGCCATTGTATTTTAGATTATTAGACAATTTAGTGAGATTGTGTGTTTGTGTTGGAGAAATTCAAGTATAAATTTAAATAGAAATAAGAAAAATAAGTATTATAAAAGAAAGAATATCTATAAACTTAATTAATGCCTTATAATGTTTTTGGGTTGAAGGTAAGACTAATTATTTGTCTTGGTGATCGATTTAGTTGATGATCATATATGATATCTTCTATAAAAAATTTCCTAAAAAAACTCACTTATTTAGAAATTCAAATATAAATTTAAGTTCCACATTATATTATAAATATGAAAGAACTTGGGATTCGAACAAAAATGTTAGTATTTATAGATATCACATAAATATGATTAGATCTCTATCATTTTACAAAAATATAATTTTCATCACAATTTAAAATTAAAATCATTTTCATTAATGAAAACATGTCTTAATTTATGAATCTAATAATATAAAACATTTCATAAATTAAAGTCTCATTCAAAGAAAATAATTTTATAACCTTTACAAAGTTATAAAAATAATTAGTTCCATTTAGAATTTCTAATAGTGATTCATCCTTATTAAGAGTTCAAACATAATCAAATATACGTGGATAAATTTTATTATACTAGATAATTAATTATAATTGAAAAATTTAAATACGGTTATAAATTTTGATAAATAATATTACTAAGTATTGGACAATTACCTATGATAAAAGTTATATTAACATTAAAGTCTTTAAGAAATGGATATTTTCACAAACAACATAATATTGTTTGAATTAAAAATACAGTTGAAATTACACATCATGTACCGACCATAGCTCAGTTTGGTAGAGCGGAGAACTGTAGTTGGATAATGTCTGCAGACAATCCTTAGGTCGCTGGTTTGAATCCGACAGGTCGGAATTTTTTGTTTGTTAAAAAACTTTTTAATTCTTATGTTAAATCCATTTATATTAAATCTCTTATTATAAAACCAGAAAATGCTAGGGGATTATATACATATATATATATATATATAGGTTAAATATATTTGTGATTTTGGGTTTAGTCGTTATTCGAAAGTTTCTCTTAGTTTTGAAACTCTTATTTTTAGTCTTTAAAATTGAACGGCTTTTATATTTTCTTTGATGTGTCAAACGGCGAGTCACTTGTTATGCCACCTTCCCTCGTTATTGTACGCCACGTTTTTATTCTTCTTCTTTTTATCCTCTTACGACTCCATAGTCACCTCCACCTTCACCTCCTTCATCTCCTTCATCTCCATCCCCAGCTCCACTCCTCCGCTCCTCTGCCGGCAACACGTTCTCTGCATATGTTGTTGAAAGAAGAAGAGAAGACGCAAGTAGAAAGACAAAAAGGTTCCTAAGTAGCGAGTAGAAAAAGAAAACAGAAGTAAAGAAAACCTAAAACCTGCCTTTGAGCTCGCCATAGCACTGACCTGATCTAGTTCTTTCAAAGTTATTCATCTATTTAAATTGTTGCCACCCAGATGAAGCTCCCAGCTTGGTTTATGTTTCTCTCTTTTTATTCAGAACTCCATACCAGATTGTTGTTTTTCCTTTGTCAGATACACTTTATGAGCCAGCACTACTAGTGTCTCGGAAAAGTCAAAGAAATCCAATTTTTGAAATCTTCAAGATTCTGGTAAGAATATTAACAAAACCCAAGATATATTCTATGGAGTTTCAGTCATGGATGCATTTAAAAAGGATACGCAATTCAAAACCTAAACAAAATTATAAACTCAAGATTCAATCAGAATATCATAACAATTTCAAGAAGCTTAGAAAAAAAACTGTGGGGTTGGGATCAAAATGCGAGTGGACTCGTCCTGAAAAAATGAATGATGTATATGAATGTGAGATAAGAAATGTTATTAGGATAATCAAGCAGGGAAGAGAAGAGAAGATATTGTCAGAACTCAAAATCCTAACTACCATCGCTCGGTCTCCGTCGTGCACCGCTCAGTCTCGGTCATGCTTCCGCTTGGTTGCCAAGACTCAATCCACCCACCGCTTCACCGACAGTTCGGTCTCGATCATGCCACCGCTCGGTCTCGGTCATTCCTCACTGGAAATACATCCTAATAGTAAAAGCTTCATTCAGGATGAACAACTCAATACAATTGAAGTTTTCAAAATCAACAACACAACAGGTAATCTCGCTGAACCGAACCCAGACCCTCTTCCACAAACCCCTAATAAACAAATCTCAAAGAAGAAAAATAGCGGCACCAAGAGACCCCTAACTGCTGAAGTTGCTGGTGCAGTTTTCGGTGTCATTTTCCTCTCCCTTATCACCGTTTTGTTCCTCATCAAATGCATAAAGAAGGTCTCTGTCAAAAGGTTCTACCGAGAAACCTCCAATGGAAGTTCCGTTCACCATCTCATCGAACAGGTTTCTTCCTTCTCCTCCCGTTTTTCCTCGCTTTATTCCCTCACCGTTTCTTGATCTGTTAATTGCGTCAGTTGGTTGTGATTGCGAATGTAGCACTCCATTGATTACTGGCTCTAGGCGGATATCATCGCAAGCACCCCAATCTCGAAGAGGCTCTTGAACAGTGTCATCAGAATTCACCAAGAGGAGTCACTTTTTCCCAATTAAAAAATAAAATAAATTAAGAACCCTAATCTGATTTCAGAAACCAAAACATCATGGCACAGTAACTTGCATCAAACATGGCTCGCCGTTTGTCACATAAAAAAAATTTAACGTCGTTCAATTTTAAGGACTAAATATAAGAATTTCAAAACTAAGAGGACTAAAAGAAACAAAACTTTCAAATAGGGACTAAACCCAAAATCACCTATATTTTAAAAACTAAAAACATATTTAATCCTATATATATTTATCTATATATATAAATAATGGAATGTACTTAACTATCTAACAATTAAAAACTGGAGGGATTAAATATTTTAAAAAAATATATTGAGTTACTGAAATCATACCGTGATTGGATAATTTTATTTTTTGAGATAATCTAGAAATGATTCATCATGCTAAAAATAAAATCACACGTTACTATTTTGATTTCTTTCATAATTTAGAAAAAGATAGATGACGAAATTGCTATCTATAAACAGGATCTTATGAGTTTTTTATTAAAGAAAAATAATATTTTGAAACTTCTTAAGAAAATAAAAGTTACAATCATTTCACAATCTCTTTAATAATATAATAGTTTATATTTAAAATTTTAAGATAACAAATAAATATAAATATAGTTAACTTATTGTTTTGAGCGGTTAAATTAGTGCTTTTTATTATTTGAACTCTAAAATTACTGTTACCGTTTATTAAAAGATACACACATAATTGGAAACATTATTCAGTTATATTTTTCTAATTATAATAGATAGTTAAAATTAGTAGGAGATTACAACTGTGTAAAGATGTAAGGTGTAAATATAGTTGTATGGTCTGAAGTTGGTTGATGATGACGATGAGAAACTAATTACTTATGAAAGAATAAACGATTTGTTACACCCTAAAAGGTTAATACTCTAGTTGACAACTGTGGTCAAACTTTGGATAGGCTGTATCATCAGATAATCATGGGATACAGACATATACATATACATGTGATATACCTTCTCTTTCAAACTCCACAGATCGGGGGAATTGATAGAGTAAATTTTTATTATCAGTCTGAGATATTGATATTGATATTGATATTGATTAAGTGGTGGGGAAAATGGCGTTAAATGCAAGTGAAACGATGTTCCTCTCAGTCACGGAAGTGGATGAAAGGAGACAAAGGTACCAGGTATGTCTTGATGCTCCACCCCACATTGTTTCAGATGGGTTATGGCGTAGCAGCCCACAAAATACAAGAGCTCCGATGAGATCTTTTCTCCCCTTGTTTGAGTTGCAAGTCCTTCTGATATTTGCCATCACCCAAATCTGTCGGCTCATCCTCATGCCCTTCAAAGTTCCTCTCTTTATTTCCCAGATGATGGTATGTATATGTCTCAATCAACACTTGTTTTTATGCAATCGTATTAATTATTTGTATTCATCAATTTGTTTGTATACACAGGCTGGGCTAATTCTGCAAGCTCTTTTTGTGGGGGAACCAGTGGGGTCGTACATGAGGGTGCTGTTTCCGTATGGAACTCACGACACGATCACGACAATAACGTCGATTGGTTTTGTGCTTTTCATTTTCATAAACGGTGTGCAGATGGATTTTAGCTTGATAACAAGGATGGGAAAGAAGGCATGGACCATTGCCATTATCGGATTGGTAGTGCCCATACTCACCGCAGTTGCATTCTTGGCCGTACTAACACATCCACTGCTTGAAGTCATCGATAATAACTACAGCAGTTTCCTTGTTGCATTGGTCTCCCACACTGTCATTTCATTTGCCGTCATTGCTTCCCTTCTCAATGAACTTCAAATCCAAAACTCCGAACTTGGCAAATTGGCATTGTCTGCCGCATTGGTGAGTGACGTACTTTGCACATTCGCTACCACCATCGGCACTGTTTTTATGTTTAGTGAGGGTGATGGTACCAAAGAGATGGTTACAAACCTCTTGGGTTTGTTTGCAATGGCTATCTTTGTTCCATTGGTGTGTCGACCAGTAATGTTTTGGATCGTCAGACGTACACCAGAAGGAAGACCTGTCAAAGATGGTTACCTCTACGTCATCATCGTACTGCTCTTTGTCTTAGGTTGGGTTTCGGTTAAAATAAACCAAGAATTCGTGCTCGGAGCTTTCATTCTGGGATTGGCCGTGCCGGAGGGACCTCCACTGGGAGCTGCATTGGTCAAGAAGCTTAACTTCTTCGGTACCACCTTCCTTCTGCCAATATTCGTCACCATCTGCATGCTGAAAGCAGATTTTTCCTCCACTTATTCCTCCACATCGGTTTTCGCTGTCTGTCTCGTCATCATCCTCACCCACTTGGTCAAAATTTTATCCTGCATTCTACCCGCCCTCTACTGCCACATGCCCTTCCGTGATGCTCTCTCCCTCTCCCTCATTTTAAACTCCAAAGGCGTTGTCGAAATCGGACTCTATTGCTTCTTATACGACTACAAGGTCATCATCCATCTTATCTTATTGTATACCATTATGCCTAATACAGAATTTCTAATATAGATTGAAAAAAAAAAAAACTTGCAGGTAATCGATGGGCTGACATACGGAATAATGATTCTGAGCATAATTGTGGTAGCATGCATAGTGCAATGGTCCGTGAGGTTTTTGTACGACCCTTCAAGAAAATACGCCGGGTACCAAAAACGGAACATCATGAGCTTAAGAGCTTGGTCGGAGCTGAGGATACTGGTGTGCATTCATAAGCCAAGCCACATATCGTCGATGATAGATATGATTGACCTGTGTTGTCCAACGGCAGAAAGTCCGATCATAGTGGATGCATTGCATCTGATAGAGTTGGTGGGACGTGCCTTGCCAATTTTCATCCCGCATCGCATTCAAAGGCAAGAATCAGGGCTTCAACACAGGTCATACTCAGACGACGTAATTCTTGCCTTCGACGTTTACGAGCACGAGAACCCTCATGTGGTGACGGCGTACCCCTGCACCGCAGTGTCTCCACCGGGCCTGATGTACGAAGACGTTTGCAACCTTGCCTTTGACAAGGTGGCGTCCATCATAATTCTTCCGTTTCATCTGAGATGGTCGACGGACGGGGAAGTGGAATCGGACGAGAAGAGCATAAGGGCACTGAATTGTAGGGTGCTAGAAAAAGCTCCATGCTCGGTCGGAATCCTGGTGTCGCGAGGTTCGCAGAGAATGAGAGAGGAGTCTTCAATTCGAGTGGGGTTGATTTATTTGGGGGGAGAGGACGACGAGGAGGCGCTGTGCATAGCGAAGAGAGCTATGATGAAGACGGGGATGAAGCTGGTGGTGTACCACCTGGTGTACGAGGCAGAGGAGGAGTGGGATGAAGGGGAAGCCATGGAAGAGATGAAACACAACATAAGATACCAACAGATAGTGGCAAGGGAAGGGTCTGAGACAGCAGCGTTCCTCGGTGAGGTGGCGAAAGAGCATGATTTCTTCATTGTCGGAAGGAGGCATGGGATTGAGTCCCCTCAGACCCAGGGACTCACAAACTGGAGCGAATTCCCAGAGTTAGGTGTCATCGGCGACTTTCTGGCCTCGCCGGATTTGGAGAGCCGCGCATCAATTTTGGTGGTGCAGCAACAAGTCGCACTCAAGCCTCGCAAAGGCTGGTTATTTTAGTTCTCTCTCCTCCTCTCTCGTGTCCTCTCACCTTAAATCCTTTTATAACATTTCCATATTCTGTCACTTATATTTTCCTTCTCATTTATAATATTTTTTTTATTCGCAATTTTCTTTTTCTAACCTATTTTTACCAATATAACTTCATAAATAAATAAAAAATAAATAAAGTGACAAATGAAATATTTACCAACACCAAAACCAAAATGTTATCTTTTATACTAATATATAAACTTTTTTACGCTCATTTTACATTTATTACTTTATTTTTTATTTTATTTATTTATTATTATAAAAAGTTACTTTTTTTTATGACGGTATTATTCTTTAAAGTGGTTGTCAAGTAGTCCTATTAGGTGTTAAAAAATCATTTCTCTGTTTAAAAATTTGGTGGGCTGAGAGTGTGATTGTACATAGAAGGGCAATGGGATAACTGCGTGCTTTCGAATTTGAATTTGGCTCATCTTTTGGTTTTCAGTTTCAAATTTTTATCCTCATTTCAGTTTTGCCTCCCCCTTCTTTCACTTTCACACCCTCTCGTCTTGTCCGCAATGCATCATTTTCTGAGTTTTCTTTAGGTTTCCCAACTTGTTTTTTTGTAAAGCATTGATCTTTTCCCTCACCCGTCTGAGTTTATATTTGGGTCTCCCCTCTTCTCCCCTTGTCCATTGTTGGGGTAATCCGTTGGTTTGGGTCGTTTCCGCCTGTTTTTTTTTTGTTTTCTCCGGCGCGTCGGCGGTTTTGTTTTGGTGGTTTTCGGCTAGTTTGGTGGGGGTGGTTTTTTGCTGTTGTCTTGTGTGCGTTGGCTGTGGTGTTGCCCCGCTTTGTGGGTGTCATTTCGGGGTCGCTGTGGTTTGTTTTCCGGTGCCTTGTGGTTGGTTTTTTGGGCACTTTCGATGGCTTCATTGATTGGGTAGAAAAAGGTAAGTATTTATTATAGCTGTTTTTGTATAGCAGAAACCCAATTCTCCTATTTGTGATGTTTATTGTCTTGAAGTTGTGTATTGGAGTGTATTTCTGCATATTTTGAAATGATATGTTGAAGTTTTGTTGATTAAAACAATTGGGTGTCTGTTTATGATAGAACCATATGTATAATATTTGAATGGTGTTGATCGTTTCCTTGGAGTTTTGGGGTTTCTCGGGCTTTTCTTTCGTTTTTAGGATTTCCCTCTGCCGTTTTCCAATATGCTTATTTGAATTTCAGGTTGATGCTTGTACCAACTATCGTGCTAGTGGGTCAGTGAGAGTAAGAGATGCTCTGTCATCACTAAGTTCTTTTGTTAAGGTTTCTGTTTTCTCTGCGCTTGTGTTTTCTGCGTTTGCCAAATGGAGATTATAATGCCTTAAACAAGTCTGCAAAAGTTGTGTTGGATTTTGAGAGAAAGATGGCTGAAGAACAATTTACCGAGCTCCGCAGGTATTGGTTCATTTACCGGCTCCTCATTCTAATTACCCCTCTCTGTTACGATTGTTGTGTGTTTGTTTCAGTCGAATGGCGCAGATTCAGAAGCTTTGCGATGTTGACCACGATTTCAACCCTTTAGAATTGGATACCCCCAATCGTTGCGCTCTTCATCTTGAGGTTAGATTAGGTTACCTGTTCTCATTCGTGGCTGTTCCCAATTCCCAACGGCTTCCTATCTATTCACTTTCAATTTTCAATACTACAGAATACACTGCAGCACATTGTATCCGACTTCCCTTCTTTCGAAATTCAAGGTTCTTCTCTTTTACTCCCTTCTCCCTACTCATTTCATCTCATTTTGTGTGAGAATTGAATCTTAACTTTTGTTGCCCCACTCCAGATGCTTACATACACCATTTGCAAGAGGAGCTTCACACCGTCCACCTTCAATCTGCCCAAATGGCTGACCAGATTGGCCTTCTTACCAAAATTCACAACGATGGTCTCTCTCTCACACCCACTCACATACTTGCCAGCACACTCGCACTTGCCAGCACCTACCATCTTTTAATCCAATTCATGTTATCTGTCTTCTCTACTAGTATTACTATTACGTCACCATCGTGAATCATTCCACATTTTGCTTCTTATTCCTTCCTCTCCAGATTCTGCCATATTGGAGGCCAAACTTGAAGAATTGGACTTTTCTTTACATTATATTCAGTCAAAGGTTGCTGCTTCCTACTTGGTCCTCTTGTAAATTAAGAACCTGTTTGTGGCTAATTCCTTTGCTCGCTCTGATGGGCAGCTGCTGTGAATTTCGTTGTTATTACTATGTCCACTTCATTGACCATCTCTTTGGCACATGTGGAGTTGTAGCGGGGTTTCGTGTGGTTATCATATTTTGATATCAGCTTTTAATAACTACAGGATCAGAAGAACATATCTGAGGCTACTGAAGGCATTGATTCCCCAATTCTAAGAGAAGATTGTTCAAATTTGGCTGCTGAAAATGTAGACAAAAATTTAGAGGTGGTGTTGACACTTAGAATCCATGCTACCTTCTTGGGGATTGAATTGAATTGAATTAGTTTCAAAGACATGCAAAACTATATGACATCTATAAATAGTATATTTTTTTTTTCATATGTTGCAGCTATTTGAACTTGAAAATAAGATTGATGAAATGAAGTTGATTCTAAAGTCTCTGCAGGATCTTCAGTTCACAGTGAAGTGGTGAGTCAGCTTTCACTTACCCTTGAAATGTTTATTTGTGATTCTGTGTCACAGCTTACTCATCTTGTTCCCTTATTTAGGTTTGAAGTTGTAGAGCAGATTGAGGATGCGCTCACGGGTCTAAGAGTGCTTGCATTTGATGAGAATTGCATTAGGTTGTCATTGCAGACTCATATACCATCATTTGAGGACATTTTTTATCAGCTGAGTGTTCAAGAGGATACCATTGATGCAGCTGAGCTGAATCATGAGTTGTTAATTGAAGTTTTTGAAGGGACTATGAAGTTAAAGAATGTCCAGGTATGAAAATATGTCCTCATCTTAATTTGACTTTTGTATGAGGATTGCTGTTCAAAAGAATTAACTTGTTAATGGTGTATTTTTGAGTTGGTTGTGCCTTGGACTTCATGGTTTAGGTTAGTGATCTTTATTATAATATTTATTATAATATTGCACTGACTTTATAATTATCATTAATTCATTAGTATCTTGCTAAGTTCAGAACTAACTCTGTGTTACAATGTTATCACATATTTGATAAACCACTAAATTTTTCTAGTTATATTATGTTGATATAAAATATTCCATCACAATAGCAATAGATTTTTAAAGATACCAGTGGGAATTTGATGTTGAGGGTTTACTTATTTTTCCCTTTCCCAACTTGTGTACCCTAGCATTTCTTGTATACCTACAGTTTTGCTTTGAACTCTAGATTTCATATAGATGATTCTAGAGGGAGCACTTATCAGATTAAGTGCTCTAGGAATTTATATCTATTCATTGGTACTGTTATTACGTATTTTTAATATGATCCTGGCAGAACACAACAATGCGGTGTTCTAGGAATTTATATCCAATTATTAGTACTGTTGTTTCATACTTTTAATGTGATCCTGGCAGAACACAAAATGCATTTATTTTTTTCTTTCTGTAATCTATTTTAAGTATGTATCATAGGATGTTTTGATATGATACCATTTATTTATGCTGCAAGGACAACATATGAAAAACTTCAACTTGTGAATTTAATTTTCCATTTTTGTAATCCTTGTTATCTTCAGATGACTTATTAAATTTCTTGGATATATTATTTAGGTTTTTCCAAATGATATATATTTGAGCGACATTGTTGATTATGCAAAGTCTGTCAGGTTTGCCATGTCGTCATTTTTTCCGTAATCATGGGTCCCAGATTTCTTGTGGCCACAACTCATGCCTTGACATTCATTTACCATGCAGCAAGTTCTCGTTGCAGTGGTTTATGCAGAAAGTGCAAGATAGAATTATACTAAGCATACTTAGGAGTCTTGTAATAAAGGATGCTAATAAATCGAGGTGAGACTGTTTGGCTTTGATGCTCTTAAATTGGGATATCTTTCAGTATCTCTTTACATTTTTTTGGCTCAATGCAGATATTCACTTGAATACTTGGACAAAGATGAGACTATTGTGGCTCATATAGCAGGAGGAACTGATGCGTACATAAAGTTGTCGCATGGCTGGCCCATACTTCGATCTCCATTGAAGCTGATATGCATAAAGGGATCAGATGATTTGAAGAGAGCTTCTCTGAGTTTTCATTGCAAAGTTGAGGTGAGGGAATTCAGTCTGTATTAGCTATAAAACTTGTCTTCATTCTTCCTTGTGATTTATGGATATTTCCGAAGAGTATCAATGTGGTATCAGGATTTTAAGCTCAAATTGTTCTTAATTGTTTGCTGAACCTATTGAAATCTCATAGTAGCTTAGTCCTAGAATGTATCTTTAGTTTCTTTTGACAACTAGAAAACTAACGTAGTGGCTCAGCCAGTTCTAGTCTCAATTCAGTAATATGTCTCCTAAAGTGTATAATTGCAGTTTGAGACCAGGGTTATGATGGAGGTTATTAAATGTTACAGGGGTTCAAGCTTGAACTTGAATATAATCCGCTTACATTGAAATCCACTTTTTGAAAAAATGAAATAATATAAGTTTATGAAGCAGTAAATCTTTCCATTTTTGTTCATTTATCTTTTTCTGATCAACCGAATTGAATGGTGTTGTGTGATACTAGAATAAGATTTTGTAGTATTCCTTTTAACCACATCATATTGGTGGATTTATACTTCACCTGTTGACCATGCTTTTGATTTTTCAGAAGTTGGCCAATTCTTTGGATACTCATGTTCGGCAAAATATATCAAGTTTCGTGGATGCTGTTGAAAAAGTAGTCATAGAACAGCTGCAGCTTGATCATACTTCAGGCTAAGGACACTATCAGTTCATCATATATCATACTAATTGTATATACCTTCACAACTAGAACCTTTGTTTGAGGTCAAAATGCTGAACTTGTTTTCCATTTAATGAAACAAATTGTTAAAATGTCTTGTAAAGGTTATTTTCTACAAATGCCAAATTGTTAAAAATCTTGACCACTCTTTAAACAAGTTCTTTTGATAAATGTGCATTCAATGTGTAAAGCACTTTTTACATCAATTAAAAAAGAGTTGTTCATCATATAATTTATAAAATAGTTATCACTAAAATTTAGAAACTTTGTAATTGGATTTCAATATAAAGTTCCTCAATTGTATCGGTGCAATAGTTTGTAAATAAGACACTCATAATTTTCCTTTTTAAAGATCTGACATTGAAGAAATTATGTAATTAATATTTAAGACAACATATAACAAACACGAGTATTTGTATAGACATAAATTTTGTTGACGATGAAAATAGGGACAAAGTTAAGGTAAATTTTTATTTTGTATAACAATGACAAATAGACTAGCATCAACCCCGCTCTTCCCATTGTAATGAAGTTGGATGGTTCAAAAGTTGAATACGAAAAGAAGTTCCAATTTACTCTTTCATGCTATAGGTATATTTTTATTTTTATTTTTTATTATTTTTACTTTTTCATTTTATTTTTATTTCTATTGTTAACTTCCTCTTATATAATCAAAGTGGTATATGTACAATAATTATAAAAAAAATTATTTGTAGGAATTAAAATAAAATATTATATATTTATTAGATTAAAAATAAAAATAAAGTATTAATGACCATTAAAAACCAAAATAATATATTAATGAAAAAATAATATTAAAAATATAATATATTTACAAAGGAGTAAAATAAATAAAAAATAACATTTATTATAGTACTAAAATTAATTGATAACTATTAGTTATTTTAACGTGATTTGTACTGAGTATAATAATTTATTTAAAATTTGTTAAATTGATAATTTCTAACGTTATCGTAATTTACTATTGTTTTCATCCTATTAAACTATAATAATATTTATTATAAAAAAGATCTACAATAATTAATTAATATGATTTTTTTTACTTAAAAAATTGCTTAAAATTATCAATCTTTATTATTGTCAATATGTAATTATTGGACATAAAAATATCAAAATTTATATGGATCCAAAATTATTGTAAATTATATGAAGTTAGGAACAAATATTATGGTTTAAATAAAAAATATCTTTGTAAAAATAAAGCCTTGAATTTCTTATAGTCTAATCCATATAACCTTAAGGGCGCTTCTTTCTGCATTTCACGTTTTTTCTTCATACACTTCCAAACTTTTCTTTTTCTCATACTACCTTTCTATAATAACAAACCGAATAACAGGATAATTAATCAGATTTAAAAATTCAGAAGATGTGATTTGAATTGGAATAAGAAATTAAGTTAATTTTTTTAAGGGTGTAATTGTCAAAATTCATAATCTGGGCTATAAATAAACGTACCAAAATTTCCGTAAACACTCACAAAACACAATCTAGTATTAAAAAAAAATAGACCCTTGTCTGAATTTTAAAATTTACTCAACAAAAATATCATACAACCAAATTTCGAAATTAGATAAAAAGAAATATTAATACATAACCAAATTTTAAAATTCAATAAACATAAAAAATAATTTACACAATATTCTTATTTCCAAATCCGCAAAAAAAAATTGATTTCCTTTGTGTTGAATATATACAAAGAGTCCTCTATTTATATATATATATTCAACATAAGGAAGATTAATCACATAGTTTTCACTATATTCAACATGGTATTAGAGCCAAGTTAGAGTCTTTCCTACAAATATTTGTTGTTTATTAAGTATATTGTTTCACCCGCTATTAGATTGTTATCAGATCACTCATTAATATCTAGTTTCATGTTCGAGATGTATATACCTCAGCATGAAGGGGTGTGTTAGAAGTCCCACATCGACTAGAGATAAAATCAATTTATAGTATATAAAGTGAATGCAAACCTAACTATACAAGTTAGTTTTGTTAGATTGAATTAGGCTTAAAATTCACTTCTTAACATGAAATTCATGAACCACAAAAAAAAGTTAAACTTGTTCATTCTTACATTATTAACAAGAATACTGTCAAAACGACTCAAAACCACTCCATATTACAAGTTAGAGTTTACAGATCGCAAACACTTTAAGATGTACCTACGCGTACGAAGACTTGGATGATGAGTCTGTCGCTTTAAAACGGTACTTCTTTGTTCCATCGTGGATTTTGGCTTGGATGTGACTGCACTAGGTTCTATAAGTTGTATAATTTAGAATGTAATGACAATGTGACTGGACCTGTATTATTTTGATCTGTGGATTTTAGACTTACGGATTTTGTGTGACTATTGTAATTTGATTTAATTAAAGTAACAATGAATGAAATGATATAGACTGTTAGATTGTTTGGAATGTTTCTGAATGCCGATTTTGGGATGTATCTGGAAACAGTTATTATATATCTAAATTCGCATGCATTTACTTCGGTCAAGCCGTTAACTATTAAATAATTCGCATGCATTTACGTTTTAGATGGTAGTACCATATTAATGAGTATTTGGTTCAGAGCTGTGTGCGTGTCAATAACAAAACCTCAGTATACGTTTTCAAAACAGAAATGCTTCTTCTAATTATAAATAAATAAAAGAATAACATCTCCTTGTGCCCTATCAAGCATGTGCTTCCTTTAATCTTCCATGTTTTCATGACATTTCTAATGAAAGTGTTAAGAACAAATGGTATTGTACATGTACATAATTAGGTATGAAAGAGAAGTGTTGTTTCAAATTTCGCTGGTTTGAGGTGTCTTAGTATTATCAGGACATTGTAGTGGATCGGAACTTGAATGAACTTCGGAGGGTCTATTTCCCATATCTTTAGTTCTGTGAAGTAGGAAGGTCCCTGATAAAATTGTCACAAACCCACACAACTCCGTAGCAATCTGCGATGCATCCTGCTTCGCCCATTCCTGCACCATGCATTTATTATATATTACTATTCTCAATCATTGGCCTCATATTCTTCACTGCAATCTCATGAAACCTGATAACAACTCACCTTAAACATGATAACGCTGGCGACTATTGTAAATGATGTGAACATAACGTAGTAAACTGGCGACACCACAGCAGTGTTAAAGGTGTCCAAAGCCTGCAAACACGTGTTCCAAATCAAGGGGTAAAGTGTCTTCAACTTCTAATATCTGTAAACACACACACACACACACACATATATACCTTGTTCAAGTAGTTGATCTGTGTAAGGCAACATCCTATGACAACCACTGTAAATAGCCAGGTTTCAAAGAAAATAAACTGATTCATCCCTTCGAATGTGAGCTTCAAAGCAATTCCAACTGCTTTGACTCCCATAACCTATGCATGCATGCAAATATTTAAAAACAATGAAACAAAGATGGAGACAATAAGCTTATCGTGATCGTGTATATATTATCGTAGCATAAGTAAGCATCGAGCATTAGAGTAATATACCGTGATGGAACCGATGAGAGAACATATTCCAATATATACCATCATATTTTTCTGCCCATGGGATTTCACAAAGCGGAAAATAAGGACGCAAACTGCTACCGCAACAACGCAAATGTACACGAGAAAACCTGTGTCACGGAAAATGAATTAAAAAGCTAGCTTAGGCTCATCGATTAGTTAATTATATACATAAGCAGAGAGATGCGAATGACATGGCATTGGCTTAATTACCTGGTTCTGTGGCAAGTTCCCACACTTCCTTCACAGAATGAATGTCTTTTTCATGCGGTGCATGCAAAACAATTGTCGTAGATCCCACCATACACAGGGCACACCCAAGCACGCCAAAGATGTGCAATCTCTCTTTCAATATGAAGTGAGCTAGCACTGAGCTGCATAACGTATACGTATTTATAAATATCTATATATATATATATATATATATATATATATATATATATATATATGGTCCACCCAGGTTTGTTGTATAAACATGATCCACCTAGGTTTGCTTACCTGAAAATGATGCTTAAAGCTCCCAAAGGAGTTACAAGGATGGCAGGAGCGAAAGCATAAGCTGCAAAATTGGCTATTTCCCCACCGATCACTACAAAATGCAGGGTTGATTGATTTCATGATAAGTGTTTGATTAATTATTTAGGTTTGAAGGCAATAAGTCGATTGGAGGACTCACTTGAAATCATTCCGAGCCACCAAAAGGGTTCGAACAGATAGGAATGCCCTCCGGTGGCTGATAAAAATGAAAAGTTGTGGATGCGTTAGAAAAGAAAAGAAAAGTTTGATTAGATTTGAAGATAGAATTAAGGAACGGAAATGAACCTGCTCTTTTGCCGTTGCTGGCTGCTTTTATAAGGCCCATTTTCTTAACTATAAAGCTAGAGCCAATGAAGACGCTGGAAGAGACAGCCAGGACAAGGCCAACGACGTTGTCGTGTGTCGTCCCCATTATTAATTATTTAGAATTGGCGACCAACGTGTCGGCAGGGCCAAGATATGTCCGATCCAAAAACGTGGTTTGACCTGGCATGAAGAAGATGAAGATTGAAGATGAATGATTGATTAATTAGGTTTAATTAAGGATACCTTGTCTTGGCAGCCTGCGAGGTTGGGGAGCTAAAGCCCCATGGTGATGAATTGAAACGGAGGTGACGATGAAGAATGAGGAATGGATGATGAAGGAAGGAGATGTGGGGAGTTGAAACGCAATAGGTAACGGTAGTTGTTACCTACGCGCATGCATCCCAGAGCTAAATGAGAAGCACACGCCTCTATTTATTTACTTCCATCATCCATAATAAGCAAACCACCGTTTCATCCATTTCTATTTCCACTTTAACCTACTTCTTCCAAATTTCTCTTCCATTTTTAGATTATTTTATGCCGTTAAATTTATCTTTCTTTTTTCTTTTGAAACTATCTTCACAATATTAATCTCATTAATCCACCTAGGTTAATCAAACCTATTATGGATATTTTCCTACAAGATTATTATTTCAATGTCTAGACCCAGCAAACTAATATGATAGAAAAGTATTGTTTGGGACTTCTTTTGAATCTACGTACACTTGACAATTGGTTTCATAATAAAATATTATATTTAATGTAATAAAAATAAATATAAATAAAGTATTATAATAAAACAATATTATATGAAGTTGTAAGTTGGATTTAATAGAAAAATGGGAGTGCCATTATGATTGTTTTAGCTTCCAATGATGTATTGTCAAATTAATGTTCAAGACTCCAAATTCCGATAACATGAACTTCACTATTTCAACCAAGAAAATAGCAAAAAGCACCACTCACACCTAAAACTACCTATCCTGAACCTGAGGGAGACTGCAAAACACCACCTTTGACTCCACCATCCCTTACTCTAAGAATATAAAAATTTACACACTTGACCATAAGGGTTTGATGGTACCGTTACTCCATGAGAAATAGACTACACGAGCATTTCCAGCACCCCTACCCTTTTCGTCACCGCAAACGTCACCACTACTCTTCTGGCTTCCTCCACTCTATATAGCAAACAAATAGATTCAAACAACCACCGTGTTACTTCTCTGCCTCCTATCTCACTCGTATAACTAGCCTTTTCTTAGTAAGTGGCCTTGGATAGGACGGGGCATAATTCACCAAAACTGTACTGAAACTACAATTAACTGAATTATATTATATTTTAAAAAACTAAACTTATTTTAATTAAAACTAATTAAACTATTTTACAGTTCAGTTAAAATAAACTGAACTTTACACAATTTAAGTGCAGTTAACTGTGAACCACAGTTTTTCTCTAACTGAGAATTTCACCCCAAATTGAAAACCCCAATTTGAATGTTAATAAATAGTATAACATTCAAATAACATAACCTTTTTGCAGAAAAAAAAATATAGTCAGATTGAACAAGATGGGGGACTTCAGGAAGGGTTTAATCAGCAATGCCCTCGTGATGGACTTGCAATTGAGGATCCAAAGTCAGGGGAATTCATGAGTTTGATCTATCCAGACCATTAGACGTGCCTTCTGTTTTTGATGCAAACTCCATCCTGTTGTAGTTGGCTGAATTTATTAGGGGGCTTAATGAAGAAGAGTGTGAGTTTCTGATTGAGGCAAGAGGAGTGAAGTCTGATTTGGAACTGCAAAATCAATTTAATGCTGCCATGGCTGAGGTGGAAGCTCTTTTTAGCCAGAGTGGTTAAGCTGCAGAATAATTTTGACATGTCTCAAAAAGATTCACTGGAATTATCCAAAGAGTTGGCTGAGTGTAGAGGCTTATTTCATTAAGATATTACTCCACTTTTGTTGTGGTAAACTCAAAGTGTACTATGTGATTCTGTGTTAAGGATAACTAAACTGTATTATAGTGAATTTAAAAGTTAACTGAATTGTATGAAAATGAACTAAAAAATAGTTCAGTTCAATTACTTTGAACTGTTTTTAAGTACATTGCAGTTTTTTTAAACTGGTTTATAGTTAACTATAAAATTTTACAATACAATACAGTACAGTGTGCTTTGTCCACCCTAGATAGATTGTTACTTTTTTAAACATATTAATTGATTTGAAGAGTGACTATATATCTTGCAGTATAATTTTTATCTAATTAAAAAAAGTTAGAATTTTAACATTTTTTCATAGAATTTTGTTAGAGTAAGGGATGAATATAACAAAAAAAAATTTATGAAAAAGTGATGTAATTTGAATAAAAAAAAAATTGATTTAATATTACATACTATATATATTACAGTATATTTACCAAACAATTAAAGTGGCTTCATAGGAACAAAATATGATTAAATGTTATCCCTTGTCTTGACCAAAAAGTTTATTGCATCACAAATTGCATACTCACTAATAGAATAATTATCCAAGATTCGTCAAAATTCTTAATTTTTGAAAATAAATAATTTAAAAGATAATTAAATAATGCTGATTTAAAGATGAAAAATGAAATTCAAAAACAGAATTTAAATAAGTAAAAATAATAATTTAGAGAAACAAATAAAAAATGTGTCCTATGCAGTAACTAAAATTTAATTAATTAATTTAATATTTAATAAAATACGAGCAAGAATTGTAACTGTGTTTGGATAAGCAATAATATGTATACTGTCAAAGGGTATATGTAAATATAAACAAATCATTTACAATCTCAATTTTGACACTCCTTTCCAATATCTAATAATTCTTTTTTACTTTCCTAATTAATTTATTCTAAATTATTTTATATTTTAAAATAAAAATACTATTTTACTAGTATTGAATCTGTGTTGAACAGAAAATGGAGTGCTTGTGTATCATTATCCAAAAATAAATAAATGATGAAAAGTTCAATTGAAAGAATGGGAAAATTGATCAAACCTTTGTTCCACCCCATGATTTCTTTGCTTAACATCGTTGAAACCTCAATATACATTTAGGTTTAATTTAAATCTCCATGTAGTTTGTAAATCTCATCTCAAATTTGATTAACCATATCAACACTATGCGAATAATATTTTTTGTTTTAAAATTGCCAAAATCGGGCATAAGAGAATATACATTTTTTGAAATCTAACGGTTGGAAATAGTTTAGTATGAAGATACAAATTATTATTCAAATTTCTACTAGTAGAGATGTTTGAATCATTGTCTATTTAATTACGACTAGTTACACTAATATATCTATATATTTTTTAATATCTTTCTATCACATCACTGATATTTTTTTGAATAAACTTCTTTTTATATCTCCTTTGAGCAATGGGGTCGACGTTGATGTTGTTCTTTTTTTTTTATTTATTGATCATGAAGGCAGATTTTTCACGCACTTCTGTAAAATTTTTGCTTAAAAATATTTTTTGAATTATATAATTTGAAGTCTTTCGAATTATATAACTCAAAAACTTTTCAGATTTACAAATTTAAGAGTTAATAATAACTTTTTAATTAAATAATTTGGAAATCAATATTTATTTAAAAATTTATTATCTTTGAATTTGTACAAATTAAAAGTTATGCTGAAATTCATTTTTAACTTTTGAAAATAATTTCTAAATCATATAATCTGTAGAAAATAAAAAATGATTTTTTTATATGGAAGTGTAGGAAAAAATTTATGGAGGTGCAGCTGCATGTCATGAATTGTCTCGTACCAAATGTATGGGTGTTGCTCCCTCCACCATCACCTTATACTTTCATCATCTCCCCACATTATTTTAAATACAATTATATCCTTAAGTTAAAAAAAAATTTACTTTTATCCTATTTTAATTTGAAATCCTAATTTTACTTTTCCACCACCCACCTACGGAACTCTCTTTCCCTTTCCTATTTCCGTTTCACCTCCCCACCTCCCGCACTTTCATTCCTTTTTCTTTCCAGTTCTTTTTTTTGTTTGAAAGCTTCCATTGCCGCCGTGGTGTGAAGGAGCGTCGCCGTCGTGGTGTGGAGGAACATTGAGAAGCGTCCAGAGCATCAACCAGCGTGAGGAAGTATACATCAACGGAGGTGATATCCTTCAACGGATGTCCCCTAATAAAACAAACCCTAAAATAAAAAACGTAGGTGACATCTTCAACGGATGTCAATATCTGTTTAAGGTAAAACGGATGTCGACATCCGTTTTTCCTTGAACGGACTTGACATCCGTTTTTCCTTGAACGGACTTGACATCCGTTTTTCCTTGAACGGACTTGACATCCGTTGAAATGCACTGCACCACAAGAGCGACATTGCACCACGAGAGGGAGATTGCTTAATTATTCTTTCCATCACCACCAACCTTTGCAACTTGTAGTATCTCACAACGAAGAAAGAAAAAGAGGAAGAAATATAATGGTAAAATAAAAGAAAAATATTTTACTCATGTAGGGAAGTAGAATAGGTATTAAGAAATAATAACCCTAAAAATAAAATTTTACTGATAGGCAAAATAGTAAAGAGGAGGTGGAGGGAGAAAGGTGTGGTAGTGAAGGGAGCAACACCCTACTTTAAATTATATGAAAAATGGAAAGAGTGTTTCTTTTTACTGCATCAAGTTTCTTCCTGCACCCATCACAAGCTTCCGAAATAAGAACGGCATGAGTATCTTTTCGGAAAAAAAAAATCCAAAATTCATTTAATGTGTTCCAAAAATCAAAATCCGGTTTGATTGGGTGTCCGGAGAAATTTGATGGAAGCAGGAAGATAATGAAAAAGATAATAATGATATAAGGTTAAGACTGCCATTAATGAAATAAAGTGATATGAAATTGAAAGTTTAAAATAATCTTTAGCTAAACTTATTAATTAATTTTACTAATTAAAAATATTTTATAAAATTAAAATATTGATCAGCTTATTAATACAAAGTCATAGTCTCATTTCGTTTAAAAGTCAGAGACCTAAAATAATTTAAATAAAGAAGCAATGAAATGAAAAAAAAAAGTGTTTTTGTTCATGAATAACTTTATTTATAAATTAAACTAACTCTAAAATTGTCTACAAAAGGAGAGCAAAAAATAATCTAAAATTTGAATTTTGGAATCAAAAGTAAACATGCTCAAAGTGTAACTTGCATTCCACACCCTTGTGCCCATAATGAGAGAGTCTTGATCTCGAAGTTTGTCTTAAATTAGGGTTAAAAAAACTCTAATTCTATGCGCCACTTTCATGGGTCCTAAACTAGGTCATTTCTTCTTTTAGGTTCAAAATTAGGTCCTTTCTTTGTTTAAGTCCAAACTAGACTACTAAGTCGAAGTTCGAACCCAAAATAAAATCATATACTACTAAGTTCAAAATATTATCACTCTAATATTTATAAAAGATGAGCATCAATTTAGGCCTACTATGTTCAAATGAAGTCCAATCTTGTAATATCTTTTGTCATTATTTTTGTGGTTAGTCCCTTGATTAGGAATTTGTCATCACGATGTTATTTGATGAACTTGAAATCGAAATATTAGCATTTACTATAGAACCAATAATGAGTTTCAAGACGAATCTTAAGTTTCCATGAGAGATAAATAATCATTATCCTTTCAACTCTACTTCAAACAATTGGAAATAAATCTCTAACATCTCGTGTGCCTAGGAAGTGAGATTAAGTAAGTCCATCACTTCATATTTTAAAATTGAAGCATTTAAGCTTAGTGCCTAACTTAGTCCAATAAACAAGTATTATGCGCCACCAACCAAAATACAGAGAGGGTTTCATCTTACACCTTCAACATCTCATCCTTCATTTCCAAAAATTTTATTTTTAACCAACCTGCACTTCTAACTTTTTCAAAAATTTTATTTTTTAACTTTAATAAATATATTTTTATTTTATTCTCTTTATTATTAAAGACATTTTAATATATATTTTTATTTTCTTCTCTTTCTTACTAAAGCCATTGGACCACCTTAATAATAATTTAATTTAAAATTTAAATATTATTAATACAATTTTATATTTTAATAATCATTAAAATATGATTTATATTATAATAATAGTTATATTAAAAAAATAAAAATAAAATATTTAAAATAAAAATAGTAATAAAAAAAAAGAATTAATAATAGTAATATAAAATTTAATTTGATATGTTAAAATATATTAAAATATTAAAATAAATTAAAAAAATATTAAATTTTAAATAGAAAAAAAAATTAAATATGATAACGGTTTTGTTTTTTTATTTAAAATTTAATAAATATTTCATTTAAATGAAAATTATAATATTATTTATTATACTTTTATATTTTAGTAATATATTTTAATAATTATTAAAATATAATTTGTATTTTTATAATTGTTTTATAAAAAAAATATAAATAAAAATAATTAAAATAATAGTAATAAAATAAAAATAATATTTAAAATCACATTTAATATATTTGAATATATTAAATTATATTAAAATATTAAATTAAATTAAATAATTATTAAAATTAAATAAAAAACAAAATTTTAAGAAGATTTTTAATCGATATCCATATCCGTATAATATATTATCGGATTTGTATATCCGATTAACAAATTTTAATTATTTTTAATTTAAATTTTAGTAATTATTTAATTTAATTTAATATTTTAATAGAATATAATATATTTAAATATTTCTAATGTGATTTTAAACACTTTTTTTCATTATTATTACTTTTATTTTAGTTATTTTTATTTTTACCTTTTTAATAAAATTATTATAAAAATATAAATCATATTTTAATAATTATTAAATTATAAAAATATAATAAATAATATTATTATTTCTAATTAAATTAAATATTTATTAAATTTTAAATAAAAAACAAAACCGTTAGCACATTTAAAATTTTTATTTCTATTTAAAATTTAATAATTGTTTAATTTATTTTAATATTTTAATATATTTTAACATATCACATCAAATTTTATATTATTATTAATTTTCTATGTTTTATTTTTTTTATTTTTTTATTTTTAAATATAACTATTATTATAATATAAATCATATTTTAATAATTATTAAAATATAAAATTATATTAAATAATATTTAAATATTAAATTAAATTAAATTGTTACCTTTAATAAAAAATAGAAGAAAATAAAAATATATTTATTAAAGTGCTTTTAATAAGAAAGATAATAAAATAAAAATATTTTAATTAAAGTTAAAAGATAATTTTTTTGAAAAGGTTGGAGGTAGAGATTGCCGTATTAAAATGTTAAAAATGAAATTTTTGAAAGTGGAAGATTAAATGTTGGAGGTGTAGAATAAAATACTCAAATACATATGAATGAATTAATGAAAATGCCATCATCATAAAATTTAGGTTTAATTGCTTGCATTGTCCACAGTTTGGCTGCAACGTGTCAAGTTAGTTCATCTTTTTAAAAAAGTTTCAATTACGTCCAAACTTGGTTTAAAAGTGTCAATTTTGTCCAAACGTATGTAAAATTTGCTTCAATCAAGTCCCTTCCGTTAAATCCCATAAACGGACGTTAATTTTTTTTTCTCTCTCCTCTGCTTCTCTGCTCTACTGCTCTGCTGCTATGCTCTGCTGCTATGCTCTGCTGCTCCTTTAATAAAATGTTTTTCACTTATATTTAATATTTACATAAATTAAATCATGATCATGATGTAACTAAATGATTTTATCTAAATTATTATTCCACTTTTTTTTACCAATATGCTACATATGATTTATTAATAGAGAATTGTGCCTGTTAATTGAAAGAAAAAATTAAAGTTATACAGTATCTATTAATTAAAATATGTGTGTATTTTAAAGTAAAATAATTTTATTAATCTCAAATATAAATATCTATCTTATATTTTATTATCTTAACACTATTTTAGTAAATAAATTAATTAATAAATTATTTTAAATATATATGATTTATCCTATTATCTTATATATATTTTTAATATACTTTTAATGACGATAAATTATATATATATATATAATTAACACAAAACGTATAATTCTTTTTTAAAGAAAATGAAAATATGTAGAAACAGTTCAACCAATATTATACCAAAATAAATAATTTTGTAAATACCTTTTTAGTTAAAGAACAGAAAAATGAATTATTTGATTTTTAGATAATATTTTACTACGAATTATAATATTTTAATTATATTTATTGTTATTATTTTAATATAATATTTTACTACGAAAAGTAATTATCGAATGAAGCAGAAAATGGGTGTGAAAAGAATACTTTTTGTTTAGATTTAGTTTTCATGTTTTTGTAAGATAAACTAAAACCAAGTATAAATATATGAGAAATGA
Organism: Vigna umbellata; assembly: GCF_029865625.1. NCBI lineage: Eukaryota > Viridiplantae > Streptophyta > Magnoliopsida > Fabales > Fabaceae > Vigna > Vigna umbellata. Next base: position 36,388,500 of record NC_142169.1, on the reverse strand, counting down.
GAGTTTCATCCACAATCATTACTCTGTACAGAAGTTCTGTATAACTTAGTCCACGTATACTGTTTTTTTCATTTAATATATATGCATAATATTTTCAAATTTTCTAATAATTGCTTAATGTATTATTTTATATTTTATATTATCATTATATTATTTTATAATGTCCAGAGGAGCAGAGCAGAGAAGCAGAGGAGAGAGAACTAAAAAATTAACGTCCGTTTTGGTGAATTTAACGGAAGGGACTTGATTGAAGCAAATTTTACATACGTTTGGACGAAATTGACACTTTTAAACCAAGTTTTTGCAGCCAAACTAGGGACAATGCAAGCAATTAAACCTAAAATTTATTAGTTTTAAAACTTAATTCATCTCACGTGACAAACTTAAAAAAAAAAAAAAAAAAAACTAACTCTGTAAGAACATAAAGGTTAAAGCTCTGTCACAGGGAAATGAGTCTGAAAGTCATAAACTCAACCATATCCTGGATTTAAACTTGACCAATTGTCTTTCTACATACACATATCTTATTTGTCTTCCAAAAGTGTACACAGAAAACGATTATCCATAAGGCTCTGATAACAGAGATGGATTTTTATTTCATATCAGGGGTTGTAAGAGAAATTATATATTTTAATCCAAAATTCTAAAATAAAAAGTTTATTAATTTTTCATCTTATATAATGTTTAATTTTATCTTTTTTATCTAACATGGGATTTTGACTCATTAGATTATTCTTAACATATAATAAGTGTGGGCAAGGTGATCCTTGCTAAACGGATATTAGAAGACCAAAATAGCAATGAGTTTATAGGAGTTAGCTTGCAAGACTATAAATTGCACCACCACATATTTTTACTACAAATTACAATAGTAACATTCTTGTTACTTTGACCATGGAAATTGTACCAAGCACTTGAGGCATGGAATGCAACAAATCAAACATAATCATCCTTGTGAATTGTGATTTTTTTTTCCTATATTTTCAAAATGCCTACAGGCAGGACAGAGTCGAGTTTCGTGGCAGGACAGTGTTTGGAAAAGGTTGGATAGCGTCAACTTGCTAACTTTTCAGTCAATTTAAGTTAAATTGCTGTGACCATATTAATCTCTGTTCTGCTTTTCATGTTAGCACATGACAGTCTGGAATGGTCTCATACATTCTGATTGAGAGAAACTGTCGATTCAGGAGCAGGATCTTGGTTACCTTCACTATCAGATGGTTGAGATTCATGTTTTGCAGCAGCCTGCAACACCCGGTTCTGAACATCTAATGAGGAAGGTGATGTTGGTAATCCTAAGCCATTTGATTCTAATTTTCCAGCAGCCCATGAAAAAGCTTTGGCTCCAAGTCTAACGGGAGAAAGCAACAACCTTTAAAGGAGAAAACAAGACAATGAGATCAAATTTAATATCAGATGAAAACTCTTCTCCCAATATATTTTTTATATTGAAGCTCGGGCATACAGCATTTTAGTTAAAGGCAATTTTGGAACAAGCACTGTAGTCAGCATAGATTTTAAGCCTGTCCTAGTTACAAGTTTCAATATGTATTATTCATGTTTGAGCACAAAGTCACGTTTAATATCTTGTTATCAGGGCACAGTAAAAATGTCTGTCATTGTACACTGTTTCAATAAAATTTTCTAGTTATTAGTGACTTCAGCTATTTGTCCATCCCCAAGACAAAAAATACAAGAAAAGTTATGCCTGAATAGTTGCTTTAGCTACATGAATTCCAAAATAAAAAGTGCTGACGCATTTGTGTCATACGCTCTATGCTCATGTATATCTGTCATTATATGGGAGAACACACAAAGTCATTTTTTGATCATTTTACATGTCTAAAATCATTGACTTTTTTGTCCGTGAAATGGCAAATTAATTTAACATGATTCATGATATATATACCCAATAGTTCAGAACAGAACAAAAAGACAATTTTGACAAACCTTCGGCTTGAATATTAAGGTAAGTGGAAATAAACAGAAAATATATGTCGTGGTCATAATATAATGTTTAAATTACTTAAAAACTCTATTTTCATGATTCTATGACGAAATATCCACAATTAAGTAACTTACCTCACATCTTGATTTAGATCTTCAGCGTCTTCATATGAAGAAACCCGCAAATAGATGGTCTGGTGAATAAACAGAAAACCGTTTGTGAGGAAATGGAAAATCATTGATGTTATTGACCAAGTGACTATAAAATATGACAGAATATAAGAATTTCCCAGCACACACGTTACGTGTCCACCGTATGATTTCCAACATGAGTGGATAAATAAACAAAAAACTCAGTGAAACTTTTAAAGAAACAATTTGATTGAAAAACACTTGCTGAAAGGAAATGAACATACCAAACCGAGGCCAAATACACCAATTAACTGTAATGTCTTCTCCCACTCTGAGACAATATTGATGTTCTTTGTCAGATCAGGATAACTAAGCAAAACCTCATCCCGCATGAGGATGGTGAACAATAAAGTGATGGAAGGTTTTCATAAAAAGATCATAGACGTGAAATCACTTGTGCATGATATATTAAGCTTCAGTTTAAGCTATTAAAACAAAATGAATTTGCATAAACTACATAACCTCTTAAAACATAGTGCAAGAAAAATTTGATTAATCACTAATAAGCTTCAAACAAACCTATGTTTGTACGCATATATATATATATATATATATATATATATATATATATATATATATATATATATATATATATATATGAAAAAGTACATATTAAAAGAAAAAAAAATCTACAACCTTGATGCAACCCAAAAATTGAAGTTTTAAATTGTCAGCAAATTGATAGTTTGTGAAAGAACATGCACGCACCTGATAATGCATACAGCCCTCCAACAAATACCTGAACCAAAAGTTGTTGCATTTATTAGGAGATAATAAAATTGAATATAATCATGTAATCAATCATTTCCAAATCAAATAAAAATATGGAAGAAAATATTCCTTCGTAGTATTAAGGAAGTAGACTATTTATTTAAAATTACTGTCTATTGCGTAGGAATATTCAGTTACATACATATTCAAGCAGCAATAGGTAGAATTCTGAAAATGTTATAGCGACAGAAAAATTAAATAACTAGAAACTGCTATCAATTCTTTTCCCCACAAATATTGTTTTCTACCATACGGTGGTGTTCTATATATCATGTTACAAAAGAAAATCAACGTCATAATTGACAAATAACAGTTGGAAAATCATATAGGAGCCATTAAAGAAATTGCCACTTACCGTACCATAACCTAATAGTTGCCCAGGAGAAGGACTAACTTCCTCCAGAATTGCTTCAGCTTCCTGTAAATGTACCAAAATGCACGTGCATCAAACAAAACCCAGCATATATAGTCAAGCTAAAATTTCTCTTTTAACCTTTTATATGACTTCACAATGAAATCATAAACACGGAACAGATATGGAGCCCAGGACAATACAAAGCAGTTAGTAGTTACATTATTAGGTCATAAAGAGAAGTGAAAGAATCTGTTAGTTAGCTAGCTTGAACAGTAGGAGGGGGTGAAAGAGGATTCCTTCTGAATTGGCAATATCGGAGAAACCAACACTAGCTCAAAGGGAAAACCTTTATTGAAGGAGAAACCCTTGGAAGGAGTATTCCTTTTTTTTTTGTCATTTGATCTCTCATCAAAGATGCATTCTTTCACTTCCTCTCTTAGTCTTCTAACCTTTCTTAAATTTCAGGTTCTATTTATGGCTTTGTAACCGACACACACACACAAGATGAAGTCTTATGATAATAAATTGAAAAAAATGCTGGAAGAAACCTTAATTGATTGATACAATGTCAGAAATAAGCAATTACTGGATTAGAAATATATAGGTTTCACTTCATTTGTCCTAAAGCAAGATTTATAAAGAAACTGCAATCTTGATAAACTTCCAAAAAATATACCATGAGACTACTTTAAAGTTTACTAAAACGATATGCAAAATCATAGATTGTTGCACATTCTGTATTAACTTTCAGAATACAGACAATGGAACTGGAAGATGAATAACTAAAGGTAGCTAACCAATCGCTTGCTGTAGAAATCATTTCGGTGATTTTAGACAAATATTAATTTACAACAAGGAGCATAAACTCCTAGCTCAAGCACCTAAATAGCAGCACCATTACCTAACCCGGCAGAGTTTTCATCCCATTATTTTTTATTACTTAATGTAATAAAATAATAGTAGTTTGGTGAATACCTCATTGAGTATGGAAAGTGCGGTCTCAGGTTTGAGTTCTTTGATGCGGAGACCTTGTTTCATCCAAGACTGAAAGCCGCCTTCAACCAAGTATGTATTCTGTAATATCATACAAAGGTTGTTAATTTTATGACCATTGTATGTTTGATATCAAAGTTGGTGCTTAAATGGACTTTGCAGAATATATCTGTTAGTCAACCTGGGCAACAAACAACCACCACACTAAAGCACAGATACTTGAATCAAAAGCTGTCTCTGTCTATTATGTATCTGACAATTGACATTTGTGTTGGCAAGGAAGGACGAACTGTTAGTTTGAACACACAAATTAGGGCAACTTGAATTCGATCAAATTCATTCTTCTTTCCATTTACAGTTTCAAGCAATCAAAACCTCGTGTCATTTACTGGAGTATCATGAACTAACTCATAAATCATCATATTTTAACTTCACAATATGATTTCAATCCATTTTCATTCAAAACTATCATGTTATATTTGATATTATTGATAAAGATACTGCTAGGTTGAAATCAAGCATACACAAACAAAGACTTAAGTTATGTGGAATACTATGAGTACATTTACTGGAATTTTTCTCTACTATGATCTTACTTTTTCCCCCATGATGAGAAAACTCTCCAACCCCAACCTTTAAATACAAATGCCAATTTGAAGAATTCTATGTCAGACAAGGAAGCAGTGTAAACTGATATTCCCAACCTAGATGCCACATCTCGTAGTACAAAGTTAATCTCAGCCAATAATTTTATGTAACATATCAGTAGTTTTGCAGCAAAATATCAGCAGGTATTAGAAGACTTGCCTTGACCCCAATCTTCTTCAAGGATCTTGCAATGCCTTTAGAACGAGTACCATCAGCATCCAACACTATAACCTTGGAACTGTCCTATAGGCCAGAGAAAATAAGATTTTAAGACATCATTTTTCATGCCAACTTCTAATCACATGTGAAAAGTATACGTTCACCTCATTAAAATAGAGAGAGAAATAGAACGGTGGGTATAATATACCATTTTGCAAAGAATGTCAAGTAGAAGAAATCCAAAAGAGGAATATTTTTCTGGGGTTATTCCATGGACTTTCGACTAATTTTATTCAGAACAATAGACCCTATTCCAAGATACAAAGATAAACACCTTAACAGTCTTCAAATTTCGAATAATAACAGCAATCAAGGAATCTTCGAGGTCTCTACCACTCTTCAACAACTTGCGTATGGAACCATCAACCTGACAATTGCATAATGTCATATAGCAGTAGAAAGATTATAAATTAGTTGCTAATCCAAATAACAAGTGACCAAGATTCTGGATTTGTTCCCTTTACCAGCGATAAAGTGTACCACAACAATTCCAACCACATCTTTTAAACATTATTGTGCTTTAAACCAACCTCGAGAGGAGTTACACTTGCATAACGAAACCGAGCAGCTCGTCGGAGATCAGGAACGCCATCTCTTTCTCGCAATTCCTGAAGAAAAAAGGAGCAGTGACTTCATTGGTCAAACTTCGAATCAAAAAGCAAGCCAAACTAATGCAAGGAAAACTTTCAAAATATGCGGAAATTATTGTTCAAATTGGGAAGAAGTGTTGACCAAAATTGGAATGGCATCAAAAAGCGGGGTGGTTCATGAATTATACAACATTTTTTCCTGCTCCGAATAAAAGCCAGAAAAGTTAGTCGTAACTTGCCTCAGAGCGGACATCAATAAGTGCAGCATTTGCATCCTCAGACAAAAGCTCCAAAGCTGATTTAGGGGACAAATCTCCTGAATACCCTCCATATGTCCACAACCAATAAAAGGCCCTGCATATCTATGAAATCTATTACCGATAGCGTTTCTTTATGGAAATTTTATTATCCAATACATAAACAACAAAATTTACTTTTGAGGAAGGAAAATTCACATACCATAATGTGGCTGAAGAGCCTACAAGAACAAAAAATGGAATAATTGGGTCATTTGGATCCAAGCCAAAAGTCTTCTCCAATGAGTAGACACCCGTGTATATCTACGAATGGAGCATAAATTGTTCAATGCATAAACAGACTAGAAACATTCATCAAAGTTAAAATGTTTGTGAAACGAAACAGCATGTTGAGAACATGGATTCAAAATATTTCATCCACCAGTAACAGCAAATAATTTATGAAGTAAAGTGAAGACTATGAATCAGGTAAAATTGAGAGTAAAGGATCTTATCGAAACTTCTGTTATTCAGTAAAATTACCCTTTGTGTTGCAGAACCAACAGGCCTCAAGATTTCTGTTGCTTTATCTTCATATACATTGACTGTGTCCCTAATCCCTGCTGGAAGGAGATCCTTGGCCGACCCATATAGGTAGACAACATACGAAGCCCCGCTTGTCAGGGAACTCTCTACTACTACAATTGCGCGGCGCAACAAATCAATAGCCACAGCAGGTGCTTTATTTGTGACTCCACTCAGCCCACTTGAAAAGCTAGTGAGTTTATTGTTTGCTATGTCTCCTGTTTGATCAACAGCAGAAAATGCCTTACTAAAAGCATTATCAACAGATTTAGTAGCAGTTTTACCAACAGAATCTGCAAAAGAAGTGACTGTATCCAGTGAGCTTCGTAAAGCATTTTCTCCCTGACTGATTGAGGCCTTGAATGAGTCATTGATTCCAGAAAGAAAATCCCCAACACTTGCTTTTGTACTGGCTAATGATTCATTGTCCACATTAATTGAACTAAGCCTTGGGGCAAAATTCTCTGGTATTATATCAGTACTTGATAATGTTTCTGGTTGTGGAGTGGACTGTTCTTCTGCAAAGGCCACTAATCCCTCTGGCACAGTGGATAAATGATAACTTTCCAAGTGCCTCAGTGAATGATGTCCGTCGGTTGTCAGTGGTGAATAACCCCGTGGGCTTGTAAGGTATCCTCCCGGTTCACTTGTAGAAGAAAAACCATCCAAGACCGTCTTTGTAGCAGCGCGCACTGCAAATGAATTTCTGAGTGAATAAGTTCCATGTTGCGAAGCCAAATGCACGCCTTCTTCAACCACAAGTCTGCTCTCGAGATCTTTTCGATTGGGAAGCAATCCCCCAAACAAGGGGATCTGCAAGAACAAGGTTACGTGTTTTAAGTAAACAAAAACTAACACCGCAGAGATAACAGAAGTGATAAACTGAAACACCCAGATAAGTAAAAGCAGAGTATTTCACAAAAACATGATTCCCATGGCTGAATTGAAAATTTTGATTGATGGGTACGTAAGAATGGTGAAGAAAGAAGAATGAAAAGAAACGGGTAGGAATCGACCTGGGAAGACGTGGAATAGCTCGGGGTGGCTGAGCAAACAGGCAACATTCTCATACTGGCGATCGATCACTAAACACATAAATCAAACATCATCCTCTGCACAAAACCAACACAAGCAGTGAATCCAGATTAACACGCGTCGCTAATTCCATCAAATGTGTATGTTTTAGTTATAATTATGAATTAATTAAGCAATCAATTAGTGCGTAACAGAGTCAGGCTCACCTCAGTCCTTTGCTCCTCTGTATGTCTGGTTACCTTTTTTATCCCTTCTTTTGTTAATTTATTTTGATTGAGAAATTTTTGTGGAATGTTATGGGGATTATCCGAATGGAAGAGAAGGAGGATATGGTGGAACACCACTGGCTCATCTTATTTGGTTCCTTTTTGTCTCTTATGCATTAGTGTCACCACACAAACTCATATCGCACATGGATCACTCGTTCCTGCGAAGCACATTTCTTCATAAATCACTCCAGGCTAATCAAAATCAATTATTTGATTCTCCTCATCTATTCAAGATTTTGCTGAGTCTGTTGTAAAATGAATTTTTAAGTTAAGCATTCAATTCTAAAGGATCAGGACATAGTAGTAGATTGATTATTGTTCTTCATACATGATGATACATTAATTAAAATTTTTTGTTCATGAGGATCTACAAAATAATATAGTTAGAATTTACGTATTATTATTTTTATTGATAAAAATAAGACAAAAATTAATATAATTACAATTATATAAAAGAATTTTTGAACTTGTTAATAATTGGATAAAAACTAAAATTTTAACACATTAATCACTTAAAATCTATAATAAATAACTTATAGTCAAAATTGGTTATGAAAAAATTATAATAATTAATATTTCATTTTATGTTCTTAAAAGATATTTTTCTAAAATAATATTAAATTAAAGTGAGGCAACTTAAAAGAGAAAGGAAAATACAATTATTCAAATTATTGTCAAATGTAAAAATATATATATAAAAAAAATCATGTAATATAAATATTAGACTTTAAAAGATAATATTTTAAAAGAGAGTTTCGTTTCTTTTCCTTCAATGGAACATAAGTAAAACTATTAATTTATGTTTTATTTTTTTTTATTCATAAAGTATTAAAAATAGTAGTTACAGATTATATATATATATATATATATATATATATATATATATATATATATATATATATATATATATGGTCTTTTTTCGTCTATACATTTTATTAATTTTTATTTTTATTATATTTTGTTGTTACAAAGGATCATATGTATTTGTACGCTTTTTACTTATCTATTTGTATTTTTTTATTATTCAATATGTGTCTTGGAATATTTTTGATTTGCATGTAAACACACTTCAACTTCAAATTAGTATATATTGTAAATAATAATAAATAATAATGACTATTTATAATAACTATATGAACCGTGACTCAGGATAAACATAAGATTTTTTTTCTTTTGCATGATTACTTATCACTTATTTAATATTATCTTAATATAAGTCATACTTCAAGTAATATTGCTAATTAGTAATTGACAACACAATTTTAGGATCAATCTGACAGTTACTAATATGTGTACATAGTTTAAATCAATATACACATTTAATTCTAATAAAGTCGTCGAAATTTAACTAAATATTAAAGTTAAAAGTATCACTTAAGCTTTATTACGGGTAGACCATAAAAATGTAACAAACAAAATATAAATAGTATGTATTTCCTAATTTAAGAAAATGAGAAAAAAAAGACATTAAGTTCATTAAACTTTGAAACAATTTTCCCGCCATATATAAGCATTAGAAAAAATAATAAATAAAATGTGATCAATCTCATAGTAACGTGATTATACTGTTGAATGATATACTCAACACATGGTTCAAATATCAGATCAGACTCAAAATAATCATAATAAACACTACCAAAACACGTGTATAAGAATAATTTGTAATAAAATTAAAGAATAAAATATTTAATCATAACAAAATAAATAATAAATTTATTTATTATAATATAATATAATATTAAACTGGTATGTCAAAAAGAGCAAACTAAATAGACCTATTAAAAAAATACACAGTAAAATTATAAAATCGATCGAAACAAAATCGCAAATATTGATGTTTGTATGTACAAATCGAATCAAACGCATACATTTTTTATATGATCGATTTAAGTGTATTTTTAACTAAAAATCAAAGCCACCAATTAATACCGAACATTCAATTAAATACTACAGTACCACTAAAGATATTAGTTCCAAAAAAGTACGAGCTTCTGCCGCAACATCTGGATTTGGAACTATATTCTGAAATACATTATCTGAAATGTATTTCAAAACATACATTTTACAAAGTAATGGAATATATAATTCAAAATGTAATTAAAAATATATATTTAAGAAATATGTATTTTGAAAGTATTTCTAAATTTGAAACTACTTTATGAAATATATAATTTAGAATGTATTCTGAAAATGCATAATTCAAAATGTATTTAAAAAAACATATATTCAAAATAGAGTTAAGGGAATTAATGATAACGCAATTCTTTGAGAAGAGAAGGAAAAGTGAATTTATTAATTTTTTTAAGGAGAGTGAAATGACGTTTATAAATTTTATGGGGGTGCATGAAGAAAAAGGGCAAGTTGGGGAAGGAATTGGATTGGGAGCTTTCAAAGGTTTTGTTACATTTGAAAAAAACCTGGGTTTCTATAATATTTTTTAAAATGTTCTCTGTATATTTTAGTATCAAGTTATCAACCTATTTGTCGTAAATATAAGTGTTTTCAATATTAAATAAAAAATTTAATTTTATGCAAAATACGGAAAAAGGAAAAATAACTACATAAAAAACAATTTTGACTTTACTCTGTGTATTTGTTTGCTAACGGTGAAATGATTTGGTAGTGTGCTGTTTCAGAACACTAAGATAGGGTCCCGAAAGTAAAGGCGTTAATGATGAAAGTGAAGGAAGAAAAAGAAACGAAAGTATAGCAATAGGAAGCGGTTGTAGTTTTAAAAAAGTAGAGTTAGATGCAGAGGATTGATTCTGGACTGTACTACCCTTCACTCTGTCTATAAAGAAGGAGATATTTTTGTAGCCACCTCTCTCTGATATTTCAGCTTAAACCCTAGCGAGCCGCATTGCTCTTCCCTCTTCCGTTCGGTATTTTTCTTCTTCGTTCTTTCCCTGTTTTACCTCGAACCCTATAATTTTTATGCATTTATCTCACTCGCTTCTCTGTTATTTTCTCATTTCCCTAATTTTTGTTCATTCGTATTGATCGTTTCCTTGGAGTTTTGGGGGGGTCACGGGCTTTTCATTCGTTTTTCGGGTTTCCCACTGCCGTTCAGGTGCCAATATGCTTATTTGAATTTTTGGTTGATGCATTTACCGACTTTCATGCTACTTGGTCTCTGAGAATAATAGATTCTCTGTCATCACTACTTTTGTTTGTCTTTTCTTCGTTTGCCATATGGAGATTATAATGCCTTAAAAAACGAGACCACAAAAGTTGTGTTGTATTTTGAGAAGTGAGGTCTATATAACCTTTTAGAATTTTTTTTATTCGGTTGTTGTTTGTGGTTACCATGATCATGTATTTTTATTCTAGCGATCGTCACCTTACTGGTCTTATTGTTGGTTTCAGGAACTCAGTTACTCCAAGTTTAGGCAGCAGTCATAATGGCGTTTTCTACTACGGTTGGAAATGTCTTGAGGCAGGGTGCTGCTCGCAGCACACAAGCACCTGTTGCATCCATGCTTAATTATATTCGCTGCATGTCTTCAAGCAAGCTTTTCATTGGAGGTATTGACATTTGTTGCAATGATTGTGATGAATACGAACCACGTATGTTGATGCTAATTTTATGTTTTTATTGGTTTGGTATTTTGATAATTTAGGCCTTTCGTACGGAGTTGATGACCAGTCTCTTAAGGACGCATTTACTAATTTTGGAGACGTGGTTGAGGGTGAGTTCGGCTTCTTTCGTTATTGTTATCTTGTGGTCCCATTTAGCAATGGATTCACCTGTTAGCATGGGATTGCTATATGTTGTCTAGCTGTAGTCGGTTTCGTTATAACATGCATAGTCGTTATTAGCTGTCGGTATAGCACAATGGCATTGCTGAACTTGCAGCAGCAGAGTTTCAGCCTTCTGCAATTTTTGCTATCTTTTATTGACAATTGATGCACCGTTAGGTTTTTATTGGCAGCTGGAGTATGTTGAAGAATGCCATTGTGTCTGGGCATATCACCTGTGTACTGAAAGCTGCATAGCATTTGTAATTTAATTGTAAAAATGGCTACGAGAATATTTTGGTGCCAGTGTATTCAAGAGAAAATTTACTGGTTTGGTTATTTGCGAAATTGGAATAAAACATTAGAAAAGTTAACCGGTCAGATTTCTTGCCGGCACTAAAAAAATGTCAGCCCCATCATATTTTTGGTTCTGGCTTACCTATACTTGCTGGTTCTGTTTAACAGCAAGGGTTATAACTGATAGAGACACCGGAAGATCAAGGGGATTTGGATTTGTCAACTTCTCCAGTGATGAGTCTGCAAGTAAGGCACTGTCTGCAATGGACGGGCAGGTAAGAATGCTCTTCTGTTTATATTTAGCTCTGTTGTCATAGTCGTTGTTAGTTGACTGACTTGCTATGGTGGCTCTTTAGGATCTAAATGGGCGAAACATTAGGGTATCTTATGCAACTGATAGATCTTCTGGACCACGACCTGGTGGTGGTGGTGGTTTTGGTGGTGGTGGTTATGCACCTCGTAATGGCGGTGGCGGTGGTTATGGTGGTGGTGGTTGGTGATCCAATATATTCTAAATTTTCTGGTGCTCGTGCTTAGTTTTGAGATTTAATGTTTATGCCTAAAACTTCGATTAAGGTAGCTAGTGGAATGCCGTGTTTTCTTCGGTAACATTTCTTGGTTACGTTATTCTAACGACTTTTATGGAATGTGTGTTGGTTGGATTTCTGATTAGTTTTCAATTATGGGTTCATTTATTTGGGCCTTAAAAATCACCGAGCCCACCCGAGGGCATTAAAATTCTAATGTTGATTTTCTGGAGCGGTACTGTCCAATCATTATTATTTGTGTGGTAGCGTATCAATAGATGCTGTTTTCTTAATCACTTTTCATAAAATGGTGGTTTTATAAGTTAATAGAGTTTTAACTAGTGGAAATAGGGGCTGATGCAACTGAGTGTGCATTGTGAGAATTTGTTGTACATGGTAATAAAATTAGTCCCTTATTAATGTAGTATCTACTGCTAAACGGAGCGTATGAGTATTGTAGATGTGATTGGTTGTGGAAGGATAATGGTAATATTTGTAATATTGATAAGTTTTGAACGACAAAACAAGTACGTGAAATAAGGATGTTTTCCGTATAAATATATAGAGAAATTTCCGTCAGGCGTGGCTTTGCAATTTGGCATGTTTTGCAATTTTATGTTGGGGACGAATACTGGAATGTTGGGGACGAATACTGGAATGTGAGGAAATAGAAGTGGAGAGAATTTTGATACGCTTTGAATAATATTAAAATTAAAATTTTAGTTTTCATTCGTGAATATTGAAGCGCAAATAATAATATACCACACGTTTACTACTATGATGTTATGTGACATGGTGACTTAGTTTTCTACCTTTGAAGGCAAAACGCCCATTAATTACCAAATGGATTTATTAACACATTTTTCAAGAAAACGTTAATACAACTTCCTTGAAAAAAATATTATAAAATTCATTAGCAAATTTAATAAAAGCACTTGGAGTAATTTTTAGTTCACAATTTGTATGAAGTTGAATAAAGTTTCTACGAAGAGCTTTTTAAATATTTTGTGATAAAATAATTTTCGTGGATGGAATGTGCAGTGAGTGTCGGTGACCATAAGGTGGGGTGCATGTGCTTATGTCCCTGTTGTTATTGTTCTGTTATGCGTTAAGAAAAGATATGGATCACGTCAATTTTTTCGCTGAAATAGCACTTGCACAACATTGATGGTGGAGTGTCTTTCTCCCTCTCAATTGCAACATTTGTCCTCTTCTATCAACATTACATCACAACCATACAAACCCAACACATTTTTTTCTCTTGGTTTGCAGTTCAAACACCTTCTTCATCACATCTTTTGTCTAAGGTTGTGTGACACTAGCTCATGATTTCACAATATAGCACTTTTATTACTTTATAATTCAAAAACAATAAACAATAAGGGAAACAGTTATTCTTTTAAATTTAATCAAAACCAAATTCGCGACTTTTGTTTTATCTAGTGATGATATTCATAGAAAATATAGTGTGCATAGGTCATGCATGCATTGTGCAACCAAGTTTGGTATCTTTGCAAACTTTCAAACTTATATATTATGAAGGTAAACTATTCCTGACTTTTCTGCTAATTGGTCCCCTTACTCTTACACATTAAAATAACAGAAAGAAGAAACATTCCGTTGACATTAACTCTGTCCCTCTATTCCTGCCTTCTAGCAGGATCATGCCATTGTTAAACCATTTTCCTTTTAATTTCAGAATAAAATTAAAATAACAAAACCATGCTTTTTCCTTCCATAAAATCAATTTTAACTATCTTCATGTTGGATCATGATAAACGCTTAATCCCAAATTTTGATACAGATTTATTTTAAAAATGTATAGTAGGCATGGACTGTCGGTGTAGAATTTTCACACTTTGAACAAATGAAAAACATTATTAGTTTAATGAGAATTTGAAGACTCCGGTGGTCAACTCTGTTATATAAGTATCGTAGACACCATGTCTAATTTCTATCTCTTTTGATTTATTCGGAAAAAAAGGTTCCAAGCTTTGGAAACGTAAATCGTATTATATTTAACAGAACACGATTTGAAGACATGGGTTGTCAACTAGATCAGATATAATACAAAGAGACATAAATTCTTGACTCTTTCATTGGTATGACAATATCTCTCAGTTGATCCTTCCCTAACTTGAAGCTCACCAATTCTATAGGTATATCATGTTTGATCTAAGAATGGAGGAATGCAGGGATTTAGTTAAGTTAGCATTAGCTTTATGAAATGATTACACGTGAGAAATGAGGTGATAGAGTGAGTTGGCAATGGCAGTAACAGGAAGAATATTAAACGAGGTTGCAGTCTACGCGTATTGGTCTTCCCCACCATTCAAATTATCCCATTTCTACACAAAAATCTTTTCTTCTTCCATTTGGTCAAACATTGCATACATATCATTGTTCCATTTCTCAAGAGGCAATCGCCGTGTGCAGTGAATGCACACACCATCCGATTTAAAGTTCTAAAAGACAAGAAGCTTGTGACACACTCACACACATAAGTCTTTAGTGTGCTGCAACTAATTAATGGTGGAAATTTGAACATGTGAATTGTTTACTTTTAGGTTTGGGTTAAAGTTACACCAACTTCACTCTCATAAGCTCTAAACAGTTTACTAGAATAGCATTAATGTAGATGAAAATAATTAGCAGTAAATAAGCAGCAAACATAGAATCAAAGGACAGAGGGAATCATAATTACTTGATTGGATTCTCAAAATCTTGACTTAGTGGCCAAACACAACCAAAAGGCCTACGGAGCTTGCAATAATTATGCTCCTTTTTTTAAGCCGCAAGTTTTTAACCTGTGTCTTTGTAGTAACACAACTAAAACGCGTTCTCTTATAAAAGGTGTACCTAAATTACGGTATTTGTTTATAAACAGTAAATTCCAGTATTGTATCCTTATTGTTAGGGAGAAATAAAGAAAGAAGTGAAATGTGCTCGGTGCCCACAATGCCTCTTTGGATTGGGACCTGGGAATAAAGAACTTTACAACTTTACAACTTGAGAATGACAATTGTACTTATATTAAGAAATGTTGTTCTTTTTTACGAAATACTTGGTTATAACCAGAAAAGAAGTATGATAATGTCACGTAGTCACAGTTACTTCTTAACTAAAATTTAAATCAGAAGAACAGATGTTTAACTACTTGGAAAAAGAAACATGTTAGTGTTGAATTTAACAAGACGTATATGGAGGAAGAAGGATGAAACAGTAAAAATTAAGGGTGTACTAAATGCAGGTAAACATATGTATATGGTAGGAAAAAGACTTGAAAAATAAGAAGAAAGGGTTGCGAAAGAAAGAGGTAAGTAAATTAAAGGTGTGAAATGAAAATATATGGATAAAGAAGGGGAGAGATCTGCAACCTTTGTGGCAGACCCCACCAGCCATTATTACAACCCTCGTTCTCTTTTGGTTTAGCTTTGGATACAGATCTACACAATACATACATACATACAGTAAGACACTTGCTTTGTGTTCCTTTCCTTCACATTTATGTCTTTCATCTATACCATCAGATATTTATATGTGTATAGTTGCCACACCAACATTTGGGTCCACGGAAAATAATTAACAAAAAAGAATGACAGCAATAATTAAGGAAGATGAAGATGGAGATGGAGATGATGACGTGGCCAAGGCATCAGTTGTCAAGAAGAGATTCCCTTTTGGGCCTCAGGTGGGGTCCGTAATAACCGACGTACCATTTCACGAACTTCCGGAGACCGGTGGGGAGATCGGTGGTGGGTTTGTAAGAGAAATCGCGGAAGGCCAGGCTCACATTGGCGTGTGTGTAGGGGACGTCGCCGTTCGAAGGCATCTTGATCACGTGTTTTTTGGCTTTGGTGTTCAGCAACCCTTCGAGAATCGAGACCAAGTTCCCCACCGGAACCGGGGAGGTGTTGCCCAGATTGTAAATCCTCAACTGGGCTGGCCCACGCTTCTTCCCACCGCTCCCGGTGCTCTTCTCGGCGGTGTCCAGAGCCCCGAGGCACCCCTTCACGATATCGTCGATGTAGGTGAAGTCACGAGCCACCTGCTTCCCGTCCTGCGTCTCGTACACGTCGATGGTCTTCCCCTGGAGGATGTCTTTGGTGAAGAAAAAGTAGGCCATGTCGGGTCTCCCCCAGGGGCCGTACACCGTGAAGAAGCGGAGGCCGGTGAGGGAGAGGCCGTAAATGTGGTTGTAGGTGTGGGCGATTTCCTCCCCGGCTTTCTTGGTGGCGGCGTAGAGGCTGGCGGGTTGGTCGGTCCGGTGGAGCTCCGAAAAGGGGTTCTGAGTGTTGAGGCCGTAGACGGAGCTGGAGGAAGCCCAGACTATGGAGGGTTGGGGGTTGGCGGATTTGGAAACTTCGAGAAGGTTGACGAAGCCCGCAATGTTGGCGGTGATGTAGGACTGGGGGTTCTGCATGGCGTAGCGGACGCCGGCCTGGGCGGCAAGGTGGAGGACGTGGGTGAAAGCGACGACGTCGAATAGCTTCCGGAGCAAGGGCGTGTCGTTGAGGTCACCTTCCACGATGAACACCTGGTGCTTGGCCAGCATTGCTTGGCGGGCGCGCTTCAAGGAGGGGTCGTAGTAGGAGTTGAAGTTATCGAGACCCAGCACCCCGTCCCCCCGTCTTTTAAGGGCGAGGGAGCAGTGGCTGCCGACGAAGCCCGCCGCCCCGGTGACGAGGACGGTGAGGCCGTTGGGCCGGCGAGGAGTGGAGGAGTGGCGCACCTGCTTCTCCCAGGCCCCGA
Organism: Vigna umbellata; assembly: GCF_029865625.1. Lineage (NCBI taxonomy): Eukaryota > Viridiplantae > Streptophyta > Magnoliopsida > Fabales > Fabaceae > Vigna > Vigna umbellata. The sequence goes on along the minus strand of NC_142169.1, from coordinate 36,371,346 downwards.
ATGCGGAGGAGAGGAAGTGGGAGTGGGCGTGGAGATGGCGGTGGGTGGTGTCGGCGAGGGGAGGGTAGTTGAAGGTGAAGAGGAATACGAGGATGAGGGCGACGAGGAGGGTGGCGCGGAAGAGGAGCTTGGAAGAGGCGTTGAGCAGCTTGGTGCTGTTGACTCTCCTGATGTAGCTGTTGTATCTCTCCAGCTTTATGCTCTTGCTGGTGTCCGGCGGAGAAACCATTCGATCCATCGAGAGAGAAGAGAAGTAAGGTAACTCCGAATGCTTGTTATCTGTTTGTGTTTGTGTCTGACCGAGAGAGAGCCGATGCGAGGTGAGCCCTGAAGCTTGAAAGATAGGAAAAAGGTTGATATAAAGGCCAAGGAGAGAGAGAGAGAAAATACAGGTTGGTGTTGGTTGGATAGCACCACTTCCTTCCTTCCTTCTTACTTACTATCACACTCTCATCAAAACTATTCTATTCTCCTACGTAGCCCTTCTTCACATTTGTCAGTCAGTCATGGATCACCAAATACTCCCCACCATGTGCTCTCCACGTGCTACCATGTCAACTCTTCTCCTCTTTTAGGCCATTTACCATCTCCATTTTCCTATTATTTTTAAAATAAAACAGTTAAAATCTAATTTAATCTTTAATACCACAAGGTGTGTTAATACCATACCACACTCTCTCGTCGACATAATTGAGTCCACATTAATTAGGCACCGACAGCGTTAGACTACTACCGCTTTCATATTCATGTTTGTCCTTATATACTTACTGTTTATTTAACCCTTTTCTTTCAGACACCGCGTTAAATGCTGTAATTAAAGAAAAAGTTTATAATAAATTTCCCCCTTATCTTAAACTTGCCGATCTAATCAACGTTGATGTTAATTAAGGATGAGAATGGCCTCGGTCGGCTCTATAAGTAAAAAATATTGGGTTCTTCTCTTCTTCTGTTCTTCCATCCATTAGGCATAAGGCAATGTCAGACGATTCCATGCAGCAGGTCCATGTCTAATTAATTGCCCATGGAGCACCACTTGCATTAAATAAACATGTTTTTGCTGTTAAAACAAAATTTTCATTCATTTTTGTATTTTTGTACTGCCTCTGCATTGTACTACCACATTTAATACCAACGACACTCTTTCTTACCACTCTCCGTAATTTGCAACACTCTCTTTCTGCTTTTTAAGTTTATCCATAAATAATTATGTCAGGAAAAAAGTCGACGAATAATAATTGGCACAGAGCAAGATAAACGGTTTCCAGTACCTTTTCCGGTGGGCCCGAGTGTGTTAATAATACACATGCAATCCCTGGAACAAGAGTAATAAATAAAGGGAACAATTATAAATCTAAAATGTTAAGAAATTAATTTTGATTTAGAGTGTGTTAATTGATAGCTGGACAAATTACGTAGTTTTTCACACATGATGACAACTACCTCCGGCCCAACGTTTAGTTTGACAGAAAGATTTGACTTTAAATGTGACTGACTGCATTCCTTTTCTCACTGTCGTCACTGTTAACTCTATTCCTATGTACTTCAACATTCTCCATACATTATCTTAATTGCACCCATTATCATTTATGTCTGCCAAATCATATATATTACTTCAATAATACTAACATCTATTAACTTTTTTTTCTATATGATAATCACGGTTAAGATTATAAAATGTTATGATTTTTATATAATAATAGGATAAATACGTAACCGAACATATTAGATTTGTCGATTGAATTATAATACAGTCCCATGAACACAACTTTGAGATGGTGGAAGAAACATATCAGATCAGAATGAGAAGACAGAAGAATAAATACGTAACCGAACACACTTTAAAGAAGTAGTCAGAAAATTTGAAAGTGTTCGTTTTTACTACATAGACAGGTGTTTGTTAAGGAATAGAATACGGAAACAGCTTATTTATCGTATAAAAAGATATCATAAAACAAATCATAGGATGTGGCATGCGATAAAATCATTAAAACTTATGATAATTATATTGAAACTACTTGCATGATAAGATGTTTGGGACGTGGTTTATGTTCTGGTGTTTGGCCAATATTGTGAATATTTCTCTCTCAAATTTGTATCGTAGTAATAATTATGGAGGCAACTTTCCAGATCCCAAAAAACTCCACGAGAAAGATCAAACCATTTTGTCAATTATTGAGCAAGATCTAAAGGAATTTCTTGTACGTATAAAGTTTAAAGAAAAACGTATACAACTTGTTTTGAGGGAGAAAAAATACAGCATAAATATGGAGAATGTGAAAAGTAGAAATATGAAAACATTATGAAAAAAGCAAACAGCACATAATACTGTGAATTTATAAAACAAATTTGAGAAGTGGGTGTTTGAAAAGTAGAAGAGGATGATGAAATGTGGGGCAGAAGAAAGGAAAGGAAATGCAGAAGAAGGTTCCTAAGTCATAAAAATGGAGCATTTCTCTTCTTTATTCCTTCACACCTATATCTATATATTCTCCCTGTCACATGCCAATACCAGTACTTATGTATGTACATATTAATTGCGTACCTTCACAGCACACTAATCACTACCAAAAACAAAACATTACACTGTTTCATTCTTTAACTCACAAGGAAAAAACAACTTTATATTATGTGCAAAACAAATTCTAAAAATCAATACTGTCCAAAAATAAATGCTAGAAATACAGAAAATAAGTTACCCACAAAACACGCAACCGAAGATAAAGCTCGTGGGATATGTTAAAAAATTTGAAGATAAGGACATCTTTTACGTTTGAAACAACTTTTTTTAAAGATCAGAAAATGTAAACAGTGAACAGAGTTAGTTTTATTGTTAAAAATGAAGAGTGGAACTTTACTCAAGTCACAAAAGCTACAGAGTTTTATGTAAAACTCGAATCATCTTTCAGCAGCTGGCTCTTTCTGTGTGTCAAGAAAGAAAGAAAGAACATTGTAATGCAACATGCAACAGAAAACGGAAGAAAAAGAACAGGTTTATCGGCTGAATGGCACGACCATTAGTAAATTAATTAATGTGAAGTGGAGTTGGATTAGATGGGTTAATATCTTGACTTTTTTTTTTCAATATATAATTACGTACATTTACTGATTAAGAAAGGAAAGGCCTAGAAAATAGTGGTATATTAGAAAGAGAGCTTGGAATTTGCTCTTCCTCTTATTTCATTTTATATATGAAAATGGCATTCGCAGCAATGGACAGCTTCCAGAGAAACGATGAATGAATGCGTTGTCGTTTTGTGTGTTTGTTAATTATACTTCACTCCTCAATCACACCATATCTTTCCACTGTCGGCAGCTCACCCTCACCCTCAACCTTTTTCATCAATCAAACCTTTATTTATTATAATATTCAAAATCTGCCTATGTAATCTAATGAATCTCTTTCAGCTCATACTTTTTCTTAGTTATTTAGTCAGAAAAACGTCAAGCACAATACCATTTTGCTCTTGTTTTTTGAAAGAAAAAAAATGAAGTATAATTTCTCCTTCTGAGTCTTTCCTTTCCATTCTGCCAAACACATCCTTTATTATTATTATTATTATTATTATTATTAAAGGCCCTTGTAATCTGAAAGCGAGAGCACGTGTTAAGAAGTGAGGTGCTGAAAGGAATGCATGGGGACAGTTGGGTTGGGGCCATGCCATCACCTTCAAAATTAGTTAACATGCCAACAAACAACATTTTATAAAGGAAAAATACCTTTCTTAGCTTTTATCATATTTCTTTTACTCTTGTAACTTTCTTTCTGCATAATTTCAGAAACCGGTTCATAGAAATGACAAAGCTCTTGTTTTTTTCATCTTCATACAACAATCCTTTTACTAGGTTCTGCATGTTAGCCAACCCAGTTGAAAGACCCCACTTGTCGTCATCACCACCAAGCTTCTTGCATCGAAACAAACATCCATCAAACCTTTCACAGATATTTTATAATCTTTAAAACCTTCATAGCGTCTCCATCAAACTTTCTATTAATACTTATACAATAATTGATTAGTTGACGTAGACAAAAGAAAAAACATGAACAAAAATCCAGTTTAACAGATATAGCAACCTTCGGAACTGAGGGATCTTCAAGCAAAAGCTGTAAATTTTGAGGGATTCCCAAGCGAGGATGAGAATTTCAACTTCCATCATCTCAGAGGAACGCGTATCCGCAAATATAATCGCATGTCATCCTTCAAACCCATCCGTGTCTACAGTAAACATGTAGAAGCAAAACGCACGTTAAATTTTACATGAATGTACCAAAATATAAGAATTCATTCTTTTTATATATATAATTATTTTATCACAAAAATAATCTGGTTATCTTAAAGTTTTATCTATTACAAAAATTATCATCCACATTAATCAGATCAATTCTCCAATCCGAACCAAGCAAAAAAAAAAAACCTATTAGGTGGATCTAAGTCTCAATGTAATTATTTATATTTTCTAGTAATATTTTATTCTGGTAGTGATTGTTATTAATAGGATAAACTGGACTTTATATAGTTTAAAAAGAAGAAGAATACCAAATGTAAGTTTGTATCGTAAGTATAAGAAATATTGACACACCTCAAGAACTTTCCTTTTACTCATTACAAAAACCAGTTTTATTTTGAAGATTTTCTAGTCATGTTTGGCACATTTATTTTATCTTTTTAAACCAAAACCTTATTCAATAAAATTAGTTCTTTTGATTTTAATAGTGCCCATTGCTTCCTTCATCCCCACAAAATTACCAACTGCACCCGATAATGACAGAAAAAGACTCAAGGCCAGATTCAAATACCCTTAACTACTGCACCACACTACCATTGGCGTCACGGCCTCTGCCATCGTTGCTTCCATTATCATTGCTGGGTTAGATTGTAGAGGAAGAAGAAAAGAGAACCATTGCAAAGGAAGATGAGAAAAAAAAACACTCGTTTCAAAAAGTTCTTTCTGAAACACATTTTATATGTTTCGAAGAGCTCTTTCTGGAGCACAATATTCCGGAAAACTCAGTTCTGAAATACAATTTGATGGATCAGGCAAGATGGATTAAAAACTCCAATCCAGCCACCAAAATTTGACAAGGTTGAGCCGTTTTGACATCCCTAATAAACACCACATTTTATACACTCAGCTGACATACTCTGCATCTTTTCTCATCATATCCTGTCTATTTATCTTAACTGCTGAAGGGTACACCTTCCTATGGGTGTCCGAGAAGGAAAATAAATATTGCAATACAATATAAATAATTACTACTTAATACTTAATATTTAATATAAACTAAATTTAATACACACAACAAAGATGTAGTCAGTCCTGCCGTAGACCATCAACTTCGCCACTTTTGTCCGTGAATTGGGCGTCCGGGAGATCTTTAATTGCCTGCAAAAGAATAAACCAATTCCTAAAATCAAGTATCAATAAAATGGAAGACAAGACTAAGAACGTTAATAGTTTGAATTTGAAATCAAAATAAGGCTAACAATTAGCTGTTGGGGGTGGTATTTACTATTTAGTCAAATATGAAAAGAAACTAAGGTGTAAAATAAAGTAAACTTTAATATATTCTATGCTTCGAAAAAATAGAGGTATATAAGTTGATTTCATATTATGAGATAAATTTAACTTGTTTTACTTTTTCTCAAATAAGAAAATTTTGTAAAAGTTTATTCAAGAATCGTATGTACCTGATGAAGATACCAAGAAACAAAAGCATCGGTAGCAGCGTACTCTAGTTGCTCCTTTGACAAAACAGGAGTCTCCCAATTTCCAAGTCTTATTTTATTGGGCTTTTTCAGCTGCAAAAATAACAAGATTCGTAAATATCACACACAGATTGAAACATCTCACTGACCGATTCACATCCCCCTCTCCATGAACATAGAAGAGAAACATAAATAAAAAAATGAAAATGTAATTAAAAAGGGGTAATGATCGAGCCATTATAGAAAAATACATATAATTTATCTCTATTTTTGTGTGAGTGTAGGGATACAATAAACTAGTGACCACAAAATGAACAAGAAAAAAACAGCTTATTATTTATGGCATCCACGTTAGTATTTTCTATTTTGGATGTGTTCTCACACCAGGACAGCTAAATCCTATTAAGATGGAAAAACTGCATAAAGTGCAGTAAGGCACGTGCTAAAATTTTTTGTTATTGTTTTCTTGAATGAAAGAAAAGATTTATTTTCAGTACTACTAGTTAGTAATTAAAACTGGCAAAAAAATATAAATAACATTTTAATTTAAGACAATTGGATTCGAAGCATACCTGTTTCGATAAAAGTTTTTCAGTCAAAGATGAAAGACCCCACTTGTGATCACCACCAAGCTTCTGATTGGCATGGAAAGCAAGATCCATCACACCTTTGACAGATATTTTATAATCTCTAAAAACCTTCATAGCATCACTATCAATCCCAACTCCAACCTTGCGCACACCAAACTTTGTATTAATACTTACATAATTGATTAGTTGACGTAGACAAGAAAAAAACAAGAAATCCAGTTTAACAGAAATAAAAACCTTCAGAACTGTGGGATCTTCAAGCAAAAGCTGCAAATTTGGAGGGATTCCAGAATGAATTAAATGTAGAACATGGCAATGACTACTGTCAGTACATATCTGCATGACTGCTACCTTTCCGGGTGGAACGCCTATAAAAGTTTTATACAATAATGAGTAAGTAATTGAAGTTGCGAAAAATTTTCTTCTTTTTTTCAAGAATTAATGTTTTATAGGAAAAAAAGAAAACACTGTTCTGCACAAAAGTAGGAAATTCCTCTCTTTGAAGAAAAGATAATCAATAAACTATTAGGAGTAAGGATCCAAATAATTAGCCGGAATTAAAACTTCAATCTCCCAGATACCAAATCATGTCTTTACCTTCATCCACATTACAATTTGCAACCCAACACAGTCATTCAAAGTTTTATAAATTTGAGCAATGATCTGATTCTAGCCTGCAAACATTCTATTCTTCAAAATACAGATTAAAAAACCTAAACTGGTTGAAGAACAACCGGCATAATTTATTGTATACAGAACCAGAAAAAACTCTTAATATCAGATTAAAAAAAATAATCACCATACACTCACTTTCTCTTCCATCTCAATTTCATCATATTTTCTTCTTATTTGTCTCTTCTCCATCGCATCACTAGTTACACCTATTACTTCGTTTCCCCTATTTTCTTCTCGTCTCTTTTTCTTTGCACTCCAATCGGTTTCAGAATGAGTGATTTAGCATTACTATTAAATCACCTCAATAATATTAATTAATGCAACAACTGTAGCAGAAGACTCAACACTAACAGGAAATCGCTTTTGCCGTAATCAGCAGTTATTGAAAAACAGGGAGAAGATGCTGAAACAACCTTTAGTAAAGGAAGGTTTCCACTCAATGTCAAATCCAATTGCAGATTGCACAATCTCTCTATTTTTTTCGTCCAGGGCTTGTAAGAGTTTTGCTGCAGCTTTATATACAGAATCAAAAGTCCTGCTGTACATAATTCGACCACTAAACTTAATTGCAGGTAATCTCATTCTTGAATAGCCTGCACAAGATAAGAAAAGAATAGAAAACTTAAGAGGCAATGCAAATACAAATTCACCTAAAAGTCAGATTAATAAACTGTTTTCAAGAACCAAATGGAATTTCTTTCAAGCATTTACAATTCAATATAACAGAATCATAAATATTAAGCCCTCCTCGGACATGACTTAGAGGAAGCAGAAATCGAGAAAATAACTAGCTTGTAGGAGATACTTCAATTAACTTTGATTTCAAAATTAATGTGCTGTTTTCAAAATTAGTGAGATAAATAGGATTGCTTGAACAGGTGTCATTTGGTGGTAAGAATGTGGAAAATATGCGATGAAACAAGAGGAGAAATATTTTCATGTGGTGTTGTATGGCGCAATAAAAAGGCGAAATGAGGAATTAGTGTAAAGAACCTGGACGAGGGGATAAAGAAGAAACATTTGGGTGTTGAAGTGCAATGAGCGATTCGGGCAAGCGACGGAGGCGGGGAGTGAGATCGTCAAACCGTCGTTTGTTGTTAGGGTTGGAAAGAGAAGCTTCGATGCTTTCAAGCTCTTCCTCCGTGAAAGGCTCACAATCGCAGACGAATGAGGCAAGGCGCGTGAAACCACTCTCCTCCTCCGCCACTTTCTTCATCTCAAATCTCTTCCCGCTTCAGAGACATTAAAGAATAGATGTGGTGAAAAGAAGGAACTTTTATTTTTAATAGCATAATAAAATATTATATATAACACTATTCTATATGAATATATATTTCACTTTTTATTTTTAATACCTTCTAAATAAAATAATTAATAAAACATATCAAAATATAATTTAAAATTTTTCGCTGTGACCCAAATTATTTTTTTAAAATTTTCTAAAGTATGAGAACACGTAACTATAGAAATGTATGTGTGAAACCTAGTCCTCACAAACCGTTTAATTACACTGCAAATAATTTTGACATTTATGTTATATTAAACTAGTAAATAGAATATTTGTTTCGACTTTATGTTATTTAAAAATAAATAAGAAAAACAATAATATTGATCAAAATAAATAATAGATAATATGTATATTGTTTAAAAATCGACTACAAAATTATAGATTTTTTTAGCTATTTCATTTTACTTTTTAAAATACTTTTTTCAAAAAAATGGTTATTAGACCTTCTCTCATAAATTTAAATTTATTTCTACTTTTCAATTTTGATAATTGGTTTTGCTATTTTAGTTGTTGACTAAAAATTAAATATTATTGAAACATGAGCTTAAATTATTTTAAAAGTTAAAAAAAATTATCAATTTCAAAATTTGGTTATATAAAATTTACCAAGTCTTAAGAAAAATCTGATCGTGTATAAAAATAAAACAGGCAAGTTCTAGACTTGAAAATTGAAATGTGTTTTAGTGTAATTAAAAGGATAGACTTTTTAAAACTAATAAATATATTATTTGAGTAATGAATGGATGTTTTAAAAAATATGACAAATTTTGATGTAGAGGGTTGTGCTTAATTAATTGTATGTGTTGTTTTTAGTTATTTTAATCAAATCAAAATATTATTAACTTGATTTTTATTTATTAAAATAATTATTGAATCAAACCATTTTAATATGAAAATAACTTAGATAGTGTGTAAATATGTCTTATTTATTTAACTATGAATAAAGATTATGTTTTACTTTTATATTGTCTTCATGAGTATGTTTTGTCATCATCCTTGAAAATGGATTAATATTATTATCCAGCGATATTTTGTTTAATCAATTATAAATAAGAGTTATGTCTTAATTTTTCTTTTTTGGTTCTTTTCTTACATATGTATGTATTTGGAGTGAATGGTTATTTAGTCTTATATTGATGTTTTATTTAGTTAATTATAATAATGATTATATTTTTATTTTCAATGTCTTCTTACTTAAGTATATCTTCATCATTAGTAGTAGAGTTTTAGTGTGGTTGAGGGTGATTTTGGCCTTCACCTTTTTTTATATATACAAAGTAAGACTCAAATAAATTAATTTATTCGAATTTTAGCATATCTTCTGTATTTAATATTATAAAATTTTTGTACATGACTCTTGACACCTCCAAAATATTGTTTAAAAATTCATCGCTATTTTTTATGCTAAAATAATATATTAATGTCATCATCTATCAATTAAAAAAATATTTTGTAGGATAACAGAATGAGTTGAGATTTTAATTTGGTTAATCTCATAAATATTTAAATTTAGGTTTGTCTCCTAAAGACAATAATAAACACAAGTTTTAAATTTAATTTGGTAAAACATTGTGAACTATTTTATTATATTTTATCATTGTGAACTATTTTAAATCATTATATATTTAATCTCACCAACATGCTTCTACAATGTCAATAAAAACATTTTCCAATAAATTAATATCGATAGAAATAACTTCAATTCATTTTAAGCTTAAATAGCTATGATAAACATCAATCGAAAACAATTTCAACATTAATCAATAAAATACGTTGTCAATGTTAATTAAAAGAAAAAGTTTAAAAATTAAAAAAAACATCTATGAATATTAATTAAATTAAAAGAAACTATTTATAGTTTTTGATATATCCAGTGAAAATAAAAAATATTTTATTTAAATAAAGAAATTAGAAGTAATAAATTTAAATTTCATTATTTAAATAAAAAATGATAGTTTAAATTTAATATGTTACAGTGTCTTAAAGAGTAAGCGAAAGGAGTACAGAAGGGTATAAAAGGAAATTACATTACATAACAGAAGGGTACAAAGGAGGTTTGAATTGAATTAAAGAGGGGAGAAGAAAGGTGCAAGTGAGTTGAGAGGGAATGAGTAGAAGAAGAGTGAGTGAGTGAGCAAACGCGGGAGAAGATGAGCACCGTTGATAAAATGCTGATCAAGGGCATCCGGAGTTTCGACCCGGAGAACAAGAACGTCATCACCTTCTTCAAGCCCTTAACCCTAATCGTTGGTCCCAACGGTGCCGGCAAGACCGTATGATCCATCCATCTATTCGTTTTTTTTTCTTTCTTTCTTGCTTTCCGCAATGCAATCTCTTCTCCTTCTGCAGACCATCATCGAGTGCTTGAAGCTTTCCTGCACCGGCGAGTTGCCTCCTAACGCCAGGTCTGGCCACAGTTTCATCCACGACCCCAAGGTAATCTAACCTAAGTCTCACTCTCTTTTTAACTAAGTATTCGATTAATCAATTATTTCTTTTATCTTGGAAGGTCGCTGGGGAAACCGAAACCAAGGGACAGATTAAGCTCCGATTCAAGACGGCCGCCGGTAAAGACGTCGTCTGCGTCAGGTCCTTTCAGCTTACGCAAAAGGCCTCTAAAATGGAATACAAGGCTATTGAGAGTGTGATTCAAACCATTAGTCCTCATACTGGAGAGGTATTACACTTTTTGACTTTCTTCTACTTCTTCACTCTCTTCCCATTAACTCTCTTTTCCTCTTTTCTGTCAGATACGTAGCTCCAGCTATCGATGCGCTGACATGGATAATGAAGTTCCAGCGCTCATGGGTGTTTCCAAGGCCATTCTCGAAAATGTTATATTCGTTCACCAAGATGAAGCCAACTGGCCCCTACAGGATCCTTCCACTTTAAAGAAGAAGTTTGACGATATCTTTTCCGCAACTCGGTATCTCTCCTTCCCTTTCCCCACTTTCTTCCTCTGTTTTTTTTTCCACTCAACATGTTTTAATGTATATCATACACATATTCTTCACATTCAATGTACAGATACACCAAGGCATTGGAAGTTATAAAGAAACTTCATAAGGAGCAGGCTCAAGAGATAAAGACTTACAAGCTCAAACTCGAACATCTTCAAACTCTCAAAGATGCTGCTTATAAGGTCTCTTTCCTCTTCAAAAATATCACCCAACTCTATAAACGTTAACAACAACAATAATAATTAAATAAAGTTTAACGTATACTCTTTTGTTCTATTTTAACCGGAGCACATTTCCACTACTTGTATAGCACCTGTTGTGCCCCATTAACATGACACTTTTCTCTTGTATTCTCAATAGAAGGAAAAAAAAAATAATCACTTTTCAAGGTGTTTAATTTTTATGCAAGGACACATTCTTGTGTTGAGGACCAAGATTTTATTCTGCTTTAGTTGGCCCTTTTGCCCTACTGCATTTTTCTTTTTTTGGGCCATTTTAAATCATTCCATGAAGTAAAAATTCTTCTGTGCCTTTTTAGTCTAGCTAGTTATGTTAGAACTTAAGCTTTGCCTTCCACTTTGACAGCTTTTAACATAAAGAAAACCACGTCATACCAAAATTGAAAGAAAATCTAACTGTTTAGTTTTATTTTGTTATATAGCTACGGGAAAGCATTGCACACGATCAAGAGAAAACAGAGTCTGTAAAGTGTCAAGTACTGGAGTTGGAAGATAACATTAAACAATTGGAGGATAAAATTCATCATGCAGAGGAAACGTTAAAAGATTTGCGGAAGCTGCAAGAGCAGATATCAACTAAAACTGCTCAGCGAAGCACCCTGCTTAAGGAACAAGAGAAGCAACATGCTGCTCTTGTTGAGGAGAATGTAGGTAAGTGTTGAACATGGTATATATATATGCATTACCATCATTGAGCCAGTTTTGGATTTTGTATCTCCTTCTAAATTGTTATATTTCCTAATGGATTTACAAAGACATGCCCTGTGAAATATATATATATATATATATATATATATATATATATATATATATATATATATGTGTGTGTGTGTGTGTGTGTGTGTGTGTGTGTGTGTGTGTGTGTGTGTGTGTGTGGAAGTTTCTAATGCGTTTTTCTTTTTCTGCATTTTATATTTAATTAGATTCTGATGAGTTATTGATGGAATGGAAGACCAAGTTTGAAGAAAGGATTGCAATTTTAGAAGCAAAGATAAGAAAGTTGGAAAGAGAATTGAATGATGCTGCCGAGAAAGGTACTGCCCTCACGAATATCATTGGTCATACCATCAAAGAGATTGCCAAACTACAAGCGGAAGCAGAAGTAAATGAATTGATACACAAGCTGCCTATACTGACATCTGGTTTTGCAATGTGTTATTGTAATTTTGTTAATATTTTGAACTTCAGGTTCACATGTCTTTGAAGAATGAGCGTGATTCCTCCATTCAAGATCTTTTTACGACATATAGTTTAGGGTCTCTTCCAAATTCTTCTTTCAGTGATGAGGTTGCTTTAAATCTCTTCAGGCGTGTAAAATTGAGGTTGGCAGATCTCGAGAAAGATCTGGATGATAAAAAGGTGATTTTTTCTGTTCCCTCATTCTCGTTTGTGTGTGTATGTTCACTTTTAGGTGCCTCACAAATGAGAAGTTGAGGAATTTTCAGTGATGTTTTCTTGCTGTTACTTGGTATTTGGCATAAAGGGTTTATTTGTCTTCTTTGTATATTCAATTGGCAGTATTGTAGTGGGTTTTTGGTGGATATGCAGAGAGATTGGAATGCTTTGCACAATTAGTGTTTACCTTTTTACAGGTTTTTCCTTTGTCAAGAATATTGTATCTGCTCCTGTGGCTCTTTCTTTCTTCGTTTCACTTTTCAGTGAATTCATTTTCATTTTCAAAGAATGTGGTTGGCTAAATTTACCAACTTTTAAAATTATTTTCACCATATCAAAAGTAAGAAAACTACATGTTTGTGACTGTTTTCTTATTTCTTTTGTACAGAAAGCAAATGACAAGGAACTTGAGATGGCATGGAAATGCTACATGAATGCTAATGACCGTTGGAAAGATACTGAGGCTAAAATAAAGGCTATGCAAGGGATCAAGGTTTGGTGTTTCATTCCAATACATACATTTCTTGTCAAATGTCTGTATCTTACTTGTACACTGTTAATACGTTATGTTTGCAGGAAGGCAATCTGAAGCGCATCAAAGAGAAGAAAAACGAGCTCGATTCGTCTGAACTTCAAATGACTAATGTGAACTTATCTCACATAGATGAAAGAGAAAGAAATTTGGTAAGGCACCCACTCTCTGTTGTTGTTTAGTAATCTATAATCTTAGGACTTCTGACCAATATGATTAGAATAACTTTTGAGTAATGTTTGCAGAAAAATGAGATTGAGAGGAAGGGAAGTCAACTATCTCAGAGACAATTTGAAACCACCATACGTCAAAAGCAAAATGAGATATATAGTGTAGATCAAAAGATTAAGACTTTCAATCGGGAGAAGGATATCATGACTGCTGATTCAGAGCACAGAGTTATGCTATCTCATAAGAAAGCAGAGTTGGAAAATCGGAAAAAGAAACATAAAAAAATGTAAATCCATTTTGTTTGTATTCCCTTTACTTTCCACTTTTCGTTCTTTAGAATTATGTTTCAAAGTTGGCAATCATCTGTTTATTATTTATTACAGATTTGATGACCTCAAGGACAAAATTAGAAAGGTGCTGAAAGGGAGGGTTCCTCTTGATAAGGACGTGAAAAAGGATATTACTGAAGCATTAAGGTTGGGAAAATCTTTTTTTTTTTTTTTTATATTTACTCGTAGTTGTAGGCACCTACCTCTTGAATTTGGGCTGGGAACCTAACTTCATCCTGAAATGTATAAGGTGAGAATTGTCCAACCTTTTATAAGCTCAAAGTTGGCCATATGTACAGTTCATGTGAAATCTCAAACACGTTCTTCATGTTCAAAACTGGTTGAACCAAGTTCACTTTGAGAGTTGAGGATGAGCCGAGATAAGATTTATGATAAGTTGGAGTGGCAAGTATAAGTGAAAAAGTCTCACATTGGGTAAGATTGCCAAGTAGATCACAATTTACCTTGTATAGAATTTTCTTTCTGGTGCAGGGCTGTTGGAGTGGAATTTGATGATGTGAAAGAAAAGCACCGCGATGCTGAGAAGGAAGTCAATATGTTGCAAATAAAAATACAAGAAGTTAATGGTAACCTATCCAAACACCACAAGGATTTGGAATGTAAGTGCTATCTAGCATTCAAAGAAGTTGAATATAAAAAATTTAGTTTTTGAAGGAAATCAATGTTTTAGTTCTGCATGCTTATTGTTGCAATGGTTCACAGGATGCACTTGCCTATTTGTCATGCCAATAGATTCCTATTTTGCGTATCAACTGATAATAGTATGCAGTAAATATAAATAGCCTTTCTTTTATTTAGCGTTTTATATGTGTCTCTTGATATAAGTGATGGTGCCCACTTGATATTTTATATTTTTTCATGCTGCATCCTCTTTGCTCTAGTTTGGTTTCTTTCTTCCACCATGCTGAATAACTGAAGACATAGTTTTGTACATTTATACTTAAATGATTTTCTTGCAGCAAGAAAGAGATTTATTGAATCGAAGCTTCAGTCTTTGGATCAGCAATGTTCTGGACTTGATTCTTATCTCAAAGTTTTAGAGTCTTCCAAGGAAAAAAGAGATGTACAGCGAAGGTCAATTTGTGCCAGACCATAGTGTTGATGTTGTTTTTGTGACCATATCAAAGTTGTCTCTGGACTTGATGTTGTCACTGGTATGCTGGTTTCATATCCACTAATACTTTGTCTTGTGATTGCTTGCAGCAAATATAATATTGCTGATGGCATGAGGCAGATGTTTGATCCTTTTGAAAGGGTTGCCAGAGCTCATCATGTTTGTCCTTGCTGTGAGCGGCCTTTCTCTCCAGAAGAAGAAGACAATTTTGTCAAGAAGGTTTTTAACTTCAAATCATGTTATTATATACTTACGTTATCTATTGGCTTGAGCAAGCACGTTATGTAGTTTTGAACTGCACTTTTTCAATGACAGCAAAGAGTGAAGGCAGCTAGTTCAGCTGAACATATGAAAGTTCTCGCTGTAGAATCCTCAAATGCAGAGTCTCATTTTCAGCAGCTGGACAAGCTTAGGATGGTTTACGAAGAATATGTTAAACTTGGCAAGGAGACCATCCCTAATACTGAAAAGGAACTTCAGCAACTTAAAGATGAGATGGATGAGAAATCTCAGGCTCTTGATGATGTAACGATCATAAGTTCTTTTAAAGATTTCCTGGAAATTTCTTTTAAGTACATTGAATTCCAACGTTTGCTTTCTGAAATGTTGTTTTGTCGAAGGTGATTATTATTTTATATCAATTTTTTATTTAGTACTTCCTCTTGTCCTCAATATAACAAGCATATTTTAGAAAAAAATGATGGTCCTTTTTCTAAGGAATTTTATAGTTTACTGGAAACAGGATATTTCTTGTCCTTGTTTGTCCAATTACATATTATGAATGTCTGTTTTTTATTGACAATTAACGAGACAGTGCCTTGTACCAGAGAGTGTATTATCTGTTTCCCCTTTTTGCTTTCCGTTAACTTGATTTGGGTTATACAATTGCTGCAATTTTCAGGTTTTATGTGTTTTAGCACAAGTGAAGACTGACAAGGATTTAGTTGACACATTAGTGCAACCTGTTGAAAATGCTG
The DNA here is from genome assembly GCF_029865625.1 of Vigna umbellata. Classification (NCBI taxonomy): domain Eukaryota; kingdom Viridiplantae; phylum Streptophyta; class Magnoliopsida; order Fabales; family Fabaceae; genus Vigna; species Vigna umbellata. The sequence goes on along the minus strand of NC_142169.1, from coordinate 36,355,350 downwards.
ATCGGCTTTTCCAAGACATTCAAGATTTGAAAAAGCAAGTTGAGGATTTAGAAGATGAGCTTAATTTTCGAGGACAGGGAGTGAGGACTCTCGAAGAGATTCAACTGGAGCTTAACACCCTGCAGAGCACCAAGTAAATAGCTGAAGTTTTTTCTACTGTTTACTAACATGGGCAATTTTACCATCTCGATTCATTAAGATAATTGAATTCTGTCATATTCGCAACATCTCCATTTCTTAAGTTTCAGTTTTTGTTTCTTATTCATATCATTATTTCCATTCATATCTTGGTTAAAAGGGACAATTTGCAATCTGAATTGGAGAGGCTGAGGGAAGATCAAAGGCGTATGGAGAAAGATCTATCAAATATTCGTATTCGGTGGCTCAATCTAAAGGAGGAGAAATTGAAAGCAACCAACGTATTACAAAGTGTTAGCAGATTAGAAGAAGAATTGGAGCGTTTAACTGAAGAAAATACTCAAGTTGATCTTGATGAGAAGGTGTCTTATTATCTGATACATTGATGTATATTTAGTTGTTGTTTTAGGCTTGGGGAAATTGCCTTCTTTTTCCACCTTGCTTCACTCATAATTTCCAATAATTCTAAAAAAGGCTCTAGTTTTTTCTCTCTTTTTGCCATGTCAAAATGCATAGTATCACCGAGAATTTGTGTATTTGCAGCATTTGGCAGATGATCTCGGATCTTTTTCCAGTGAGAAAGATAAATTACTGACTAACCATCATGATATGAAAATTAGACTCAACCGTGAGTACGAGGACCTGGCTGAGCAAAAGAGAAGTTATCAGCAAGAAGCTGAATCACTTTTCAGAATGAATTCTAAGATCAAAGAGTGAGCTTATCTTATTGAAAGTTGTTGTTTTTAAGACCCCAAATTTCTTTAACATATGTTTTGTTTGATCAGGTATTCGGATTTAAGGAAAGGAGATAGGTTGAAGGAACTGCAGGAAAAGCATTCTCTATCACAATCTCAACTTCAAAGTTGTGATACCAGGAAGCAGGAAATTTTAGCTGAGTTAGTCAAAAGTAAAGATTTGATGCAAAATCAAGATCAGTTAAGAAGAAAAATTGATGACAACTTAAATTATAGGAAAACTAAGGCTGAAGTAGATGAGCTAGCACATGAAATTGAAACACTAGAAGAAAATATATTAAAGGCTGGTGGGATCTCTACAATTGAAACTGAACGCCAGAAACTATCACAGGAGAGGGAGAGACTTCTTTCAGAGGTATTTTCAAATCCCCGAATCACACATCTATGATTGCAACTGATCTCAAGTAGTTCAGCCAATTACCATTTCTATGCTCACATCTTTGATATTCCTTCTAGTGTCGAACTGACACATTTCTCTCTCTTTGGTTATTGTGAAAATGGTATTGTATTGAATGAAATGGTTCTCTTACATGTTACATCCTTCTCCTTAATCCTATATTTATAGGATTAAGTGAATGGAATACACACTCACATACAGCACATACACACTCATATCTAAATACAAATACAATAATTCTAACACTCCCCCTCAAGCTGGAGCATACAGATTGTATGTACTAAGCTTGGAATAGATAAAATCAGTGTTGAACTAGATGATTTGTCTTCAAGAGTGTGAGGCAAACATAGATGAACTAACAGCAGCATCTGAAACTTCAACTTCAAAAGTGGATGAAGGAAAGTCGTGGTGGCCAATGACAAACTGCAAGGACTGATTCTCCAATCAATGATGGATGAGTGACGGGATTAACAGTGGTAGCTAAAAGCTAAGAGCTACAAAACTGCAGGGACTACACTAAAACCTCATCAATGATGGCTGGGTGACGAGATCAACAGTAGTAGCTGAAATCTACAAAACTGCAGGGACTACACCCATATATATGTGACTTGCAGTGTCTTGGAAACGTACTCCCCCTTAGTGTGAAGGGCGGAAATGTGGAATATCACAGTTGCTGGACCACTAAAACAAAACACAAGATTAAGCTACAATGCTGAAACAAAGACATCAAAGATCCAAATTGGAGGTCCAAAATTCTTTGCTGGACAACTCCCAAGTGGTGATACGTAGCAGTGTATCACAAGAAGATCGGGCTAACTCTAGCACCGAACAGCGGCAAACTGTGCTAACTCTAGCACAAAACAGCAGCAAACAGTGCTAACTCTAGCACTGAACAACGACAAACAGTGCCAAACATCGAGCTAACTCTAGCACCGAAAAGTGGCAAACAGTGCCAAACAGCGGCAAACTTCGCTTAGGACAACGGCAAAACGGCGCCGGACAGCGGAAACGGCACCTGGACAGCGGTCAATGGTGGCTGGACAGTGGTCAAACGGCGCGGGACAGCGGCAAACGCGCAGGACAACGACAAAGGGCGCCTAGACAGTGGCAAACGGCGCGGGACAGCGGCAAATGGCGCCTGGACAGCGGCAGACGGCGCAGACAGTGACAAACAGTGGCTGGACAGCGGAAAACGGTGGCCGGACAGCGGCACACGGCGTCGGACAGTCGCAAAACGGCGCCTGGACATCAACGGTGGAGACGAAGATGGCAGCAATGGCTGCTCTGATGGTCGGAACAGAGAGAGGGAGCTCCGACGACGGCTATGGAGGTGTCGCGGTGAAACATCGACACCGGGAAGGCGGCGCGTGCAGAACACGCGGCCGAGACTGGCCGAGAAGAAGCGGCGCGTGATAGCTGGTGTGGAGGTTTCGGACGCCGGCACCGGTGGGGATGGTCGTCGCGTGAAGAGGCGAACCAGATCCAGTGGAGGCTGGTCGAAACGGTGACGGTGGCCGGCGACAAGGCGGCGCGTGGCTATACGCGTCTGAGATCTACCGGAAAGAGGAGCCGCGTGGAGACGCGTTGAGAGGAATCTGGTGTTGTCTCCGGCGGGGTTGGCCGTCGCTCGAGGAGACGCTCCAGATCCGATGGTCACCGGTCGAAACGGTGGCGGAGGCCGGCGGCCGGCAGCGGACTAGCCGGAAAGAAGAGCTCCGTGGCGGCGCGTTCGGAGGATTCTGGTCCTGTCTCCGGCAGGGTTGGCCGTCGCTCAAGGAGACGGTCCAACCGGCGGCGGCGGCAGCGACAGCGGCGGCGGCGACGAAGTCAGCAGCGATGGCAGCAGAAAGTGGCGGCGACAGCAGTGGCACACTCGGTCTGGACGGGTGCACAGAGAAGAAGAGAAAATGGAATTTGAGGGGCTGTCACCGGAAACTGTAGGGGCTGCCGGCGGCCATGGCGGCCGACTGCCGGCAGACATCAGAGAACCTAGAGGTAGATCAGAGAACCTGCTCTGATACCATGTGAAAATGGTATTGTATTGAATGAAATGGTTCTCTTACATGTTACATCCTTCTCCTTAATCCTATATTTATAGGATTAAGTGAATGGAATACACACTCACATACACACTCATATCTAAATACAAATACAATAATTCTAACAGTTATATATCTGTACCTTGATGACAGGTAAACCGGTGCCGTGGAACAATGTCTGTTTACCAAAGCAATATTTCCAAAAATAAGGTTGATCTTAAGCAGACTCAATACAAGGACATAGATAAGCGATACTTCGACCAGCTTATCCTGCTTAAGGTGTAATCACATGTGATTTCATAGTCTTATTCTTTCTTTAATCCTCTCTTTTGTATTGTTGACATGACAATTCATCGTTCTTTGCAGACAACTGAAATGGCCAACAAGGATCTGGACAGATACTACAATGCACTTGATAAGTGAGTTGCTTGAGATTCATTAATTTTCAACGTTACATCAAGTTTGTATTCTTTGTTGTGTGATAGTCATGGTTTTGCAATGCATAAGTAAGATCACTCCATTTGTCCTCACGAGGCCATTTCTCTCTTGTTCTTCAAAAGCTGATACATGTAACCATCACACTTTGCATTGTGAGGTGCTGAGGTCACTTGGGACATTGGTATAAGCTGTTGGGGTAAATTACTGGATATTTTTGTTCCATATAACTCTATTTCGTTTCGCTATTGTATTTACATTCCAAAGGGTGTGTTTTATGTGTTGGGAATGCAAAGTGCACATTCATTATTCTTCCCCCACTAGAAAAAAAAATGAAGATTAAGTTTGTGGTTCCTTAAGCATCAATATATGAGATTTAATCCCATTAAACCCTGTAGTTTTTTAATTTTATGCAACCAAGCCCCCTTCTCTTTTTGGAATTGAGTGCCCTTTGCTTACATTGCGTTAAAATTCATCATTTGGCCTTAGTAAAGCAATACAAATTCCACGTCAGGTTGATTGGGCTTAGCTGTGTAAACTGGTTAACTATCAGAAAAGCGTGCTATTGAACAAGGGGCAACCAAAAGCACCGAAGTGTATCAAGCAAACCAAAGAAAATGAAAAATATAACTAAAAGGGAGATAAGCACACATCTTTGAAGAAGTTCATAAAGTTGGTTTGCAAGCTAATATTTATCGTGCCTGAAATAAATTACAAATTAGAATATGAAAGCATATTAAACAGTCTATTTCAAGCATTAATCAATAAGGATATACTTAATAACAAAATAGATACTTCTGTATTAAATTACTGATATATTCTGCATTCATATTGTTCCTTGGTGGCTCTTAATGATTCATCAGGGCACTGATGCGCTTCCACACAATGAAAATGGAAGAGATCAACAAAATTATTAGGGAGTTGTGGCAGCAAACCTATAGAGGGCAAGACATTGACTACATCAGTATTCATTCAGACTCCGAAGGTGCAGGGACCCGTTCCTACAGTTACAAGGTTTGACATGTCATATTGAAAACCAATTCCTTCAGAAGCTGTCTAATTTCCTTCCTAGTAAATATTGTTCCTTTGCATTCCGTACAGGTTGTTATGCAGACTGGTGATGCAGAGTTGGAGATGAGAGGAAGATGTAGTGCTGGTCAAAAGGTATGTTATCAATAAGGGAATTACTATTATATCTAGTAATCCCTTTTCTTAACTAAAATAATAAATAATAAGTTTTACTTAACTTCGGGGTTTCAGGTTCTGGCGTCTCTTATCATACGTTTAGCGCTGGCTGAAACGTTTTGTCTCAATTGTGGAATACTTGCGCTGGATGAACCTACCACAAATTTGGATGGACCAAATGCTGAAAGTCTGGCTGCAGCTCTTGTAAGGTATTGCTGGATTGCTTAGTTCTGATTAAACAACTAATAATGAATTAATTAAAATTTAATGTGGTGCTGTCTTCATTAAAAATGAAGGATCATGGAGGACAGGAAAGGACAGGAAAATTTTCAGTTAATTGTAATCACTCATGATGAGCGTTTTGCTCAACTGATTGGTCAGCGCCAGCATGCAGAGAGATATTATCGTGTCTCCAAAGATGATCAGTAAGAACAATAATATTACTGTTTTCATTTGGTTGTCTTGTCGTTCCTGCATCACACATACGAACTTTCTTAATCACTATAATTCTGTTTACAGAACTTAACTAACTTCTCTCACATTTTCAGTCAGCACAGTATAATCGAAAGTCAGGAGATATTTGACTGAAGGCCGTATTGTTTATATGAAATTGTAAAGCCCGACATCACTTATTCATGCAGTCGGTACAGGATCATCTAGGAGTGGTTCGTTCTAGTTAATTAAAAGTTTTTAGCGCGTTTTACAATAATTCTTAACATTTTACTTATTTTTTATGATCTTCCATTGTAAGGGCCTGCTGAACTGACACTGTAAAATGTGCACGTAGAAAAAACAGTTTTCTGTTTACTCCCATTTGTAATATATAACTTTTATATTCTTTCCCGGGTGATTAAAAAAATTAATCGAAGTTGAAGTTCGATGAAGATGTCATAAGAAATTATCATAAATTACTATAACACACGTTTCCACTGAAGTTGTTTGTAATAGATACTGTGTTTCTTTTAATTTTATGTTTATCAGAGTTTAATTAGTAAGTAATATTATTTTACTTTTTTAATGACTAATAATATCTTCAATTAAAGTTTGTAAATTAATTTTCGTTTTGAAAATAAATACAACTTACAGTAATATAATTCCATTTTGTAATGCTTGTATCAAATGTTAATTTGTTATTGAGAGTTTGTTTCCTATGAAGTTTATTTTATCTACAAAACTAAAATATGGAATTCGACCATTCAACTTAATTGCAGGTAATCTCATTCTTGAGTAGCTGGAAAAGACCAGTCTTTGGTCGGTACGTAAACCCACATATTATTATATTGGTTTAGAAATTGTTTACGTGGCCTTTATCTTGTACTAGATCTCTCAAATCGAAAAACGAAATTTTGTCCTTCTTTAACAAGGCTTATTTAGCAAACTAGTTGCTGAAAATAGTTTGATCGTATGCCAAATTACGGATCCAATGAAACACATATTTGGCTTCCTTGTACAGATGACTGGAAAGAAGTACTGAAATCAATGCTTAACCTGTATGATTGAATGTCCTTTGCAATCGTCAATTTCCAGGATGGGTGCATTATTTCCAATTTTTTATCCTGAGACAATACACCATAAATCGGCAATATTAATTGTTTTCAAGCTTTTCAAATAATACAGCCAGATGAAATATTTGTTGACGTATGAAGTAATATGCAGCAGGTTTTACCACAATTTTGATGCCTCGAGCCAATATAGAATGTCTGAAGCAAACGGCAATGGCATGTCAAATTGCCAATATGCCTCTTGCCTAGAGATAAATGGACCTGTCTATGGACATGGTTCTTCTACCATGCTCACAAGTTGAATTACCTCCTAGTCCCAAGCTAGAAAGGCAGAACAAAAATCATCTATTGTATCATTTAGACTATACTATAGCCAGGAAGTTTAAATGCAATTCTTTTATCTATCATATCTCTCAACCTTTGAGCGTCCTTAAATCTCCCGACACCAACAAGAATATTGGACTTAAGAACATAATCCCCACCGTGTCCTCTCTCCATCTCTAGTACTTTCCTGGTCACCCTCTGACCAATTTCAACATTATTATGAACACTACAAGCACCCAGCAAAGTTCTCCACATTACAGCATTGGCAACCTCATGAGGTACCTGTGAAGCAACCTTTTCAGCTTCTTCTAACCTGCCAGCCCTCCCCAGCATATCTATCATACAACCGTAGTGCTTGATATCTGGCACAAGTTTACAATCCTTTACCATTTTAACAAAACAATCATGGCCCTCTTGAACCAATCCTCCATGACTACAGGCACTCAAAACACTAAGGAATGTCACACGGTTCGGACTAACCCCAGCCTTCTCCATGTTTTCAAAAGTCTCTAGAGCTTCCCTCCCCATCCCATTCATTGCAAAACCAGAGATAGCTGAAGTCCACGATACCAAATTCTTCCTCTCATCAGGTAATTCCTGCAAGAATCTATTCACACTTGCTATACATCCACACTTTGCATACAAATCAATTAATGCATTGGTAATGCGTATGTCAGAGGAATTGAACCCTCTCTTCTCTGCATATCCATGAGCTGATTGACATATCTCAATACACCCAATGTTTGCAATAGCTGAAGTCTCTAGAGGGTTGTGCTTAATTAATTGTGTGTGTTGTTTTTAGTTATTTTAATCAAATCAAAATATTATTAACTTGATTTTTATTTATTAAAATAATTATTGAATTAAACCATTTTAATATGAAAATAACTTAGATAGTGTGTAAATATGTCTTATTTATTTAACTATGAATAAAGATTATGTTTTACTTTTATATTGTCTTCATGAGTATTGTCTCCATGTTTTGTCATCATCCTTGAAAATGGATTAATATTATTATTCAGCGATATTTTGTTTAATCAATTATAAATAATAGTTATGTCTTAATTTTTCTTTTTTGGTTCTTTTCTTACATATGTATGTATTTGAAGTGAATGGTTATTTAGTCTTATATTGATGTTTTATTTAGTTAATTATAATAATGATTATATTTTTATTTTCAATGTCTTCTTACTTAAGTATATCTTCATCATTAGTAGTAGAGTTTTAGTGTGGTTGAGGGTGATTTTGGCCTTCACCTTTTTTTATATATACAAAGTAAGACTCAAATAAATTAATTTATTTGAATTTTAGCATATCTTCTGTATTTAATATTATAAAACTTTTGTACATGACTCTTGACACCTCCAAAATATTGTTTAAAAATTCATCGCTATTTTTTATACTAAAATAATATATTAATGTCATCATCTATCTATTAAAAAAATATTTTGTAGGATAACAGTATGAGTTGAGATTTTAATTTGGTTAATCTCATAAATATTTAAATTTAGGTTTGTCTCCTAAAGACAATAATAAACACAAGTTTTTAAATTTAATTTGGTAAAACATTGTGAACTATTTTATCATTAACACAAAAAAATACTTTTAACGTATTATATTTTATCATTGTGAACTATTTTAAAGCATTATATATTTAATCTCACCAACACTGAGCGATTGCTTCTCCAACGTCAATAAAAACATTTTCCAATAAATTAATATCGATTGAAATAATTTCAATTCATTTTAAGCTTAAATAGCTATGATAAACATCAATCGAAAACAATTTCAACATTAATCAATAAAATACGTTGTCAATGTTAATAAAAAGAAAAAGTTTAAAAATTAAAAAAAAACATCTATGAATATTAATTAAATTAAAAGAAACTATTTATAGTTTTTGATATATCCAGTGAAAATAAAAAATATTTTATTTGAATAAAGAAATTAGAAGTAATAAATTTAAATTTAATTATTTAAATAAAAAATGATAGTTTAAATTTAATATGTTAGAGTGTCTTAAAGAGTAAGCGAAAGGAGTACAGAAGGGTATAAAAGGAAATTACATTACATAACAGAAGGGTACAAAGGAGGTTTGAATTGAATTAAAGAGGGGAGAAGAAAGGTGCAAGTGAGTTGAGAGGGAATGAGTAGAAGAAGAGTGAGTGAGTGAGCAAACGCGGGAGAAGATGAGCACCGTTGATAAAATGCTGATCAAGGGCATCCGGAGTTTCGACCCGGAGAACAAGAACGTCATCACCTTCTTCAAGCCCTTAACCCTAATCGTTGGTCCCAACGGTGCCGGCAAGACCGTATGATCCATCCATCTATTCGTTTTTTTTTCTTTCTTTCTTGCTTTCCGCAATGCAATCTCTTCTCCTTCTGCAGACCATCATCGAGTGCTTGAAGCTTTCCTGCACCGGCGAGTTGCCTCCTAACGCCAGGTCTGGCCACAGTTTCATCCACGACCCCAAGGTAATCTAACCTAAGTCTCACTCTCTTTTTAACTAAGTATTCGATTAATCAATTATTTCTTTTATCTTGGAAGGTCGCTGGGGAAACCGAAACCAAGGGACAGATTAAGCTCCGATTCAAGACGGCCGCCGGTAAAGACGTCGTCTGCGTCAGGTCCTTTCAGCTTACGCAAAAGGCCTCTAAAATGGAATACAAGGCTATTGAGAGTGTGATTCAAACCATTAGTCCTCATACTGGAGAGGTATTACACTTTTTGACTTTCTTCTACTTCTTCGCTCTCTTCCCATTAACTCTCTTTTCCTCTTTTCTGTCAGAAAGTTAGCCTCAGCTATCGATGCGCTGACATGGATAAAGAAGTTCCAGCGCTCATGGGTGTTTCCAAGGCCATTCTCGAAAATGTTATATTCGTTCACCAAGATGAAGCCAACTGGCCCCTACAGGATCCTTCCACTTTAAAGAAGAAGTTTGACGATATCTTTTCCGCAACTCGGTATCTCTCCTTCCCTTTCCCCACTTTCTTCCTCTGTTTTTTTTTTCCACTCAACATGTTTTAATGTATATCATACACATATGCTTCACATTCAATGTACAGATACACCAAGGCATTGGAAGTTATAAAGAAACTTCATAAGGAGCAGGCTCAAGAGATAAAGACTTACAAGCTCAAACTCGAACATCTTCAAACTCTCAAAGATGCTGCTTATAAGGTCTCTTTCCTCTTCAAAAATATCACCCAACTCTATAAACGTTAACAACAACAATAATAATTAAATAAAGTTTAACGTATACTCTTTTGTTCTATTTTAACCGGAGCACATTTCCACTACTTGTATAGCACCTGTTGTGCCCCATTAACATGACACTTTTCTCTTGTATTCTCAATAGAAGGAAAAAAAAATTAATCACTTTTCAAGGTGTTTAATTTTTATGCAAGGACACATTCTTGTGTTGAGGACCAAGATTTTATTCTGCTTTAGTTGGCCCTTTTGCCCTACTGCATTTTTCTTTTTTTGGGCCATTTTAAATCATTCCATGAAGTAAAAATTCTTCTGTGCCTTTTTAGTCTAGCTAGTTATGTTAGAACTTAAGCTTTGCCTTCCACTTTGACAGCTTTTAACATAAAGAAAACCATGTCATACCAAAATTGAAAGAAAATCTAACTGTTTAGTTTTATTTTGTTATAGCTACGGGAAAGCATTGCACACGATCAAGAGAAAACAGAGTCTGTAAAGTGTCAAGTACTGGAGTTGGAAGATAACATTAAACAATTGGAGGATAAAATTCATCATGCAGAGGAAACGTTAAAAGATTTGCGGAAGCTGCAAGAGCAGATATCAACTAAAACTGCTCAGCGAAGCACCCTGCTTAAGGAACAAGAGAAGCAACATGCTGCTCTTGTTGAGGAGAATGTAGGTAAGTGTTGAACGTGGTATATATATACGCATTACCATCATTGAGCCAGTTTTGGATTTTGTATCTCCTTCTAAATTGTTATATTTCCTAATGGATTTACACAGACATGCCCTGTGATATTGAAGAAAGTTTCTAATGCGTTTTTCTTTTTCTGCATTTTATATTTAATTAGATTCTGATGAGTTATTGATGGAATGGAAGACCAAGTTTGAAGAAAGGATTGCAATTTTAGAAGCAAAGATAAGAAAGTTGGAAAGAGAATTGAATGATGCTGCCGAGAAAGGTACTGCCCTCACGAATATCATTGGTCATACCATCAAAGAGATTGCCAAACTACAAGCGGAAGCAGAAGTAAATGAATTGATACACAAGCTGCCTATACTGACATCTGGTTTTGCAATGTGTTATTGTAATTTTGTTAATATTTTGAACTTCAGGTTCACACGTCTTTGAAGAATGAGCGTGATTCCTCCATTCAAGATCTTTTTACGACATATAGTTTAGGGTCTCTTCCAAATTCTCCTTTCAGTGATGAGGTTGCTTTAAATCTCTTCAGGCGTGTAAAATTGAGGTTGGCAGATCTCGAGAAAGATCTGGATGATAAAAAGGTGATTTTTTCTGTTCCCTCATTCTGGTTTGTGTGTGTATGTTCACTTTTAGGTGCCTCACAAATGAGAAGTTGAGGAATTTTCAGTGATGTTTTCTTGCTGTTACTTGGTATTTGGCATAAAGGGTTTATTTGTCTTCTTTGTATATTCAATTGGCAGTATTGTAGTGGGTTTTTGGTGGATATGCAGAGAGATTGGAATGCTTTGCACAATTAGTGTTTACCTTTTTACAGGTTTTTCCTTTGTCAAGAATATTGTATCTGCTCCTGTGGCTCTTTCTTTCTTCGTTTCACTTTTCAGTGAATTCATTTTCATTTTCAAAGAATGTGGTTGGCTAAATTTACCAACTTTTAAAATTATTTTCACCATATCAAAAGTAAGAAAACTACATGTTTGTGACTGTTTTCTTATTTCTTTTGTACAGAAAGCAAATGACAAGGAACTTGAGATGGCATGGAAATGCTACATGAATGCTAATGACCGTTGGAAAGATACTGAGGCTAAAATAAAGGCTATGCAAGGGATCAAGGTTTGGTGTTTCATTCCAATACATACTTTTCTTGTCAAATGTCTGTATCTTACTTGTACACTGTTAATACGTTATGTTTGCAGGAAGGCAATCTGAAGCGCATCAAAGAGAAGAAAAATGAGCTCGATTCGTCTGAACTTCAAATGACTAATGTGAACTTATCTCACATAGATGAAAGAGAAAGAAATTTGGTAAGGCACCCACTCTCTGTTGTTGTTTAGTAATCTATAATCTTAGGACTTCTGACCAATATGATTAGAATAATTTTTGAGTAATGTTTGCAGAAAAATGAGATTGAGAGGAAGGGAAGTCAACTATCTCAGAGACAATTTGAAACCACTATACGTCAAATGCAAAATGAGATATATAGTGTAGATCAAAAGATTAAGACTGTCAATCGGGAGAAGGATATCATGACTGCTGATTCAGAGCACAGAGTTATGCTATCTCATAAGAAAGCAGAGTTGGAAAATCGGAAAAAGAAACATAAAAAAATGTAAATCCATTTTGTTTGTATTCCCTTTACTTTCCACTTTTCGTTCTTTAGAATTATGTTTCAAAGTTGGCAATCATCTGTTTATTATTTATTACAGATTTGATGACCTCAAGGACAAAATTAGAAAGGTGCTGAAAGGGAGGGTTCCTCTTGATAAGGACGTGAAAAAGGATATTACTGAAGCATTAAGGTTGGGAAAATCTTTTTTTTTTTTAATTTTTTTTATATTTACTCGTAGTTGTAGGCACCTACCTCTTGAATTTGGGCTGGGAACCTAACTTCATCCTGAAATGTATAAGGTGAGAATTGTCCAACCTTTTATAAGCTCAAAGTTGGCCATATGTACAGTTCACGTCAAATCTCAAACACGTTCTTCATGTTCAAAACTGGTTGAACCAAGTTCACTTTGAGAGTTGAGGATGAGCCGAGATAAGATTTATGATAAGTTGGAGTGGCAAGTATAAGTGAAAAAGTCTCACATTGGGTAAGATTGCCAAGTAGATCACAATTTACCTTGTATAGAATTTTCTTTCTGGTGCAGGGCTGTTGGAGTGGAATTTGATGATGTGAAAGAAAAGCACCGTGATGCTGAGAAGGAAGTCAATATGTTGCAAATAAAAATACAAGAAGTTAATGGTAACCTATCCAAACACCACAAGGATTTGGAATGTAAGTGCTATCTGTCATTCAAAGAAGTTGAATATAAAAAATTTAGTTTTTGAAGGAAATCAATGTTTTAGTTCTGCATGCTTATTGTTGCAATGGTTCACAGGATGCACTTGCCTATTTGTCATGCCAATAGATTCCTATTTTGCGTATCAACATGATAATAATATGCAGTAAATATAACTATTTAGCGTTTTATATGTGTCTCTTGATATAAGTGATGGTGCCCACTTGATACTTTTTATTTTTTCATGCTGCATCCTCTTTGCTCTAGTTTGGTTTCTTTCTTCCACCATGCTGAATAACTGAATACATAGTTTTGTACATTTGTACTAAAATGATTTTCTTGCAGCAAGAAAGAGATTTATTGAATCGAAGCTTCAGTCTTTGGATCAGCAATGTTCTGGACTTGATTCTTATCTCAAAGTTTTAGAGTCTTCCAAGGAAAAAAGAGATGTACAGCGAAGGTCAATTTGTGCCAGACCATAGTGTTGATGTTGTTTTTGTGACTATATCAAAGTTGTCTCTGGACTTGATGTTGTCACTGGTATGCTGGTTTCATATCCACTAATACTTTGTCTTGTGATTGCTTGCAGCAAATATAATATTGCTGATGGCATGAGGCAGATGTTTGATCCTTTTGAAAGGGTTGCCAGAGCTCATCATGTTTGCCCTTGCTGTGAGCGGCCTTTCTCTCCAGAAGAAGAAGACAATTTTGTCAAGAAGGTTTTTAACTTCAAATCATGTTATTATATACTTACGTTATCTATTGGCTTGAGCAAGCACGTTATGTAGTTTTGAACTGCACTTTTTCAATGACAGCAAAGAGTGAAGGCAGCTAGTTCAGCTGAACATATGAAAGTTCTCGCTGTAGAATCCTCAAATGCAGAGTCTCATTTTCAGCAGCTGGACAAGCTTAGGATGGTTTACGAAGAATATGTTAAACTTGGCAAGGAGACCATCCCTAATACTGAAAAGGAACTTCAGCAACTTAAAGATGAGATGGATGAGAAATCTCAGGCTCTTGATGATGTAACGATCATAAGTTCTTTTAAAGATTTCCTGGAAATTTCTTTTAAGTACATTGAATTCCAACGTTTGCTTTCTGAAATGTTGTTTTGTCGAAGGTGATTATTATTTTATATCAATTTTTAATTTAGTACTTCCTCTTGTCCTCAATATAACAAGCATATTTTAGAAAAAAATGATGGTCCTTTTTCGAAGGAATTTTATAGTTTACTGGAAACAGGATATTTCTTGTCCTTGTTTGTCCAATTAAATATTATGAATGTCTGTTTTTTATTGACAATTAACGAGAGGAGGCTTTTTAAAGTTATTTATAACAAGGGTAAATTTGATAAACTGGCAACATTGTTTTAAATATTAAAAAATTCAAAAAAGTCAACTGAGTTAATTATTTTTATTGGTCTGTGTGGTTCTGTTAGAAGTGCCTTGTACCAGAGTGTATTATCTGTTTCCCCTTTATGCTTTCCGTTAACTTGTTTTGGGTTATACAATTGCTGCAATTTTCAGGTTTTATGTGTTTTAGCACAAGTGAAGACTGACAAGGATTTAGTTGACACATTAGTGCAACCTGTTGAAAATGCTGATCGGCTTTTCCAAGACATTCAAGATTTGAAAAAGCAAGTTGAGGATTTAGAAGATGAGCTTAATTTTCGAGGACAGGGAGTGAGGACTCTCGAAGAGATTCAACTGGAGCTTAACACCCTGCAGAGCACCAAGTAAATAGCTGAAGTTTTTTCTACTGTTTACTAACATGGGCAATTTTACCATCTCGATTCATTAAGATAATTGAATTCTGTCATATTCGCAACATCTCCATTTCTTAAGTTTCAGTTTTTGTTTCTTATTCATATCATTATTTCCATTCATATCTTGGTTAAAAGGGACAATTTGCAATCTGAATTGGAGAGGCTGAGGGAAGAACAAAGGCATATGGAGAAAGATCTATCAAATCTTCGTATTCGGTGGCTCAATCTAAAGGAGGAGAAATTGAAAGCAACCAACGTATTACAAAGTGTTAGCAGATTAGAAGAAGAATTGGAACGTTTAACTGAAGAAAATACTCAAGTTGATCTTGATGAGAAGGTGTCTTATTATCTGATACATTGATGTATATTTAGTTGTTTTAGGCTTGGGGAAATTGCCTTCTTTTTCCACCTTGCTTCACTCATAATTTCCAATAATTCTAAAAAAGGCTCTAGTTTTTTCTCTTATTTTGCCATGTCAAAATGCATAGTATCACCGAGAATTTGTGTATTTGCAGCATTTGGCAGATGATCTCGGATCTTTTTCCAGTGAGAAAGATAAATTACTGACTAACCATAATGATATGAAAATTAGACTCAACCGTGAGTACGAGGACCTGGCTGAGCAAAAGAGAAGTTATCAGCAAGAAGCTGAATCACTTTTCAGAATGAATTCTAAGATCAAAGAGTGAGCTTATCTTATTGAAAGTTGTTGTTTTTAAGACCCCAAATTTCTTTAACATATGTTTTGTTTGATCAGGTATTCCGATTTAAGGAAAGGAGATAGGTTGAAGGAACTGCAGGAAAAGCATTCTCTATCACAATCTCAACTTCAAAGTTGTGATACCAGGAAGCAGGAAATTTTAGCTGAGTTGGTCAAAAGTAAAGATTTGATGCAAAATCAAGATCAGTTAAGAAGAAAAATTGATGACAACTTAAATTATAGGAAAACTAAGGCTGAAGTAGATGAGCTAGCACATGAAATTGAAACACTAGAAGAAAATATATTAAAGGCTGGTGGGATCTCTACAATTGAAACTGAACGCCAGAAGCTATCACAGGAGAGGGAGAGACTTCTTTCAGAGGTATTTTCAAATCCCCGAATCACACATCTATGATTGCAACTGATCGCAAGTAGTTCAGCCAATTACCATTTCTATGCTCACATCTTTGATATTCCTTCTAGTGTCGAACTGACACATTTCTCTCTCTTTGGTTATATATCTGTACCTTGATGACAGGTAAACCGGTGCCGTGGAACAATGTCTGTTTACCAAAGCAATATTTCCAAAAATAAGGTTGATCTTAAGCAGACTCAATACAAGGACATAGATAAGCGATACTTCGACCAGCTTATCCTTCTTAAGGTGTAATCACATGTGATTTCATAGTCTTATTCTTTCTTTAATCCTCTCTTTTGTACTGTTGACATGACAATTCATTGTTCTTTGCAGACAACTGAAATGGCCAACAAGGATCTGGACAGATACTACAATGCACTTGATAAGTGAGTTGCTTGAGATTCATTAATTTTCAACGTTACATCAAGTTTGTATTCTTTGTTGTGTGATAGTCATGGTTTTGCAATGCATAAGTAAGATCACTCCTTTTGTCCTCACGAGGCCATTTCTCTCTTGTTCTTCAAAAGCTGATACATGTAACCATCACACTTTGCATTGTGAGGTGCTGAGGTCACTTGGGACCTTGGTATAAGCTGTGGGGTAAAATACTGGATATTTTTGTTCCATATAACTCTATTTCGTTTCGCTATTGTATTTACATTCCAAAGGGTGTGTTTTATGTGTTGGGAATGCAAAGTGCACATTCATTATTCTTCCCCCACTAGAAAAAAAAAATGAAGATTAAGTTTGTGGTTCCTTAAGCATCAATATATGAGATTTAATCCCATTAAACCCTGTAGTTTTTTAATTTTATGCAACCAAGCCCCCTTCTCTTTTTGGAATTGAGTGCCCATTGCTTACATTGCGTTAAAATTCATCATTTGGCCTTAGTAAAGCAATACAAATTCCACGTCAGGTTGATTGGGGCTTAGCTGTGTAAACTGGTTAACTACAGAAAAGCGTGCTATTGAACAAGGGGCAACCAAAAGCACCGAAGTGTATCAAGCAAACCAAAGAAAATGAAAAATATAACTAAAAGGGAGATAAGCACACATCTTTGAAGAAGTTCATAAAGTTGGTTTGCAAGCTAATATTTATCGTGCCTGAAATAAATTACAAATTAGAATATGAAAGCATATTAAACAGTCTATTTCAAGCATTAATCAATAAGGATATACTTAATAACAAAATAGATACTTCTGTATTAAATTACTGATATATTCTGCATTCATATTGTTCCTTGGTGGCTCTTAATGATTCATCAGGGCACTGATGCGCTTCCACACAATGAAAATGGAAGAGATCAACAAAATTATTAGGGAGTTGTGGCAGCAAACCTATAGAGGGCAAGACATTGACTACATCAGTATTCATTCAGACTCCGAAGGTGCAGGGACCCGTTCCTACAGTTACAAGGTTTGACATGTCATATTGAAAACCAATTCCTTCAGAAGCTGTCTAATTTCCTTCCTAGTAAATATTGTTCCTTTGCATTCCGTACAGGTTGTTATGCAGACTGGTGATGCAGAGTTGGAGATGAGAGGAAGATGTAGTGCTGGTCAAAAGGTATGTTATCAATAAGGGAATTAATATTATATCTAGTAATCCCTTTTCTTAACTAAAATAATAAATAATAAGTTTTACTTAACTTCGGGGTTTCAGGTTCTGGCGTCTCTTATCATACGTTTAGCGCTGGCTGAAACGTTTTGTCTCAATTGTGGAATACTTGCGCTGGATGAACCTACCACAAATTTGGATGGACCAAATGCTGAAAGTCTGGCTGCAGCTCTTGTAAGGTATTGCTGGATTGCTTAGTTCTGATTAAACAACTAATAATGAATTAATTAAAATTTAATGTGGTGCTGTCTTCATTAAAAATGAAGGATCATGGAGGACAGGAAAGGACAGGAAAATTTTCAGTTAATTGTAATCACTCATGATGAGCGTTTTGCTCAACTGATTGGTCAGCGCCAGCATGCAGAGAGATATTATCGTGTCTCCAAAGATGATCTGTAAGAACAATAATATTACTGTTTTCATTTGGTTGTCTTGTCGTTCCTGCGTCACACATACGAACTTTCTTAATCACTATAATTCTGTTTACAGAACTTAACTAACTTCTCTCACATTTTCAGTCAGCACAGTATAATCGAAAGTCAGGAGATATTTGACTGAAGGCCGTATTGTTTATATGAAATTGTAAAGCCCGACATCCCCAACTTATTCATGCAGTCGGTACAGGATCATCTAGGAGTGGTTCGTCCTAGTTAATTAAAAGTTTTTAGCGCGTTTTACAATAGTTCTTTTGAGAACATTTTACTTATTTTTTATGATCTTCCATTGTAAGGGCCTGCTGAACTGACACTGTAAAATGTGCACGTAGAAAAAACAGTTTTCTGTTTACTCCCATTTGTAATATATAACTTTTATATTCTTTCCCGGGTGATTAAAAAAATTAATCGAAGTTGAAGTTCGATGAAGATGTCATAAGAAATTATCATAAATTACTATAACACACGTTTCCACTGAAGTTGTTTGTAATAGATACTGTGTTTCTTTTAATTTTATGTTTATCAGAGTTTAATTAGTAAGTAATATTATTTTATTTTTTTAATGACTAATAATATCTTCAATTACAGTTTGTAAATTAATTTTCGTTTTGAAAATAAATACAACTTACAGTAATATAATTCCATTTTGTAATGTTTGCATCAAATGTTAATTTGTTATTGAGAGTTTGTTTCCTATGAAGTTTATTTTATCTACAAAACTAAAGTATGGAATTCGACCATTTCAGTTTGCAGGTAATCTCATTCTTGAGTAGCTGGAAAAGACCAGTCTTTGGTCGGTACGTAAACCCACATATTATTATATTGGTTTAGAAATTGTTTACCTGGCCTTTATCTTATACTAGATCTCTCAAATCGAAAAACGAAATTTTGTCCTTCTTTAACAAGGCTTATTTAGCAAACTAGTTGCTGAAAATAGTTTGATCGTATGCCAAATTACGGATCCAATGAAACACATATTTGGCTTCCTTGTACAGATGACTGGAAAGATGTACTGAAATCAATGCTTAACCTGTATGATTGAATGTCCTTTGCAATCGTCAATTTCCAGGATGGGTGCATTATTTCCAATTTTTTATCCTGAGACAATACACCATAAATCGGCAATATTAATTGTTTTCAAGCTTTTCAAATAATACAGCCAGATGAAATATTTGTTGACGTATGAAGTAATATGCAGCAGGTTTTACCACAATTTTGATGCCTCGAGCCAATATAGAATGTCTGAAGCAAACGGCAATGGCATGTCAAATTGCCAATATGCCTCTTGCCTAGAGATAAATGGACCTGTCTATGGACATGGTTCTTCTACCATGCTCACAAGTTGAATTACCTCCTAGTCCCAAGCTAGAAAAGCAGAACAAAAATCATCTATTGTATCTAGAGGTGTCATTTGAGCCCCTAGCCCATGGGTTGACCCTAACCCCTTCTAAAATCAAGCCCCAATTTTCTAACCCCCTTAATAGGGGACTTTTTAAAAGCCCCAACCCCTAAAGCCCCACATAAAGTGGGCTGGGGTAGGGTTAGGATGGGGCTAGCCCCCAAACTAAATTAATTCACTTTTAATGTTTTTTTAGTTATTTCTTTTATTTACTTTACAAGTTCAATAATTTTCAAAATTTACATGATATTTAATATCTTTTTAATTAAATATAAATGTATAAATATTGATTTTATTAAAACTTATTTAAAATGATTTTTTAATTATAAGTATATTTTAAATATATAATTTTATTATTTTGGAAAGTTAAAAAAGAAAATTTTTTTTATTATTTTTATTTAAAAGAAAATGAAAAAAATTTCAAAAAATAAATTATAAATCGAATTCTAATATCTATATAAATATTTGAAATATTAATTATGGATAGATTTTAAATTCAAATCTACTGATTGGATAAATTTTTAATATCGGTGTAAAATTTTTATTTTTTATAGTTTGTCATATAAAATTCTTTTGTTGAATGTTTTGTATAGATATATATACATTAAAAAATTAAACCACAAACTTTGTAAAGTTTAAAATTAATTTCACGTAATAAAAGAACTAACTTTTTAGTGAAAATCCTTGTTAGGCAAAATTCTTATAAATATCATATATGTTAGTATACAAGATCTAGATGTAATCCTAGTGGTTATAAAATCATATTTTTTTTCTAACCTTTTAGATTAAATTAATATTTTAAAATCATACTTATCTTTATCCAACAAAGATCGTTTTTATTGAATTATTTATCATAATTGAGCCGATTGTAATAAAAAATAATTAAATAATAGATACAATATTTTTAAATAAATATAATGTTATAATTTATAATACTAAAATTAAAATTATTATTGTATTTAATTATTAACATATAAAATAAATAAAAATTATAATAATAAATAAATTACATCAATGTCTCTTAATAAGAAACTAATAAAAAAGACAAATGAATATAATATAAAATATATGAAAAAGACATAAAAATATATAAATTGATGTAAATGACTAAATAATACGTTTCATAAAATTTTTTTTAAAAGAATTATATAACTTTGTAAATAATAAATATTAATTTTATTAAATTTGGAAAATTTAAAATGTTAAAAAGTTATTAAGTCAAAATTTTAACATGTTTTACACCAGTTAAAAATAATGTAATTTTGATCACAAATCTTAATCGAATGATATTGATTTAAACTAGTGATAAAATAGATTACCATCTATAAATAAATTCGTTAGTCCATCAAAATTTTACATATTAAATTAAATTTTTTAACTTTTAAACCTATTTTATGTGGATATCTCTGAACCGTCAAATTTACAAACCAAAATTAAGATGAAAAAATTATCAAAACAAAATTTGGAAATTAAGGAATAATTGTATAAAAGCATTATTATTAAACTAATTAATATAGAAACAGTTATGAAGTAGAAAATTAATTTTATTGGTAAAAAATATAATTATACATGAATCAATTATGGTTATAAGTTATTACTAACAAAGATAAAATGAAAGCTGGATAAAAAATACATATGATTTGTGATTACTTGTATGATGATATTATGTTTTTAGACGTTAAATTTTGTAAAAAGGAAAGCTCATGGGCTGGCCCTGGCCTATAGGGCTTTAGGGGTTTTTAGCCTGTGGACTTTTTTAATAAAGAGTTTTTTTGGCCCTGTAGGCTTTTTTGGCCCCAACCCACATGGGGTAGGGCCAAATCTTATTAAAGGGGCTCATTTGACAGCTCTAATTGTATCATTTAGACTATACTATATAGCCAGGAAGTTTAAATGCAATTCTTTTATCTATCATATGTCTCAACCTTTGAGCGTCCTTAAATCTCCCGACACCAACAAGAATATTGGACATAAGAACATAATCCCCACCGTGTCCTCTCTCCATCTCTAGTACTTTCCTGGTCACCATCTGACCAATTTCAACATTATTATGAACACTACAAGCACCCAGCAAAGTTCTCCACATTACAGCATTGGCAACCTCATGAGGTACCTGTGAAGCAACCTTTTCAGCTTCTTCTAACCTGCCAGCCCTCCCCAGCATATTTATCATAAAACCGTAGTGCTTGATATCTGGCACAAGTTTACAATCCTTTACCATTTTAACAAAAAAATCAAGGCCTTCTTGAACCAATCCTCCATGACTACAGGCACTCAAAACACTAAGGAATGTCACACGGTTCGGACTCACCCCAGCCTTCTCCATGTTTTCAAAAGTCTCTAGAGCTTCCCTCCCCATCCCATTCATTGCAAAACCAGAGATAGCTGAAGTCCACGATACCAAATTCTTCCTCTGATCAGGTAATTCCTGCAAGAATCTATTCACACTTGCTATACATCCACACTTTGCATACAAATCAATTAATGCATTGGTAATGCGTATGTCAGAGGAATTGAACCCTCTCTTCTCTGCATATCCATGAGCTGATTGACATATCTCAATACACCCAATGTTTGCAATACCAGGAAAAACGGTCAAAAGAGTAACTTGAGTAGGTTCTATACCATCAACTTGGATCATTTCCCTGAATAAAGTTAAAGCTTTCATGGGCTGATTCCTGCGTGTTTATCCATCAATAACAAGGGTCCATGAAACTACACTCCGAGAAGGCATCTGATTAAACACAGAAAGTGCAAGTTCAACCTCACCCCATCTAATCAAACCAGTGATAAAAACATTCCAAGTAACTAAGCTTCTTCGTGGCATTTGATAGAACACTTGTGCGGCTTCAACTAAAAGACCCCAACTTGAGTACATTTGCAACAGCCCAGTTTGCACATACATATGAAACTGAAACCCAACCTTGAAAACGAGGGCGTGAAGTTGAGTCCCAAAGCGGGTGCAGTTTGGATTGGCAGAAGCGTGGGAAAGAAAGGCAAAAGAAAAGGTGTCAAGGGAAGGGTATTGAAGAAAGTGAGAGAGTGTTGGGTGTACCTAAAGAAGTGAAGAGCTAAGTGGGGTGAAGGGCCGGCCACGGGAGTAACAGCGGATGACGTTGTTCAAGAGGAGTAAACAAGAGGAGGTGTGGTGAAAAGGGTAGTGAAAAGAGGCCAGAAGTGATAATGTAACAGTGAACTAGTTGCAGAATTTGGGGTTGAGAAGGATGTTTGAGAAGAAGAGAGAGCAAGTGTTGTGGATGTTTAGGTTTGGGAGAGAATGAAGGAGCTGCGATTTCAAGACACCGAAAACGGTGAGAAATGGTGGTGCTGGATATGGCTGCCGCTGTTACAAAACCTGTAAGGGAGAAAGGGTGCTTTGGTTTCAAGAGTGACATTTTACCAACCATGCTCCATAAAACCATGTTCCACAAAACCAAGGCTAAAAATACGTGTAATTTCTATTGTTAAATAAAATCATTTTAAATATTGTAGCTTTTTTTTTACTTCTCTTTATTTAATTTTTCGAAGTAAATATGATTTTTTTTTTAATTCACAGACAACAAATCACATGATACTGGAAGATGGTGAGAATCACTAAATCAATAAACTATTTTGAAATTCAACCCAAGATGCACGTTCTCCATAATGGATCCAAGCAATTTGTCATCAAGATCATATAACAACATAACCAAGAATTGTTACTAGAAGATTAAAAATATAATCAATACGGTGTTTGTTAAAAAATGATTTCTGGAAAGTAATTTAATTTAAGTGATCAGTTTACCCAAAATAATAAAAATATAATAAATAATCATTTTATTAAGAAACACTTTCTCAAAAATAATCACATCATTAATTTTTAATCATATAAGAATTCCTAAAAAAAAAATTATAGCACCGACAAAAAGAATAATGAATGCCGACATGTGTATTTATTTTAGGACACCATATATACACGTTGTTGCACATTTTGTTACTTAAATTTATTTATTTTTTTCATGATGGTCCACCGTAAATTTGATTTGTTTTAAAAAATATATTAGAAACGGTTGAAGTAGGTTTTAGGGATAATATTGCCATAATGTTTCTGAAAAGGTAAAATATTACTTCATATTTCAAAATAACATTTCTTTTTAAGTTTTTCTTTTCTAAAAATATAAACATAAAATTGTTGATTCTACATTATGTTTACGATATTTTGCTATTAATCAATAATGTTTACGATATCTTATTCCATATTTTAAATCGAAACATGTTTATTAAAATGGTGGAAGATTGTTTGTGGAGTATTGTCAGAAGTAATATGTGAAAGAACCTACTTCTGTTAAAAAGAATAGACGGCAAATGTGAGTCCCAAAATAGAATTTATTTTCCAAAACATGAATTTGCCAGAATGATTCTCATGCTGCTGCTGCAGCTGCAGGAATGACAATGATAAGGTATAGATATAATAAAAACAGAAACAGAGGAATGAACTTAAAAACCAACAAGCTGTGTACATGACACCGAAAAGAAAAGATTTATGATGAAGAGATGCATTTTGAAGCTAGCTAGTCCTTGTACTTCAACTCAGATACTAGGAAACCAGGCATATCGAAGGAGGCTGAAAATTTCTCAACATCAACTTTGAGATCTTCGATAGCCTTATTGTTCACCAGGCCCTTGTTGAAATCCTTCAAAAGCTTGCCATACTCCTTCTGGATCTCCAGCGTTAGAACAACTGCACGGTGAAGGAACTCTCCGATCTGTTCAAAGTCCTTCTCAACCAACCCCCTAGAAGTCATGGCTGGGGCACCTGTAAACAGATCACAAACTCCTGTCAAGTACTCATGCAAAATTATGAATTCTGCTAATCTGTCATAAGAACACACCGAATGACTCAGATCACATTATATAAATAACAATGATAATTGGTTTGGCAGTAACATTACATAAACAGGGATTTCAATTTTGGCTTCAGTATAAAAGGCATGCACGAAGTCTCTATTCTATGAATCTAGTTCGCCTTACACTCTAAACGCATTAGATTCAAAAGTTTGGAAGAGAAGGTGTTACCAATTCGTACTCCTCCAGGAGCCAATGCGCTGCTATCACCAAAGACAGCATTTTTATTGACAGTAATGTTGCAGAGGTCACAAAGTTTCTCTACCTTGTTGCCTGGGAGAAGTGTGTGGGAAATGCATCAAGAAATTGAAGTGAGGTGTTATGGTTAATGTATTTAGTATGAGTAGAAGCTTACCAGTTAGGCCAAGAGGACGGAGATCCCACAAGACAAGGTGATTCTCAGTTCCTCCGGTGACAAGACTGTATCCCTTGCTCATCAAATAATTACCAAGTGCAACTGCATTTGCCTTAACCTGCTTCGCGTATGCCTTGAATCCTGGGCTCACAGCCTGTTTCAGTGCAACCGCAAGTGCCCCAATCTGGTGATTGTGAGGACCACCCTGGAGGGAAGGGAACACCGCAAAGTTGATTTTGTCTTCAAAATCGTACACTGCATTCTCGGGTTGCCCTTTCTTCGGCGGTTTAGGTCCCTTCCGGTAGAAGATCATACCGGCCCTAGGACCCCTCAAGCTCTTGTGGGTCGTCGTGGTCACAATGTCACAGTACTCGAATGGATTGTTAGCTTCCTGCATCATCATTCATTTCAAAAACCAACCCAAAACGGATTTCTGGAAAACATTTGAAGAAAAACACAGATCTGATATAGTGTTTACCTGAGCAGCAACAAGACCACTGATGTGAGCCATGTCACAAAGCAAGAGAGCACCGCACTTGTCGGCTACCTGTCTGAACCTGGCATAGTCCCAGTCCCTGGGGTAGGCACTGCCACCACAGATGATCAGCTTGGGCCGGAAATCCAAGGCTTTCTCCTCCAACCTATCGTAGTCGATGAATCCGGTGGTGGAATTCACCTTGTAAGGCAAACTCTCAAAGTAAATGGAGGTGGCAGAGATCTTCTTCCCACCGGAGGTGTAGTAGCCGTGGGTGAGGTGGCCGCCGGAGGGGAGATCCAAACCCATGATGCGGTCGTGGGGCTGGAGCACGGCAGTGTAGGCGGCGAAGTTGGCCGGAGAACCGGAGTAGGGTTGGACGTTGACGCCCCATCGGGAGGGATCGAGATGGAAGGCCTCGAGGGCGCGAGAACGGCACAGGTTCTCAATCTGATCGATGAACTCGTTGCCACCGTAGTAGCGGTTGCCAGGCATACCCTCGGAGTACTTGTTGGTGAGGGCACTCCCCAGCGCCTCTATGACAGCGAAGGAAGTGAAGTTCTCCGACGCTATAAGCTCTATTCCCCGACACTGGCGACGCTTCTCCTTCTCAATGAGATCGTGGATTTCTGGATCCACCGTCGCCAACGGCGTGTTACCCCAGGCACTCACTGCTTCCATCCTTTGGCTATGCTTCTCAAGACACCCAAACGAAGAACCAAGATACCAAGAACTGCAGAAGTGTACACTCTCATCTCATCCCGTCTCCCTTTAAATAAAGCCACTCCTCATTTCCCCACCATATCTTCATTTACCATTCTACCCCTCACACCCTTTCTTTTTGTCACACCATCTATGTGAGCCCCACAAGCTTCAATTTTCTTTCAATACAAGGAAAGCTTTCAATTTTACTGGAATTTGGAAGTTTATGCATCACTACTGAAAATTATTTCTCTGATCTCCCATGGATTGTAGTGTAGTTGGTGGCTAAACTTGCTGTGAGATTGTCCAAAGAGAGTTGGTGAGGGTGGCATGGTCATTTCCTTCTTTTACCAACCCCCGCTCATTCGCGCTTCTAGCTGCACTGTTTCCTTCACACTTACTCCCAGACCGCGCTATCACTTGGAATTCAAAATTACTTTATATTTTATTTGAATAATAAAATTCAAAATTACTAAGCGACCATAAATATTAAATTGTTTAAAATGTATAGGATTAATATGAAAATGAATAAAATGAAATGATTCCTAGTTAAATTGGGAATGTGAGAGTGAGGGATTGATCCGGAAGGAAAGGAATGGGCTTGGTGAAAAGGAGGGTATATAAAGAACATCGATCCAAGAACAAGAGGAAGAACATCGTTAATCGATAATGGCGCTGCTCTGCTGGAGGCTATGATGGAGGGTCTTCAGGTTCTCACTCTGGGAGGATGTTGTCTCTGAAGCCGACATCTTCGTGATCACCACCGGGATCAAGGACATCATCACGGTGAGCCACATGAAGAAAAAATGAAGAACAACGCGATCGTGTGCAACATTGGGCACTTGAGAACTACCCTGGTGTGAAGCGCATCAGTATTAAGCCTCAAACCGACAGATGGGTTTTCCCTGAGACCGAGACACGCATCATTGTGTTGGCCGAGGGTCGTCTGATGAACTTGGGGTGTGCGACGGGCCACCCCTGCTCCTTCACCAATCAGGTCATCGCTCAGCTTGAGCTGTGGAAGGAGAAGGGTACTGGCAAGTACGAAAACGAAGGTTTATGTTTTTCCCAAACAGCTTGATGAGAAAGTTGCTGCCCTCCACCTTGGCCAGCTAGGAGATAAGCTCACCAAGCTCACCAAAGATCAGGCTGATTACATCAGTGTCCCTGTTGAGGGTCCATACAAGCCTGCTCATTACAGCTACTGATCAGAGGGACAATCAAGACAATCATCCTTTTTCAAATTTCTGCTAGAATAGGAGCTTCTTTGTATTTTTCTTTTCCTAGGATCACAATACGACCAAATGGGTCTGCTGCGGCTGTGTGTGTTATGATTTAGCAGCTACCATATTTATTCTAGTCCATCCTTCCTATTCGAAACAGAATATGCAAAAATTCAGAAAAAAAAAATCTTGTTATTTGACGTCTCCTTCCAAACCGTCTCTCACAAGTTATGTTTTCTAATTCGTTTTCATGTGGTCGCTGAAACTGAAACTGAAACTCCCTGTTAGCTCTAACCAAGTACACCAATTCCGTTCAGCACACAAATTAAAGTGTCTGTCTACATCCAATTTTATAATTCTATGATGTCCTCGTGTTTTATTTCAAACGCTTCAACTAACCTGCTGATATAATTTTCTCAAGAACATCACGTCACTGAAATTTATGTTATCAGTTGAACTCAAAGATTGATTAATATCATGTAAAATAAGAAGCTTCTTATTATATATTGCATTGATATAGTAAGAGGACATCGAGTGTTGTTTCATTCTCTTATTTTAAGATATTGTGGTTGGAAATGAGCTAAAAAAATGGTTTGAAGTTGAAAGTCCTGGAGTGGAGAGTCTGAAATAGTTTGCAGATGAAGAGTTCCGGTGGCATATTGTTAAGAATAAGCTGAATAAGATTGAGAAATGGATCAGAATCAACACATACGTTTATTTTAAAAGTAGTAAATTAAAATCAAATGTTTCCAAAAAAAAACTTTGATCGACTCATTGTAGCTCCACTCTACTATCAGGATGTTTATGCAGATATTTTATGTTGGATTTTATATATGCCTAATAAAAATATTTATTCAATTTAAAATTGATTTTTTTTAAGAACCTGTTAATCCTAACCTTACCAATGCTAATAGGTCTATTATTTTGTAAAGAAAAATAATGGAGAAAGTGGGTAGAGTTTGGATGCTTAAAATTGGATCCAGCAGACGCACTCACTCATGCACATTGCACAGCATGATTGCGCCCACCCAATACCAATAGCAGCAATGATCAAGCCATCATCATAACTGCGTTTAGAAGCTTCAAAATGGTTTCCACCTAACAAAACCAAGATTCACGTTTACAGATTCTAACATTCATTTCAAATCTAATGAGCCAAGTCAAAGTTTTCAAACTAAGCATTTTAGCTTTTCTACATTTCACATTCACACTATTCTAACAACGCCACATGGATCATCTTCGGTTCTTACAAATACAGTTGGACAAGGGTCCCATGAAAATCCCACAAGTGACCAGACATAGCACAACAATATTTAATTGTTTGTGAATAATGTTTAGAACCTGCTCAACATCTTTCCAACTTCTGTCCAGATTCTATCATTTTAGGCAAATTTTTACTACCATGCATTGAAAAATATGACCGCCGTGTAAGCTACTTTACAGAGATGTTACCATTTAAAACAACCAACAACGACTAACACATTATTATTTACCATATCCAGGCAAAAACTAGATAATATAATGCCATAGAAGCTTATTTTGACAAGTATACATCTTTCATATTCTGACAATAATCGCAAGCAATATCATCCAACTTTATGACGTGGAGAAAGAAATTGTACGAGCCAGTTGGATGTAATTGCTATAAAGACGAATGAAGGAATTGATCCTTCTATTTTCGGAAGGGATGGTACTCTGTTACATAACACTCTGCAACAATGAATTGATGTGGTTAAATAAGCTAAAGGAGGAATGGGAAATCAGAGTGCCTTTGTACCCAAGGAAAATAATTCCTATTAAGGTAACATAGAAGTAGAAAAACATTGATCACCTAACATATATGCGTAAGAAATGGTTTTTAATTTTCTGAACAGTCAACCTACAACAACAGTAACAAAAGATCCGAAAGCCACTAGTTCAGAAAAAGGATGGCAAGTAACATCTTTTCTTACCTTATCAGAAACCTCAAAAGCAGTATTAGATGCAACTGCCTGTCAAGTCTGGTGCTAATTGGCAAAAGCCAGTGACAGACAGCTTTGATGACTAAATTTTGGAAAAAAAAGTTTTTTGTCATACTTTATCTCGGTCTATTTGTTAATTGATTCTTAAAAATGTTTCCTCCAACTTTTCACTCTCCTGTTCTCTGGTTACTACGCCAACATTAGCCCCAGATACAAGCACTGCAGAAGAGATGATGCTAGATGCTGTCTACTAAACATTTCTTAAGTCACGTTATATAATTAAAACTCGCAGGTCACAAAGAGTATGGAACTACAGACTTTCCTATCAGACACCTCGACTTTAATGATGGATTGATTGTGCTTTTTACTTCGGATTTAAGTTCCTATCTGGGTTAAGCTTCAAAATTAAGTTACATAACTTGGTTAACTATTCAAACTGCAAAGGCTACTTAGGTGACCAAGATTAGCATAGTCCTGTTTTAAACAATAAGACATGATAGCTTGCGTTTGATCCACAAAATCTTGCTCCGGGAACATTCAAGAGAGTAAAGAAAAGTAGAATTGAAAAACCTGCGGCTGTATAGATTCAAGATCCCACAGTAGTACTCAATAGTCTAAAATTAGATCAGGGCAAAATGGAAACAGGCAATAAGGGATTGTTTTAAATGAGGTGGTTTTGCAATTCATTTTTTTTAGATGTTATTTTGTCGACCCACATGAAGAAATCAACTTCTTTTCCCCTGCAATCAACATCTGGTTTATATTAGGAGCTATCTTCTACACTACAAGGTTGGTTTGTTTCATTATCTCCTATTAAATCAAATAAAAGTATTCTTTCCATCGCCTCATGCGATTGATTTTTCCAATTCCACTCTAAAAGTTGACATTTGCTGACACCAGAACTTCAAAAAAAACCTAGCTTCTGGGAAAATAATTATCCCTCTTAGCATTTTCTATCCCAACCCAACAATGGAAGACCAAATTAATCTCAAGGAAAAAGTTAAACGCTGCAACTAATCCCCATGCTAAATTGTTGTATGGATAATTTTTTTTTTTTTTCTGTTTTGCTAAAAAGGATATCGTTTAATTTTTCCAGACCCTGCTTCCAACAAAATGATATCACCAAATTAAAACAATAACCACAACTTCTAATCGTATCTGTAACAAATAAGCATCTTCTGGGAAAGAAAAATCGATACTTTCATAGACACGCCGGTCATATAAATGTTCAAAAGTAAAACAGAAAGCATTTAAGGGGGTGATCTTAACTACAAAGGAAAGCTAATGGGGGGAAAGAAAGGGGAAAAGAGAACAGAGAAGAGTTTCCCCCATTTCATTGTGAGTTCTAACCTATCAAGTCTTGATGTCGTGACCTCTACATGCAGTAATTACCTCACAGCCTCTATTATAAGGATGGGCTGGTATTGCATGACAATTGTAGTAAGAAGCTCCAGCCCTGTCACAGGGAACCATGTCTTTCTTGAGTGTCTCATAGCTAATGTACTTTCTCTGCATTTCCAGAACTCTTCTGTTGGTCTCCGAATCCATGTCTGGGTCGGTCAAACTCAGACACTCTCCAATGGTTTTGGTGCAAACCCTTTTGGTCATCACAGCCATTTCATTTTGTTTCAACAAATTGAGGTCCACAAACGATAGGCCGTTGCAGATTGGAAGATGGGCGTGGAGCAGAAGAAGGGTGAGACAGAGGGAGACAATGGAGAGGAATCTGGGTTGGGACATGCTTGTGTTTTGAGATCTTTTGTTTTTGAGTCAGTGAAAGTGAGATGCGTGATTGCTGGAGGGTTATAAATGGGGCAGTAGGTGTAGGAGTGGCGCAGCACAGTAGCATAGCATAGCATAGCATAAGCAGATGTTGTGTTACAACTAGTCAACCATATTAGTGCCATCATTACTGTCAGCAACGCAGAATGAGATAAATGATTACATTCCAGAATTAGTACACACTCACTAATTTTATTCATTTTTTCAGATTGGTTAGGTTTAGTTTCATCATCCTCTCATCACATAACATCAATGCTTCATTATTCAATTCATCACTCAATCTTTCTCCCTTAATTACCTCTTATTTGTCTTACTTGTTTTTCACTTTTCCCATAAATAGTGTTTTCCTCAAATATATTTGAATTTCTTCTCGTGGTGTATTAGGAACACAGTAGAAATACACAAGTTCTTTTGTTGTATGCGCATTGTAGGTATCTTTCATATCACAGTCAAAGAGTCAATTTCCTTCTGGATGTTAAATTCTTTTAATAAAAAATTACATACACACCAAAGAAGAATCCTTTTACGACTCGAAAACCATCCCCCAGAAAATAAAATACATTAACAATCGCATAACTAATCACTTGTCAAAACGTAATTGACAAATTCAAATACTATTACTATTGTAGTTCATATATTTTTATAAAAAAAATCCGTCGATTAATTATATAAAAAATAAATTCTCAAAACATTACTTCTCTAAAACTACAAATCTAATCTGACTAAATTATTGATCACAGAGTGATTCACAAAGACAATAAAATGACAGTTTTAACAGTCCAAAAAGGCTACCGAGAATGCTGAAACAAAAAAGAAAAGCAAGAATGGAGAAAGGATACGGAAAACTAAAGTTAAACTGAAACAATTAAGAATAAACCCTTTGAGTTAAAATATGTTAACCAGAAAAGTGTACTGATAGACCATTTTGTTATGTGTGAATAAACCTTTTCCAATCGATAAGAAATAAAAATGAAGCAAGCAAACTGGCCTGGCAGAGAGCATTTGTAATAAGGTAGTTAACTTTGATAAAGATAAACTTATGCATTTCGGACAATAAAAGTAAATTAAGGTGTGTTTATTTGTAAATTTGGAAAACAAAAAGTAGTACCTATAAAACAATGATTGAATTACCGTGGAAAATGAAGTTTTCAGTGCAAGAAGTCCTACATCTTAGTAAAACAGAAATGTAAGACATATGTATGTGGCTCGAAGAAAGTAACAAATTATTGTGCTTTTCTGCCTCTTCAAATATGTAACGACATCAGACATTCTCGTTATCGTGTTCAACAGTCTCGATCAAGTAACAACGAGTACGACTGAATTAAAAATAGCATCTTGTTCATTTTATACAGCACTAACACGGCTCAGAAATCAAGAGTTTTATCTGTTGCTGATGTCACCCCAACTTTCCATCATATTACGGGAATAGAATGATATGATTTAACTTATGTCGTCTAGACATAAAAATGGAAAGAAATGCAGTGCAGAAGTGGCAATCAAAACGCAGAACCGAAAACAATGCATTTCCAATTCAAACTTTTACTACCCATCCGACAAAGAAATGCCACGCAAGTATTCATAAT
Organism: Vigna umbellata; assembly: GCF_029865625.1. Taxonomy (NCBI): domain Eukaryota; kingdom Viridiplantae; phylum Streptophyta; class Magnoliopsida; order Fabales; family Fabaceae; genus Vigna; species Vigna umbellata. The sequence goes on along the minus strand of NC_142169.1, from coordinate 36,323,083 downwards.
GTTTTCTGACTCTGTTAAATAAAAACATTCTGAACATTAATGTCTACAAAAACTGTCACGTAACAAGCTAGTACCTCGTATACATCAGTGATAATGTGTCCAAGAGAAGTGCAGATTATCCATATTTTACACAAAATAGGCATAAAAATCGATGTCAAGTTTCAAATAGTATGTTTAATCTATCATGCAAAACTCACATACCAATATCAAAACTAGTATTAAGGATCCAGCACAATATGGTCAGAGTGTGAGCTGATCCATGTCCATAACATTTCCAGAGATTCCATGAACGGATCGCCCTTCATCTTGATCAGCAACATAAGCATTTACTTTGTGGGTGGACATTGAGCCTTCGGTGTCAGAACAACCTGGTCTTTCAGTAAGGAACTGTTCCCAGAACACATCATTTACTCTAACTGGAGCAGTTGGGGTAGCCTCGGCTAAATTACTGACCTCGTTTAGACTTCTGCTTGAAGAGGCTCCAGCGTCATATTCTTTAATATCATCGGCACAAAACTTTGATCCATCCAATTTGCCAAATTCTGGACAGTCTATTAGGGATGGGGATCTATCTGGGAATGTGTTTCTCTTGGCTAGTAGTGGAGAAGATGCCAGAGATAGATTCAAAAGACAGGATATATAACTGTCACCATCTTCATTATTTGAGTCCAATTTGGGGCTCTCGGTAGCTGTGGCGGTTCGTGATAAACAGGAATGCATCTCAAAATTAAGAGACTCTCCGGTCTGTGCAATCTCTGCTATCTCAGGTAGCATCATATTATGTGGGCTTTCTCCATCTTCGTTTGAACTCTGTGTACTACACGACACCACCAAGTTCATTTCTGAAACAGCAGGTGACAGTTCCAGTGTGAGTTTATCGGAGAATTCTTGATGAGAAACATTTCCAAATTCCGTTCCAAAACATTCAACAAAGGTATTTCCAGCAACGTGGTCACGATCATCAAGCCGAGGAGGTAATCGCCTTTTCTTGTTATAAGCCAGCAAATCCATGGACTCGATTTTGCGAGTGATCTGTTGAAGAAGAGTAGGATTGTGAAGAGCGTTTTGAAAGAAGGTGAGCAAATTTTGCTGCCTCTCCTCCATGCCATCCAATCGCAGAAGCAGATCTTGAAGATAAGTCTTGGCAGCGGAGTGGTGTTGTTTGAAGCGGAAAATATTGGATTGAATGGTGGCCTTGTCGCGTGAAAGTTTCTCTATCTGTTCCTCAAATGCGGACCTTTCCGAATCCACGACGGGTTGTGTGAGTGAGTGACTGTGGATAGGTTTCCTGCGGTGAATATTCTTTAGAAGATGCTTTTGATCTTTCACAAAATCTTCATTAGCAAACTCCCATCGCTCAGGGTGTACTTTTCTAAATCCCTGACAATAGAGGTGCGTAGGGAAATTTGGCAGAGCTCAATAGTACGCAAAAGCAATCGATCGTTGTTTCATTTTAAACAATTTTGAATTCAGAGGCAGAGTATAATATATATATGTAATGACACGAATGAATAACTCTGCCATGATATAAGCAGAAAAAGAGAATGGCATGATGCATGCAGAGAGAGAGAGAGAGAGAAAGAGAGAGAGAGAGAGAGAGAGAGAGAGAGAGATACATAGGTGTTAAGCTGACGGATGAAGCTGGAGAAGTTGTTGTGTTTGAAAAAAGTGGGAAGAAGAAGGCGAGAAAATTCAGCAGGGTTCCAAACGATGAAGGTGTTGTTGTTGGAACTCCACGATACTATTTCCTCCGTCGATGAATCATCCACCATCTCGTATGTCTTCAGTAGGAACGGTGCTGGACCTGCCGGAGCTGCCGGACTTGACGAACCTGATCCTGACCCTGTTCCCTCCATTTTCTTCTTCTGATGATGATAGATACAACCCAACACAAAACAAAACACAAAAACACGCAACTTCTTATTCCTATTCCTATTCCTATTTGATCTTACGTAAGTACAGTTGACTTTTACTTTGTCTCTGTTAACGAACCCCTACCGGATCGATGCTTCCGTAAACACCAATTCACCGACTTACCATTTTCTTTACCATGCAACACCTCTTACTGTTGTCTATTTAATCATATATTATTATCTAATCCTTTTACTTAAGTCGCTGTGTGAAAGATAAATGCATATTGATTAAGGTGATGAAAATGTTTTTCTCCAACGTTTGACTTTGACTATCCTGCAGCACCCAGAACAGACACGCTTCTACCTTCCAAACCTAACACATTCATTTCACTCTAAATCAACGATGACCACCGGTCTAAATCCAACTTCCTTTTTTCTTTCTACTTTCACCATTTTAATTAAATACCTTTATTTTATCTTTCTTAATTATTTCTTTTTCAACCTCTCCAAACTAAACTTTTTGTGTTTCTTCATTAGTGTATTAGTGTTGAGTCAATCCAAAGTCTGAGTAAAACATAATAAATAAAAAAGACTCGTTAATTCATAATTTTAAAGTTTTGGATAATCCTTTATATTGGACTCATAATTCATAAGTGAACTTCCTAATCTAATACTTTGATAATCAAGATTTTCATAAGAAAATATTATTTAAAATTAGGTTTCTGATTTTGGTAAATATTTCTTTTTTCAGTTTTTTAAATAACCAAAATGAGAGTAAGATTTTGGATTTCAGCTAATACGAGAGTATTCATTTATTTTAAAAATTACAAAAGTAAAATGACCAAGGCAATCCTTCTTATTAAACTTTTTTAGAAAACTATTTTCAGGTCTGAATATATTCAACCAAATCATTATTTATCTTTTGTTCTTCGTGAATTTCGTCATTTTACGTATTAGATTTTGTTAACTAACTACTTAAAAAAAATCAATTGCATTTTATTGCAAAATTAATCAGAATTATGGACATATATGGAGATTTTAAATCATGTAATAAAATTTCCAACAATCACTCAATCTCTTTTAAGAGATGTACTTAATTTTGCGCGTTGTTACTTTTTACAGCCTCCTTTTTTGTTATTCACAATCTCATTTTTTATCTGACAAATACCCTTAATATTGCTCATTTGAATTGAGTTTTTCCTTCTTCTATAGTTTTAAATAAGTTAATAATGATGTTTACAAGTTTAAATTTTGAAATAAAAAAATATACAGGAAAAAAGAGATCATAACGTAAACATGTAAGAATTAAGATATAAAAAGATTGCATGAAGAATTTATTATGATTCACTCATAAGTACGGTTCTTCATTTTACTTGAAGGAATTTTTTAAGTATATTATGCTATTATCTTTTTAAAATATTTTCTATTTGATGATGAAACCTAAAGGAAATGAAAAAATCCCCCAAAAAAAAACTTGGTATTTGTTGATTTTCATACAGTTAAACGAGAAAAAAATTTAAAAAAATATGTATGATCTATTTCACAAGGGTCGATCATTTACCCTTTGTTCACTTAAATATTTAGAAGAGAGTGATTAAGTGGATTTAAGAGGATTTAAAGATAAATTTTCTTGTTTATTTGAGAGAATTTAAAGACAAATGAGAGTGAATTTGGAAGTCACAATTTGTGAGAATTAGTGTAGGATTTAATTGATGTGACAGATTAAAAAAAATTATTTTCAAATCCGTTTTCACTTACCTCCAAATTCACTCAAATAAACAACAACAAATCAGGTGTAAATTCAGGCCAACGTGTCACTTAAGAAATATACTTCACTTAACACTGCTCACAAACCACAAAAATCAAATTATACATACAAAATTCATTAATGACAAAAAAAACTAAAAACTATATTTAAAAATTTAATATATATTTTTATATTATAAAATATAATTAAATGAAAAAGTTTATTTATTATTTGTATTAAAAAAATATGTTTCGTTATAAAGAAGATAAATAAAATAAATAATGTTGATTAATATATACAATATATATGATCAATCAATTAAAATAATGTGGGATTTTGATTTATATCATTAAAAAAATTAAATATGGATCAGATTTATGAATTTGTGTTATTGAGGTTGTTTGATACATATTGTCGTGATTTTCTTATTTGAATCTACCACCAATTCGTGTATATTTTACACATACCCAATTTTAATTTAAGATTTTTTTAAGTGAAATAAATTTGTGGTGCTGTTCGTATCAATGACGTTATTTAAAGTATCTTTTAGCACCAGAATTTATTTCAAAGAACGAAAAGGTTAAAAAGAATTATTAAGGATAAAAATAAAATTCAATAATTTATCTTATATAATATATTTAAATTTATATATGCCTTTCTCTTTTTATATTAATTGCATTGTATATTATTGCATTGAAACATGTTCTATTAGATGAAAAATACATCAATCATTAAAATTGGAATATAAAATTAGACTTTTTATTATTATTTAACTTAGTAATATAAAATTTGGTTAATATTATTCAAAGTGAACTAATTGTTTTTGTTAAAAAAATAAATGATAATAAAAATATTAATACAGATGCTATATGATATGACTAGTATAAAATAATAACAAAATTCTGTTGTCACAATTATGTTTTTCTAGACATTGTACTAATGGTGGATCACAATATTACCAAATTATAAATGGTATAAATGAAATTATCATTTAGATGGAGAGAGAGAGAGAGGGAAGAGAATGAAATGTGTTGACTAATTTATATGATAATAAGTTATTTAGAATATATGAAAATATTGCTTTATTTATTTGAGAAGATATATATACAATTTGTAAATGGAAGATTCGGGATATAAATGTTTACTTTTACATTTTTTTGGTTAAAGTAAAGAAAACAACAAATTAAATTTAGTTTTATTTGATGAACAACGCTGAAAGTATATTATATGTATAATGTTTGGATCTGCTTGAGAAGATACAGAGTGGAAAAAAAAATGGAAGATTTATATAAAAATGTATTTTACTTTTAGGTTGTCTGTTGAACAATAATGACTTTTTTTTTTATTTCTGTGAAGTTGATATTTAGTTTTCATGCATTAATTTCCATTTATATCGTTTGCAATACCCAACTGATAATTCTATTTAGTACTACATTTTCTAAATTCATATATCATGCATTAGTTCAGTAAATTACACATATGGTAAAAATAAATGACGAATTTTGTTTCAAATAAAATGTTATTGCATGTGGTGAGTTTTTTTATGGTAACTTGGAATCAGACCATGTTTTGGAAAGTAATTGAGATGCAAACGCAATTATTGCCCATAATCTGGAAAGGTGAAGGATGATAAATATGGTTTTGGAGGGATGATATTATTTAGTTTAGTGATTAGTGGGATTATTATTTCTGATTTCTGATTACAATCAGAATTACATTTTTCCTTATTTATTTATAAAAGTTAGCATCCTCTGTCCAATTTTCACCTCACAGACATCTTCCTGGGATCGCTAACTTAACACCAACAACTCTGTTTTTTGTATATCTATCCGAAAGATGAAGGTTCTATTTGTTGTCCTTCTGGTATTTGTAATTGCTTCATCTAACTTGTGTGCTACAGAATGTTCAACTTTCGACGTTGTTGGCTACGGTGCCACAGGGAATGGCCAGACTGATGATACAAAAGTATGTTTTGTCCACTTTCGATCATATATTTTATTTTTTTTTCTCATACAAATATGTTTGATGCTGTATATAATAAATCAATGTATTTCTCAAAGGCTTTCTTGAAAGCATGGAAAGACGTGTGTGGTGCAACTCAGCAGACGGCGAAACTTGTCATACCCCGGAATAAAACATTCATGTTGCAACCTCTGTCGCTTAAGGGTCCTTGCAATCCAGCAACCATCGAAGTTCGGGTAAATGAAAAATCAGTTTTTTGTAGTAATTTCTGCACGTACGTACGTTTATATGATTATATATTGTTTGAATGCAGCTTGAGGGGACTGTCATAGCACCTAAAAGCAATGGGGATTGGAAATTTTTGGACGAAAAAAACAAATGGATAGAATTTTCAGACATATCTGGTCTTGTGATTGAGGGAGGAGGGCTGATCGATGGGCAAGGCGCTGCGTGGTGGAACATCGCCGATGTCTCCATAAGGCCCACTGTACGTTCAAATTCAAATCTAAGACATTCATGACCAATGCAACTCTATATGATATTGAAACTAATAACGTTTAACAAAATGTGCAGGCTCTACATTTCCATAACTGTAAAGATGTAAGACTTAGATCGATGCATCACAAGAACAGCCCCAGAAATCATATAAGCATAGACACGTGCAATGGGTTAGAAATCTCCCATGTTGGCATCACTGCACCGATGCAAAGTCCAAACACCGACGGGATAGATATCTCTGGATCATCCAACATCTTCATACACTCTTCCATCATTCAAACCGGTAACTAATCAACCTACATTCGTATATCACTGTTCATCATCACTTTCCATTTATTAATGAATACACATATTCATCACAGGCGATGACTGCATCGCCATAAACTCGGGTACTTCCTTCGTCAATATAAGTGATATTTTCTGTGGACCTGGCCACGGCATCAGGTAAGTCCAATTCGAAGTAATAAATTAATTAATTTCCTCTCACTATAATATTAAGAGTGTTTTGAATTTTTTGTGGTGTGTTTGGTGAATGAAAAAAAGTATTGGGAGTCTGGGACGCAATGGAGATGATGCCAGAGTTGAGAATATACACGTGCGGAATTGCACCTTCCTGGGAAGTACGAACGGAGTCAGATTGAAGACATGGAGGGTGAGCAGTTATAGGAAGAGAGGTTAAACGAGAATTAATAAACGATTAATACGATGATGTTTTTTGTTTGACTAGGGAGGACGGGGTTATGCGAGGAAGATCGTATTTGAAGATATTAAAGTTGTGGGAGTGATGCGGCCGGTGATTATCAACCAGAATTATTTGGGATTGCTTGACGGGATAAGTGCAGTGAAAATAAGTGACGTCAGTTTCCGGAACGTGAAAGGAACAACCGGCAGTGACAGTGCAGTGGAACTGAATTGTGATCCGTACGTAGGCTGCAACGACATCGTTTTGGATCATATTTCCATAGTGAAAGAAGACGGAGGTGAAGCAAAGGCATCGTGCTCAGGTGCACAGGGGACCTGCTTTCGCTGCAATCCAATCGTCCCTTGTCTTTCCGATTCCCAACTTACCTAGTTTTGGATCAATCAATCACTTTTTTTCTTTCAGATTTTTCAGTTTGACAACCAATTCAAACTAAACTTAGATCTTTCACATCTCAGTATCACGAACCGAATCAAAAACATGTATTCTTTGACTTAGGTGAATATCATTAGAGTTTTGAGTAACCTGAAGACCGAAAAAGTAAGTTAAATCTCTCAATTATTATTGGTATTTATTTTATTATATAGAAACGGACCATTTTTGGAATGAGCCCTAATTAAATATACTTTTTTTACACATAAATTTATATTTGAGTTTCTTTCTTTTTAACTGTAATAAACAGAAGACGTTACTTCGAGATTTTTAAAACTTTTGTATTAATCAGATTTTTTTTTATATATATTCGTATCAGTGTGATGTTTAGAAATGATATTCAGGTACTTTATTTTTTAGAAATTGAAATATGTAATTAGTAACGAGATAAGAATAGGTGTGGTATATTCTCGTATTTGCACAAAGTTCTTTCAGCAGATACAACTTATGTAATATATACAAGGTAAGTAGTGGAAAAACAGAACGAAACTGTATAGTAAGATTTACCTATTTATAAAATTTCTTATGGAACTTTAGCTCTTCAAGGTATTAAAGAAACTTGATTAGATTCCATTTAGACTGAAACAAAATATTAAAAAAAAAACTAAAAAGGACTGACCCACTTGAATAGTACTCATCAAGAGTGTTTCTTCTACACTATCCCACATTTTTCTTCATCAATTTTAAAATCCATTAAAAAAGAATATTTTTTAAATGTGAGGGTGCAGAAAAAAAAATGGAAAGATGCTGGATGAAACACTCACTCATCAAAAGAAAACCAAGTTTGATTGTTTCTAGCACTAAGTTCTCATATACCATTTTTCATATCAAACATATATATATATATATATATATATATATATATATATATATATATATATATATATTCGTGGTATAATTTATATAATTGAAAAATGTGATACATAGACACGCACATGTGTGTAAGTACTTCTGTGTCTAGAGTTTTTATTTTTCTTTCCACAACTCTTTTTCCTTTTTTAAAATAAGACAATTTTTTCTAACCTATTGAATTAACAGGCTATATTGCAATATCGATCTTAATAAAATTGTTATTTACCTAATCATATCGTGTCTTGGTGTAAAGTTTATAAATCCTGTATTATATATTTATTAAGCTTCTTTATAGTTTTCGTATTTCTTAATATTTTATTTTTATTATTCTTTTAAAAGTATGAACCGATTTTATCCGTTATATACTCTCTCTTTTCTTTTATTAAGTGAAAATAAAATGTGAAACTTCAGAGCAATTAAATATATTTCCTACTGACAATTTAGATTTTGTTAGAGCCAAGAGTTAGGTATTGCATTGGCGCCGACAAGGTAACGGACGTTTGGTGTTCCGTGAGGCAGTGTTCATTGTACAATACGAAGTAAAGTCTTTAAATCTGATGATGTTGTCTTAATGGCAACTGAAAAAGCTGAAGTTAGTTTTGTAGGCATGTGTCTGAAGATTAGGAGCATGAGAAGCTAAGCTTCGAAATCCAAGTTCACTGCTACATGCACATCATACTTGAATCGAAGATCAGATGGAAAAATCAGCCCCGATCTTCAGAGGTTGCTACGACAACCACCACTTCTGCCTTGCAATTCTCTTCTCCTTTCTCTTCTGCTCTTTATTCCTATCATTTCGTGCTCCCAATAAGGCACTCACATTCAAACACCTGAACCCATCCACCACCACGAATCCCTGCTTTGGCCGCTATGTTTATATCCACCAACTCCCTTCTCGCTTCAACGATGACTTGCTTCACAATTGCCACACCCTTACCAGAGGCACTGATAAACCCAACATGTGCCCGTATATGCAAAACATGGGCTTGGGTCCTCAGATTCTTACCTCTCAAGGGGTTTTAACCAACAACACTTGGTATGCCACCAACCAATTCTTGCTGGAGGTCATTTTTCATAACAGGATGAGCAAATATGCCTGCTTGACCAACGATTCCTCCGTCGCCTCTGCAATCTTTGTCCCCTTTTATGCCGGTCTTGACGTTAGCCGTTTCCTTTGGCTCTCTGATCTCACTGACAGAGATTCCTCCGGTCGAGATCTTCTTCAATGGCTTGCAAACAGACCCGAGTGGAAGAAAATGTGGGGCAGAGACCATTTCCTTATTTCTGGGAGGATTGCTTGGGATTTCAGGAGACAGCGCGACGAGGAGTCCTATTGGGGTAGCAAGTTCAGATTTCTTCCTGAATCCATGAACATGTCCATGTTAGCAGTCGAAGCTAGTTCGTGGAATAACGACCATGCAATACCCTACCCAACTTCTTTCCATCCCTCGGATGACACTCAAGTTCTGCAATGGCAGAGAAAAATCAGACATCAAAAGCGGCCGTATTTGTTTACTTTCACCGGAGCTCCAAGGCCCGAGCTTGAAGGTTCTATCAGGGGTAAGATCATAGACCAGTGTCGAGCTTCGAGTGCCTGCAAATTCGTTGACTGCAGCTATGGTGTGGAGAGATGTGACGACCCTGTCAATGTTATAAAGGTGTTTCGAAGTTCTGTGTTCTGTTTGCAGCCTCCCGGTGACTCGTACACCAGAAGGTCCATTTTTGATTCTATGTTGGCCGGTTGTATTCCCGTTTTCTTTCATCCGGGCACTGCTTATTCACAGTACAAGTGGCATTTGCCCAGGAACAGAACAGGGTACTCTGTATATATACCGGTGAAGGATGTAAAACAATGGAATACCAGTGTGGAAGAGGTGTTGCTGGGAATTTCAGAGAGTGAGGTCTTAGCAATGAGGGAGGAGGTTATAAAGGTGATTCCAAATATCATTTATGCGGATCCCAGGTCTAAGTTAGATTTCTTCGAAGACGCGTTTGATTTAGCAGTAAAAGGAATGCTCGAAAGAATAGAGAAGGTGAGGGAGGCGATAAGGAGAGGGAGAGATCCCAGCATTGGTTTTGCAGACGAAGACCATTATAAGTATACATTTTCACAAAGTTACAGCTAAATGAAGACATGTATTACGTGAAATACCGTTTCATGATATCAGTAATGCCGGAAAGATAAAAATTTTGTTTTTGGTTGCTCTGGTTTTTCTTATTTGTCCATGAAGCTTGCTTCTTGACTTGGAAAGAAGGAAGAAGAAAGAGAGGCAACAAAAGTAGTTGTACGGTTTAATGCCACCAAGAAACCATATAGCAGTGAAAACATTTTTATCATTGGTTTGTTACTCATAAACTTACAAGTAAAAATATCCATTCTACAATAAGAACATAAGCACATGTACGGGTTGTAACATTTTAACCATCTTTATGAGTTACGGTGTCTGCTCTGAAACGAGTGTCTGCCGACAGTGAGGTTTCCATGTGAGTGGTGGTGTTGAAAGAAACGGGCATGGGCATTGGCATGGCATGGGATGCATGTGAATGAGTGACAGTGATAAAAGATGGGAGCATTGAAGGGGTAGACCCTGACTCCCCTGTTATCGCCTGCAATTAAGGCCCGTTACACGACTCTCACTAAAGCTACCATTAAGGCCTCTTATTCTCAAAAGGGTCACGCATTCCGATTTCTTTTTCCAACACAGTTTCATGGAGTCAAACTTATCTTTTTTACCTTCTTTTTCTCAATCAATCTGTTTCTTCGTACTAATCAAAAGCGATCAAAATTAATAAAACGTGTTTTAACTTTCAATAGAAATTCTTTAATTTCGCTTTCGACTTTTAGCTTTACAATTTTTTTTTCTGTTGAATTTTGTTTTTATAATTTTAATTATTATTATTATTTAAATGACAAGTCCTCAAATTCTCTCATAATGATTAGATAAACCAAAATTTTGCTATGACTTTGTCTTTTCATTAAAAAGCAAGTTTCAGGATAAGTGGGGTGTTTTAATAAGGGGGTTCAAATAGTATCTATTCACGTAAGAGTGGGCTCAACGTCTATCAGCCCAGCCCAGCCCAACTCAGTGCTTTGAATACATAGAGCCCAGAAGAAAACGACAAATTTAGAGAGAGGGAAAAAAAAAACAGTGTTCGTTTTAAGGTTTTGTTGCGGCACTAAAACAGGGCAGTGCTGAGAAAACAAGTATGGAAACGTTTCAGTTATTCTCTTCCTCTACTTCTGGCTTCGGAATCTTCGATGATGATGCTCAACAATCTCCTGTCATACCTCCTCCTCCTTGCGTTGAAGTCCTCGCTTCTGAGGTATTCTTTCTTCTCCCTTCGTCATTCTTTGAAACGATGTCGTTTTTAATCTTGCTTCTTTTCCCTCGAAATTAGGTTCCTTCATTTGCCATAAACAACTGGGACTTGGTTAATTTGGATGAAGTTACTTTGTTAAAGGTGATGTTTCTTTCTTTGTCTTCGTCTTCAAAATATTTGTGGGGAGATTATAATTTAGTGTTATTGTTTATGTTATTTTATGGACGATTCTCAGGGGCGCGTGAGTACCCAACAAGTTTTTGGCTTGTCCAACTCCGATTTAGTTCCCGGGAAATATGAAGGTGGTGCCATTTCGATCCTTGCATTTCTGTTCATTCGTTCGTTTCCGTCTTTCCGATGACTGAATCAGTTTAATTCTTGGTTCCCTTTTGGTTAGGAGGACTGAAGCTGTGGGAAGGTTCACTTGATTTAATTAAGGCCCTTCGTTCAGATATCAGAACTGGCCTTACATCATTTGGCGGGAAGCGAGTATTGGAGGTGGCTTTCTCTTTTTCGAGCTGGTTGTGTTTCTCTGTATGATAAGTGGCCGTCTGTTTAGTTTTGAGTTGAAATTCTGAAAGCATACAGGGAAGCACTGTAGTCATTAGCTAGTATGGATATATGCAGTTTGTATATTAGGGTATGAGGATGAAACTTAGGTGTGTTAAAAACATATTTAAGTTTTTATACTAGATATAAGATAGAATTTAGAACTTGCACGCCGAATGTATGCAATTGTTGATATAGCTTTTAGACTGGAGTCCCAGGCGTAATTGTTCACATAGAAAGATACACTTTCCGATACCACTGCACTGCACTTAAATTGGACAATAATATAAAGATATCTGCGAGTTTTCTTAAGGTTACCTGCTTCATATTACAGTCTTGCATTTACTGAAGAGATATTTATTTTCGGTTTTGCTTTTGTCTGATAGTATATTGAAGAAAATGACATTTATCGAGGGGTTCAATTTTAGAAGATCAAATTATTATTGAAAAAAGAACAATCATCTTTGAATAATTTCTCTAATATCATTGATTGTATTTGTTAAAGTCTTTCAAATTTATATGCACGAATATCCCGGGGGTAGTGACTGCCATAAGGCACTTGAAAATTGCTCAGCGGCTGTCTTAAGGTTGCGTTCCCAGTGTGTTATCATGTTCTTCCGCATCCTGTTTAAAAACATCATGGACGGTTGATATTTAAGGATAGCATGCCAATTTATTGGATTCTTTCCACTGTACTTTTTTTTTTGTTTCTTGCACTTTAAGGAAAATTCAATTCCATAGAAGTATAAGATCTTTTTGGAAATATAGGTAGTTACTTATTTTTTTCCGTGGTTTAATTGTATGGAAATAATGAATTTGAGACCCACTCATGCAGTTAATTACAAAGATAGAGTATGAATTTTGATTCTTATTTTTATCCTCCTTCCTAGTACATTGGTTTTAGTCCCCAAATCTTGAGCATTTCTGGGATTTTAGCAAGACTTGTTTCAATCATTTTGAATTTTTGTGTAATTTGAGTATGTGGCTAAGATATGTTGTACTTCTCTAAGACGAGCTTGTCTATAGAGTTAGCAAGTAAGAATGTATCGTTTCTTAATTTTAATTTAAAGTGCATCATGATCATAACCCCCCTCTAAGGAATATTAGGCTGGATGCTCCGTTTACTTTCTCATAATAGAGATTCTACAAACTCGCTTTAGAGGTTTTTTTCCAGTTTATATTAGGAAGATACGTGTAATGTGTATGAATCTTAGTAGAAAAGTTGTCACTCTATATCAGTTCCCAGCATTCAATATTTTATTTTCAGGTAGGATGCGGCCATGGATTACCTGGAATCTTTGCATTGCTCGAGGTGAAACTAGTTCATTTTGGCTTTGCTTTAGCATCCTTAACTTTTGAAAAATATAATAATGTGCTTATTATGGTTGCTTTAGGGGGCTGCTGCTGTACATTTTCAAGACTTCAATGCTGAGGTCCTACGTTGCCTCACCATTCCTAATTTAAATGCAAATATTTCTGGAGAATCTCAACCATCACCATCCAACCCGACAATTTGTGACAACCGCTTTTTTGCTGGTGACTGGAGTGGAATTGATAAACTGCTCCCTCATGTTAGTACGGATGATAATTATGGTGGTGGTTATGACTTTATTCTGATGGCTGAGACAGTTTACTCGGTCAGCAGTCTCCAAACTCTTTATAATCTTATTAAAAAGGTACTGTTTTGTTCAATGACGACGAGAGGAACATTATATTTCTATGTGGAGTCATTGCATTGAAAATTTGATTACATTTATCTAAGTGTTTCAATGTAATGTTTTTAATTATTAAATATTGTTTTCCTTATACATGGAAGTTTTTGATACACAGTGCTTGCAACATCCTGATGGAGTTGTATACATGGCAGCAAAGAAGTATTATTTTGGAGTAGGTGGTGGATCTCGGCGATTTCTGTCCCTGGTAGAAAAGGATGGTAAGCTAGTGCAGACATGGAATTATATTCACGCTGGATTATTATTCTGAATTTCTGATTCTTTGTATGTTATGGCCTTTGCAGTTGCATATCCTTGATATGCAAACAGTTTATAGTAATGATCTACATATTGATTCTTTTAACTTGTTGGTTCTCTCCTATACGACCTGTTAGCTTGAATCTTAATCATGGAGCAATGTGTTCCATGCCGGATGGGAGTCATCAGAAGATTGGTCACGTTATGCAATGTTAACTATGGAGAATATAATTTCATCCTTATAAGATTGTATACCAGTTTAGCTGTCACTGTGCTGGTCCCTTGATGTCATAATTTCCCTGTTTCCGGAAACTGCTGGTCTCATGATGTCACAATTTTCTTTTATTTGTGCAGGTGTCTTGAGCAGTAGTCTGGTTGCTGAAATCACAGACGGTTCATCTAATGTGCGTGAAGTATGGAAGCTTGCATTCAAGTAGTAATAGTATTTTCTTCCTTCACCATTCAAACTGTCCCCGGTTTATCTGGTCATGATTTCCCATGCATGGAAAAGGGGCTAGTGGGGAAGTTGTTGTAGAAATCGTGTGGTCAGGTGAGAATCTTATCGTCCCATGCTATACCTTTCTGCCTTTACAGGGCTTGGTTTTTCTTGGTCTATTGTATTTTCTATTAGGTGATGCAAATATATATAATGTTTCCATTTGTATTTATTTTGATTCCTAGAGGGATAAGGTTTTTGTTTTTGTTGTATTTACTTTTATCAGATGCACATTGCTGGAGATAACCCCTTATCAGATATTTAGGAATCAAAGAATGATCATAACATGAGGGAAGCAGAAGCAAATCTGTCTCATAATTTTAAATTGCAAAGCTCCTATAATTATGGTAAAGAACAGAAAGATTATATATTAATCCAACAACCCATAAGATCTTATATAATTATTGTTTACGCAACCAATGATATCGTTCATTATTTTGTAATGTTTATGACATTGATGTTTTTATTATTTAGTTGCTATCTCATAATCTCAAATCTTCTTTCATGTTCGGCCTTTAATCTCGAGGCCTTTTGATTTTGACTCAATTTCCTCTTGTAAGGTTGACATTGGTCAAATTTATCAAAAACTAAAATAAAATAAAAGCATTTATGTTCTCAAAAATATGTTTACACCATTTAAAATACAATCTTTCTCATACTTATTGACTTGATCTTATTTTTTCACATGTAGTAAATAGGTGAACATTGCAATTTTTTAAACATGGGAAAATAATTTTATATTACCAAAAAAAGAAACCAAGAAATAATCTTATAGACATTAGGAAAAGAAAATAAGAATGAGGTTAATTTCGTAAAACTTTTATATTTTAATTATTCAAAAGTTCATTGGAATCTTATCATTTGATTACGTGTACGTTATTGTATTTATCGCTTACCAAATTATGGACACGAGTTTGAAAGGTCTGTCATCGGCGACTATAAAATTGCTCCGTCTGAGTGGAAATTGACTGTACTAAAATTAATTTTTATATAGTGCTTTTCCGATTTCTTCCACTCTTCATTTCTTTAATACATATAGAAGTGGCACATGCAGATGGGACATCAAAATTCTAACACATCAATAACTAATGCATATGCGAAAACAACAATTTATACATGTTCGAGGATAATCAAAATACTTGTAACTTGCCTAAAATTATGTTATGCAACACTTAAAATTTAACGTAGTTGACACAGAAAGAAGAAAGAAAACATAATATAGCGCTACTGAATTGTCCTAAAATTATAACTGGATAAATAATGTGGTTAAATATCAGTTATGCAAGTTATTCATCGCAGGAACGGTAGAAATCGGGGCATGCTTAATTCGTTATCGCGTACGAACTATTTTACAAAATTACTATATACTAAATTATTTTTTATGTGCACTTTGTTGTTCTGTGGATAGAACAGAACCAGATAAATTTGTTGAATTCAGAGCCTGGTCATTAATCTAAAAAGTGATAGTCAAATCCAGAACACATTTTGTCACCGAGGTTGACAATCAATCACTTCTGTCATTTCTACACGTCAATATGCTTTAATTTCTTTTTTTTTTTTTTTTTGTCTTTCCATGGTTCATTTTATCTTTGGTTAAATGGGGGATGGACCAATTTGTTCACACCCTTATTGTAAGTTGGTGGTAACCACAAAGGTAGAAAAACCAGTAGACAGACAAAGAAAGAGGGTTTTTAGATGAGCATAACCCATTTGTGAAATTGCGTACTGTCTTGACAATATCATTATTTATAGCAAAATAACCCATTGCAAACATATTATAGATAAGTTTATCAAAGGGAAATAATGAGATGTGCGCTTAAATCCATATATCTGAAGTACAGTCACCACCAGGATATCTCATCTCATGGGCAAGAGAAGGACCATGAGGCTCAGTTCCAAAGTCGACGAAGAAGTTGGGGTTGATTTTCAGACCACCTTTCTCAGTATCAACATCAATCTGTATTATGTGGGAGCCCTGCTGGACAAGATCTGGATAAAATTGTTTGTCCCATGTACTAAATAGTGAGTTTGTTGCATACAGCCGCTTCCCATCTAAACTCAATTGAATCATCTGAGGGCCCGCTCTCAACTTTTTCCCCTGAAAACCAATGTCTTACTGTTAATATGGACAGATAACAAGCTACCCTTGAATTTCCAAGAATAAGTCCATGCATCATATATTATTATATTTGTGCTCTCTTGCTTAGCAGTAACAAGACAAATAAGTTTTAAGCATATCTAGAACAGTTTCGTTTTTTAAAGTCATTGAATACTAAATATTATTATTAAAAGTAATATTTCACTATACTCGGCAAAACTTTGAATGTTATTTTGACGAATTCCTTTGTACTTGAAAAGTTTCAACAGGGCAAGATTGCAATTACCTGAATCTCTGGAACCTCGGCTTGCCAAGTTTCTCCATCATCTGTTACAGCTACAATAGGGCTTCCTTTCTGGATAAGTCCACCAACCCATACTTGTCCAGTCAGTTTAGGATTTTTAACGTCCTCAATGTTATATTGCCTTATATCCCCGTGAAGCCAGTTTACAAAGTACAGAAACCGGTCATCAAGAGAAATCAGAAAATCAGTTATAAGCCCAGGCATTTCAGGAAGAATCCAGTTTTGCACTTTCAGTGGTTTCACTGATATGGAGACCTGCAAAGTAAGCTTAGTCTGTAAGTATTGAGGATATTGATATATTGGTTTTGAGTACACGTACTGACAGAGGAGAAAAGATACTATCTTGACATACCTCATGGCTCCATGATCCATCTTGGTTCTTGAAGAATCGTATCATGTTACTTGTCAATGCACTCCCAACAAAACCTGTATCTTTAGCAGGATCATGCAAGAACCTTATCTGCATTTAAGGTACATTAATTATAAAATATGTCAATTTTGCAAATTGGCTCACAATTACAACTTCAAAGTAAGAGGAAAGTGCAGTCATAGTTAAATCAAACAGGTAGTAAACAGGGTTCAGATACACAAAGTTCCAATAAATGCATCCCGAACATCTATCCTGATTATACTAACAACTTGCCTCCAAGGGTAGAAGCCCTGAATCACCAAGGTCCAGTGTTTGTCTCAGTTCGCCCCCAGGCCAGTCATATACATGGAGATGCCTGCCATATAATCCTTCAGAGAGATGCTCTAAGTTAAAACCTTTCGTGAAAGCTCTGGGAGCACCCCATGATGTGCTTATCATAGTGTTGTGTCGTGGTTGGTACCAAAAGTCATATCCATATTGTGGACTGTGCCCTGGTTTCTCCCACCTAAGCAATGTAAAGCAGGATACAGCAGAAGTTTCAAAGATGTAACCCATCTACTGTTTAATACACAAGCAATTATGTAATTGAACAATTCTATGTAAACATGTTCACTAAATCCGTCTTCTCAACCTTAAACTTTATTTCAATGCATGATTGATTGACACCATTTCATCTGCATGCATGTTACCTAAATCCAAGATAGGCATTTAAAACTAAAGGATCTAACAGAGTCATGCAGGGGTGAATATTGTTAGGTACACTCCGGAAAATTTCAACACTCCAAAAAGCATTCTCACATTTCTCAATCAAATATCTACAAAATAGTACCTTCCTTTCACGTTAAACTCTGAATCAAGAATAAGAAACCCATTGCCTTCAGCATTTCCATCCTTATCTCCAAGACATGAGATCATAATTTCACCAGAAGCAAGGCAGTGAGAGGTGTGTGGATAAGCTAATCCAGTCTTCTCAATGATATCTGCAGGATCAACAACTTTGTGCAAAGATGGAGCCTTTGGATTTGTTTTCACATCAATAACATATACGCGACCCGATCTGAAACATGACAAAAAGTAGACTTAATGAGGTAATTTAAAAATAGAGGAAACGAAATAAATTTTATATGTTTCGAAAGAGTTCCTCGAATTCAATAAGTGAGCAAAACATATCTGAGTTAGGAAAAAGGGAAGAGGACAAAAAAGAAAAAAAAACACCACGAAGACGATGCTCTAATTATGGCATAATTTTTTATTTTTTTCACAGAACCACGGTTTCCATAACGCTTTCATGAATTTCTGTTACAGGATGACATACCAAAGTATTCTCAGTTGAATTCTTGGGAAAAAGCCAAAAAAGAAAAACAGAAACAAAAGCGTGGGATATACTTGAAATTGAAAAACACCATCGTGCAGCAAAAGTACAAACACGGTAAAGTAGGATTGTTTTTCTCCATGCATGTACGGATGAGGGTCTTACACGAGCCCAGGCACGATGAGAAATCGTCGCTGAGCCGAGGGATCTCCATGGCAAGAGCTGCACGAATTCCAGCCAGTGTGATGCAATTCATCACCCAAATGAGGAACAGGTAGCCTATGGATGACTTTGGAATAAGTGGGAGAGTTTGGATCTACGTCCACTGTGGCCAAATAGTCAGGCTTCTCAATTCCCGTTCCTGAATGATATAGTGTATTGAATCCATGATGAGTGAGTGAACATAAAAAGCAGCAAGTTTGAGAGCTTTGAATATAGAGAAGTTTCCAGAAGAAGATGAGTTAGGTACCTGAATAGACAGAGGTGACATAAATGAGAGACTCTCTTGGACCAGACATGGCTTCCAGCGGTGAAGCGTAGCCTGGCCCTGTTTTGCAGCATCCATGGCCGTTACTACTCATCTTTCTTTCTCTCTTTTTTGTTTTCTCTTCTCTTGGTTAGGCTTCTCGTGAGAGAGATGATGATGGCATAAATAAAGGGAAAGGGAAATTGGGGAATTGGGGATTCACGTGGTGCAAATAAGATAGGACTGAAAAATTGCAGTTCCGAGCCAGAACACAACACTGCACAGACAATGTTGTTTTGTATTGTATTACGTTGGTGTTTCGTATGTACTGAGTCATCAAACTGGTCTTTGTACGTATTGTGTAAATCATGTCCAGGTGGGATGAATCACACACATCTCAATGCATTCCATATCCTGCATCCTGTGGGCCCTCCTCAATCTTTCAATATTTGAAAATATCTTTTTATAATATTTTAACATTATTTTCGTTATTATTTGATTGGTTTAAAATTATTCTACAATTAATAACAATAATTATAAATAGATCAATCACAAAATAACATATAAATAATATTAAAAGATTGTTATTAATGTTTTTAAAATATTAAAATATAACTTTTAGAATTAAAATACTAGGATAGAATAATATAATAAGAAGATTTTTTTCAAAAACTGCTCACCTGTGAAATCAATAGACAAGAATCATTAAAAAAATAATAACGGAAGCCTGTCATTAAACAATATTATAATTTATATATACAATTTTCTTTTAAATAATTGAAGTCAACTACAGAATTATTTACATAAATTCAATTAAACCTCTACGTATTCAATAAAAACAAATAAACTTAAAAAAAAAATACTGAATTACCTTTCATCGACAAAGTCATAGTGAAATATCTAAAATTAATTACTATAGTTACATTCTATCTATTTTTTCAGATTTTGTAAATTATAAATCGTTTTTTTAACTTATATTTGTTACTAATACGGTAATGAATTATGAGCTAAACTAAATTATAAAATATTGAAACTTGTATACTTACATTATTTATTTATGAAACATCCAAACATTCCTTAGTACCATTTGTAATTTTGCAAATAAAACACTACTTTTCCTTGACTTACCTTTTTAGTTTTATTTATGCTACATTTATTATAAGATATTCATGTGCATATCATAGTATTGTATCATTTTATCAATTAAGAAAGTGTATTTAAGAGATAAATATTTAATGTTATCTCTTCTTATGATGGGAAATAAAATGATAGAGGAAGAACGTGATGCTAAGGTTTGAGATGTCTTATAGTGCTACAAACGGTAAAAAAAAACATTAAAGTCAGATTTTGATGAAATCGAGAGAACATGTGTGGCTGAGTTGAGCTGTGTTATCTTGTCGTATGTTTTCCAAATCATAGAAATTAGCAAAGAGTATCAAAGTTTGACAAGAACACCTAAAAGGTAGAATTTTTAAATATTATTTTTTAAGTTCCAGATGATTCCATGCTTGACTTTAATATTTACGATTTAAAATGAGTTTAGTTCATTTCTCTTTCTTCGTATGATAGTTAAAAAATATATATTTATTTTCCTGAATATTTAAATCAGACTTACAAACCAGTCTTTTATAAATAAATATCCCATATATATATTTTATTTTTAATAAAGTAATATTTACATCCCTTTTAATTTTTAAATAGATATTTGATTTCTTATAATTTTAAACTCAAATTTTCTTGTAATCTTTATAGGTTTCTATCTAAGTGTGCGATTACGTTTTCCATAATATCTGTCTTTCAATGTTTAAAAGTTAAATTTATTCCATCGACGGCAAATATATTATTTAATTATTAGTAAAGAATGGTTTGGATTGAAAAGAAAGTAGAAAAAGAAAGAAATGAATGTAAAATTAAGAGACAAATGAATTTAATTGAATTAAAAGAAAATAGGAAATAATTGTGAAAATTTTATAACAAAATTAATTAATGTGACAAAAAAGTAAAATTAATTAAATATTATTATGAATTACCAAAATATCATTAATTTAATAATTAATAAATACAATTAAAGCATACTTGACTTTTATCAATTATATTCATTTTCATCTATTACTTATAATATTATTCAAATATATGCCTACATCATCATGTAAAACTATTCAAGAATAGTACGATGTAGAATTGTATGTTAACATAATAGATAATGTGTTTATGTCATCAATTGTTTCATGCATTTCATTTGAAGTCAGAGGTTAACATTCACAGTTTTCAAATTCCAATTTCAAATAAGAAAAATTCATTTGTAAAATTGCAATTCTTTTCAAAATAAAATCACTTTAATTCAGTGTGCAGATAAGATTAAGATTGCAGACAAATTGCAACATATAAGCTTCCATATATACATGTGTTTTTTCTTCCCTTCAGTTCACACCATGATGGTAGTAGCAACAAGCCTTCAATTGTCGTGAACAATCTTATTTTTTAAAATATAAATTTAAATAAAATTCTAAAAATATAATTTAAATAGTAAAATTATTAGTATAAAAAATAGGTTCTGTTTAAAGATACATTTAAATAAGTTACGTCATAAACTATAAGCTGAGAAAAAAATATTTTCTATAAAAATAATTTTAAATAAAAACCCTAAACCTATAGAGTCAAATAATAAATAATTCTTCAATTACTACTATTTTTCTTACCAGTAAATTTATTTTAGTCTTCTAAGGAATATTTAAATAAAACTAACTAGCCAAATTGAATATTATAATACTTGTATGAGCTTCACCATGTAATTAAATTCTCATACATATATAAAGGAAAAACATTTCAGACGTTAATACAGAATAATGTTTTAAATTGTTTATATAGAAGTTAATTTTGTGTTTGTGAAAAATTAATGTTCATTAACATAAGAGGAATAAAGAATTTTGTTGATAAATTTTGTTACGAAGAGATCCTTTATCAAACTGGTGTTGAGTTCACAGATTGAAGCGTAAGGTGGAGAAAGAAAAGGTTCCATGAAGTTGTGATTTATTCATCATATCAAACAGTTTGAAGAAAGTGAAATAATACAGAGAAATCTCAAATTTTAAGTAAACATAATTAAGGAAAATGACACTTGAACAACCATTTTTGACAACATTTAGACACGCGCACACGTATCAAAATCTGAGTGGTCCATTTTCATTTAATTTTTCCAACTGGACCATTCAGATTTTGACACGTGTGTGCGTGTCTAAATGTTGTCAAAAATGGTTGTTGAAGTATCATTTTCCCATAATTAATGGTGCGAAAGTATTCAGTCGTAAAGTATTTATTGTACGGCCAGTGCAAAAGTTTATGAAGGTTTGAATGTCAGTCGCTGAGTTTCTCCATTCTCAACTGTGCTCCGTGGCAAGGCAGAGCCCGTGCCTGGCGAAGAAGATTCATGGACAAATCATAAAAGCTGGTCTCAACCAACACGAACCCATCCCCAACACACTTTTAGATGCATATGGCAAGTGTGGTCTCGTAGAAGACGCAATCCAACTGTTCGACGCATTGCCCCGCCGAAACCCAGTCGCATGGGCCTCCCTTCTCACCGCCTGCAATCTCGCCAACCGCCCTCGCCGTGCCCTCTCCATCTCACGCTCCCTTCTCGCCGCAGGCTTCCACCCCGACCACTTCGTCTTCGCCTCTCTCGTCAAAGCTTGTTCTAACTTGGGTTGTCTTCACGTGAAACAAGGGAAACAAGTGCATGTTCGCTTCTTCCTCTCACCATTCTCCGATGATGACGTTGTCAAGTCATCTTTGGTCGACATGTACGCGAAATTCGGGTTGCCCGATTACGGGCGTGCCGTTTTCGACTCCATTTCTTCGTTGAATTCGATTTCTTGGACTGCCATGATATCTGGGTATGCGCGAAGTGGGCGAAAGTTGGAGGCTTTTCAACTGTTTCGTCAAACGCCGTATCGGAACTTGTTTGCTTGGACTGCTTTGATTTCCGGGTTGGTCCAGAGTGGGAATGGATTTGAGGCTTTGAACATGTTTGTTGAAATGCGGTATGATGGGGTCAGTGTAACAGACCCGTTGGTTCTTTCCAGTGTGGTTGGTGCTTGTGCTAATTTAGCTCTTTGGGAGCTGGGTAAACAGATGCACGGTCTGGTTATAGCCCTTGGCTATGGGTCTTGCTTGTTTATAAGCAATGCACTTGTAGATATGTATGCCAAATGCAGTGACCTTGTTGCTGCAAAGTATATCTTCTGGGACATGTGCAGAAAGGATGTGGTTTCTTGGACTTCCATAATTGTTGGCAGTGCCCAACATGGACAGGCTGAGGAGGCTCTGGGTCTGTATGATGGCATGGTTTTGGCTGGGGTTAAGCCAAATGAGGTGACCTTTGTAGGGTTGATTCATGCATGTAGCCATGCTGGCCTGGTTAGCAAGGGCAGGGCTTTGTTCAGGTCTATGGTTGAAGATTATGGAATTGAACCCTCTCTTCAGCACTATACTTGTTTGCTAGATCTTTTTAGTCGATCAGGGCACCTTCATGAGGCTGAGAGTCTCATTAGAACTATGCCAGTCAGCCCTGATGAACCCACTTGGGCTGCTTTGCTTAGTGCTTGCAAGCGGCATGGTAACACCCAGATGGCAGTTAGGATTGCTGATCATCTATTAAATTTAAAACCAGAAGAACCCTCTTCTTATATATTGTTATCTAACGTATATGCCGGAGCTGGTATATGGGAGAATGTTTCAAAAGTGAGAAAGTTAATGATGGTGATGGAAGTAAAAAAGGAACCAGGTTATAGCTGCGTCGACTTGGGAAAGGAAAGCCACGTGTTTTATGCTGGAGAGACTTCTCACCCAATGAAGAATGAGATTATAGGTTTAATTAGGGAGTTGGATGCAGAGATGAGGAAAAGGGGTTATACTCCTGATACCAGCTCGGTTTTACATGACATGGATCAACAAGAGAAGGAAAGACAACTTTTCTGGCACAGTGAGAGGTTGGCTGTGGCTTATGGGCTTCTAAAGGCTGTTCCAGGGACTATAATACGTATAGTGAAAAATCTTCGTGTTTGTGGAGATTGTCATACTGTTCTGAAACTCATCAGCACTATAACAAATAGGGAAATTTATGTCCGAGATGCAAAAAGATATCACCATTTTAAAGATGGGAATTGTTCTTGCAATGACTTCTGGTGACTTGCGAATTCTGATTTAAATTTCCACAAATTTAGTGAGTTATTGTTTGAAAGTTTAAGACTTGCAAGTATGAAGATTTTCTGGGGAAGCACCAAAACATAGTAGAACACAGAAGTTGGAGTTTGTTGCTTCCTGATTAACTAGGATCGATTCTCATAGCGCTAATCAAAGCACGCTGATACTGATTTTTAGCCCTTAAGCAATAATCTTTCTCTATTGTTATTTCGACGCCACTTCACCTGTAAACTGCTACTTAACTATGAGTAAGTTGAATTTGGGAGTGTTGAAAAGCATAACAGCTATTTGAGTTGACGCCAATCTGTTAAACCCATTTTAACGCAATAAATTTAAATGCAAGTGAATAGCATTATCCATTCGTGTATTGTGAGAATATAATAACAAAAGAATTGTCACGAGACGGTATATATATAACTTTTAATAAAGAAACAGTTTTCTACATTCTGTAAGAGGTGAAAGGTGAAAGAATTGTCCCCACACGGAAAAGGTCTTAAGGATTTTCCTGCTTTCAATACACAGTAAAATCCATACGTAGGCATTAGGAACTAAGGTTTTACTTGTATAGATTCTCTATTTGGTCCCTGTATTGAACCGCAACTTTATCCCTTCGAATTTTCATGGTGGGTGTCATAAGGCCATTATCAATCTGCCATGGTAGTAAATATTAATTAGGTACGTTAATTCAGCTACTTAAACAGTATACAGATATGACTTTGAAGTTTAATCTAACCGTGAAGGGGTCATTTACGAGAAGGACTGGTCCGATTTGAAATGGAGACTCTGATGTCCTGCATCACAAAGACATGAAAAAAGGAGGACGGGGTATCAAATCAATTAAAGGGACAATAAAGAAACATGAGTTTAAGAAAGAAAACTACTTTCTTACAAAAGTGTAAAAAGACAATCACTATTCAACTGTAACCCCAACCAAGTTGACATGTATCAATCATTTGCACCACACCAAAATATCATTAATGAAATAAAGCAAACAAAATATTTTTCAGTATCCTATTCATTACACCTCTAACAATTCCTTCTCATAAACCTAAACTAAATTATAACTGTTTTATAGTTAAAAAAATGCCCTTGTTTATAATATGCCATTGCAATATAAAGGCATGAAATTTCTTTCTAACTCATTACAGCAAGCAGAAATGAGACACGATCTTACCATGTCCTTAATTCTTTACATATTAAGCTGGTCACGTTTTCCTGACCGACATCAGAACTGTTAGGATCTATAATCGACGACTCCCTTGCTGCCTTTACGACTTCTTCAATGTTAGGAACAATGACAGCCCCTAAACGTCGCTTATCCTATATGTTAAGGTAGTAATCAAAGAAGTAAAATTATTGCATGTTGTAATACCTGGATATGTATTTCATATAAAAAGTCTTGAGCCATAAAGTTTAGACAGCAGGATTTAAATTCACCTGTCCAATAACAACAATTTGATGTATGAGGCTACTCCTCATGGCAGCTTCTTCAATCTCTCCCGGTTCAACATTTTCACCTTCTCTCGTTGAAACATGTAATTAGTATGGGAAAAACTGATGACCAACAAGCCTTTTATGCAGTGCAAAAAATCAAATTTGCAGTTAAGTAAAAAATGGAAAATAAGCCTTAAGCCTAACAGCAAAGGTATGACAACTAAGAAAGCCAATACTTAACAGCAAAAAGAACAAAATCAAGAAGTTAAAAAGTGGCTATTTTCCTCCAGGGCAGGAACATTAACTTAGAGGTTTAGACATAGCAAATAATATAGAAAATTAAAAACGAATTTACTGAAACTATTTATTAGTTTTTATTTTTTGATAAAAAATATTAATTAGCTGAAATTTTTTAAATATGATATGATTATCAATTATTTGATTGTTTTGAACTAAGCTCAAACGAAGCTCATGTAGAACTACACCCACATATAATTAAAATAGTTCATGCACGCATAAATTCATACTATAAGATTGATATCTTGTATGAAACAAAGTTATTAATGTAGACACTAAACCTCTCCTGTGAAAAAACCTTATTCATCTCTTGTTGTTCCATTTATGCAATCAACAATACAACTTATAGACTTACAATTTTCTGACCCGTTCTCAAAACAGACAAAAACAGGTACAAGTGACTAACTCGTTAACTATCTAGACTCCACCGGCTAGTACATTAACTAGCCAGAAGGACTAATTATCCACAACTGCTAATATATTTAAGTTAACAAACCCAACAATTAACGTCTCTTAACTCTAACTTTGTTTTGAACACAAATATATAAAAAAATGAGAAAAAATAAAAATATAATAATTTCATCAACATAAAGAGGTTTAATTTGAATAAAACACAAAGTATGTAGCAAAAATATATAATAATAAAATGTAATATGTATCACTCTTAATATTCTATATCCTATAGCCAAATTATGTTCCATATTAACAACAGCAGCTACTACAATGTGAGGCAATATCACTAATAATATATTCTTAGTTGTGCACCTTCTAGTGCAGGAACCTAAAATAAATATTAAAAAAAAAATGTTTGTTCTAAAAATTGATTTAGTGGCTGTAAATTTGGTTACTCTTCAATTTCATCTTCGTATCATGAACAATTTCATATAATCCAAGAATTTAAAATCCTATAAACCCTTTGGTTATTAACAAAAAAAAAAACCTTATATGAGGAATGCATACATTTGTTCAGTTACAAATGGACGGAAAAGTGCACCTTTAATCTGTTCAGTTACAAATGCCAAGTTTACGCTTACTTTCAGTTATTTTCTTTTATCTTCTTGGAGGTAGCCTTCCCTCAAAGAAAGGCCTTACACAGAGTCCGTTAATCGCAAAGATAAAATTAGTAGAAAGCACACATAAGTGTATAACACATGCAAACACACGGGAAAGGAGGAAATATTTATTCATAGGATCCAAAGATCAACGTACACACTTCTGTTGTACCTGTAGAAAGCACAATGGTGTCTTTAGCACGACCATCCACAACAATTACTCCACTGGAATTACGACTCCGCCCAGATGAATGATGGGGAACAATCCAACCAATATCCCCAGTATTCAGCCAACCATCCCTATCTAAGACCTGATTTGTAGCTGAAGGATTCTGATACAAGAATAAGAGACGTGACGGACACTTCTTGATTGCTATGAACATTACACAAGTTTCTGGTACATCATGGGAAATGTATTTCATGATAAAATAGAATTCTTCATCTGAAGATAATATTTAAGTTTGACAGACAGTCAAATATTTACAAATGAATAAATCTAAAATCATAAAACTCCAGTATAAAAAGAGGTAGAAACAAAAAAGCCTGAAATGTAAGAAAGATATCCAAACTTTTATATCTATGCATGCCCAACACATTGTAATATTTTCGTCAACATGCTCTCTCTCTCTGTCCCTCTCCCTCTTTCTGTCTCAGATGTGCAAACACACATGTCAACTCAAGACACAACATGTTTGAATTTTGATAGAGTAGATTACCTTGTAGTATCCCTTCATCAATTGTGGACCTCGAACTTTCAAAATTCCCTTCGTCCCAGGTGGGAGAACTTCATCAGTCTCAGAATCTACGATTTTGAATTCCGTATGCTTAATTGGATGACCAGCAGACCCAATAACCTTCAAAAGATTGCATTGATAACATTTTCAATATAATCACAACTCTTAGCAGACACAAAATACAAACTAATTAGATGAATGAAAATTATGTAATTATTATGAATATCTAGCTCTAGATAGACGGTTGACAAAAGCAAAATGTTCAGTGTGAATGACGGTATCTTAACAAAAATAACTATAAACATTAAAAATAATTATGAACAAGAACTGCAGATTAAGTAGGCATCTCCACATCTCATTTAGCAGAACTCTCATTTTACCCTTTTTGTTTTACCAAACCCAGAGATTGTTCTCAATTTACTATTTACTTTTCCAAAAGGGTAGAGACATAGAAATATTATGCACTAAGGTAGAGAGAGAGAAAGCAGTAGGAGGAGTTCAAATAAGATATAAAATGACATGCTTAATGATAGGATATGGAGAGTTTACGAAAGGAAGAGAAAAGGAAATAAAGAGGGGGAGAGGCATTAAGGAGTTGTAAATGTAATAACAGTTTGTGACGGGAAACAAAGCTCCTATAAAAGAGCCGATGTATCTTGTATTAGTTAGTTTTCGAATTATTTACTTTGTATAGACAGGATCATTCTTATCCTCTGGAGGGAAAACTTGGCTCTCTTAGAGGTTTTGGCCGTACAGTTGGCCAAATTCAATACACAATTACTCAATTTACTGTCTTTTCTGCCTGTTTGGTGTGTGTTGAGTAAAATTGAGATAGGTTTCATATTCAGAAACGTATCACTTAATTATTCAATATAGGTAGAGTAACAAGTTTTGGTAACCGAAGGGAAAAACATGTTAAAATGACAAACTCGTCTTGCACAACATTAATGCAGTTGATAAATCTACTGCTTACATTACAACTAAGTCTTCGAGCAGCAGCAACTGGTGAAGTTTCTGTTAAACCATATCCATTCTGCACAGTCACGCCAATAGCCTGCATATTATTTAAAAATCGTGAGAATAATTTCAAAAAGAAAAACCCTGGCTAAAAGTTACATGTTTGAAGTATCAGACCTCAAAAAATCTATCCACGTGAGATGATAGGCTACCACCACCACTTATTCCAGCCTGCAGAATGCCAGGGGATTTTGCTTATCATGAGTAGAAAAGTGATCCGTTGTTACAGACCGACACCTCAAAAATAAGAAGAAAGAACAAAAAATAAGTAAACACTGATATTTGTATTATTTGCCAGTGGAAGGAGGGTACAGAAGGATAACAAATCCCACTGCCCAGACCTAAGCTCCTCTAGAACAACCCAGGCAGTTGCTCTCCTCCACAACAAAAAAGACCTCCCTTAACTAACAGCAAAACAGAATAGTAATAGGATCCCCATTCCCCCTCAACAATTGATTTTCTCCCACAAAAATATTCTTCTCTCTCCTCTAATTGCTCTTCCCACAGGTCATGCCACCTCAGCCATCGAATTATTCTTTCTCACATATAGTCTTCCCCATTGTGGCTTTCTCCCTTCCTAGGCTAGTGGTTCACAAATCCCACTTATTCTTTGAGCTGCATCATCCATTTCCAAAATCATGAATAATTTATAAGATGAAATGGATGAAACTGTGGGGCAATCCCTAATATACAGCAGGTATAGGAAAAAGATATGGCTAAAAAAGGGAAGAAAGGATTATAGTAACTATAACCAAGAAGAGGAAACCAAACTAAAAGACCCAGATATGAACAAAAGGATTTGTTCCACTTTGGCAAAGGTAGAATTAACACACAAGGGAAGCCATGCTTGGTTTGTATAGGCACGTCCCGAGATAACTCTTTGCTTTTACCTAACCAAAGGGGACCATACAAAGCTACATCTATCCATCTTCCACACACTGCAGGTCTTGCGTTGCTCTTTTGCAAAGGCAGAATTAACACACAATTACACACTTTCAAAAGAGAAGCCATGCTTGGTTTGTACAAGCATCTCCCAAGTATTTCTGTGTTTATCTAAATAAAGGGACCATACCATAGCTATATCCCACACAATACAGACCCTCAACACAGTGGAAGTATCATCCATCATCCATAAGGTACAAAAAGATAAAAGGGAAAGAAAACTTCACAGTGCAAAATTTATTAGTCTACACCACTATTTCTCAATTGTGAAATGCTCACAATACACACTATATTCGGTTGCATTAAATCATATTGGTCACGCTCCAAATTTAGTGGAACCATATGAATTTCACCTAACTTCTCATTCAGACCCTTTGTTAAATTGAAGTGTAGACTGTCAACCTTGAGAAAATATAGAGGTAGATGTAACTATATTGCTGCCATTTATATGTCCTACAACACTTGTCTTTGGTAATATAACCTTCATTTAAAAAGTTAATTTAGAAAGAGTCACGAGTAGGATCATAGCATGAAATAGTCAGAGGTAATGAATTTACAGAAAAATTTCTATGAATAAACTTTCAAAAAAATACAACAGATTTCTTCACAAAGTGTTTTCAACTTAAGTATAATTATCCATTCAACTTAGATAAATTCATAAGAAATTACTCATTAAGAGCTCTTTAAACTTCTTTAACCAAGTAAGTGGCCGTTTACTCCTAAACTGCATTTATTTTCCCCAAACATTTTGCAAGAGCAATCAGTCAGTATGGCACTTCACAAAAAGAGACACAGTAAAACAAACACAAACTATTTCATTATAAATCATATTTAACAACGGAAGACCTTTGAAATTCCAATAGCTGAATGAATTTTACTGTAGACCAGTTTCTTCGCCAACAAATGAACTGGAAACAATATTGTGGCAATAATTCTAGCCCATAACCAATCCAACATTGATTGGAGATAAGAAGGCGGCTTCTGATCCTTCGTTAGACATTTACCCTACAAGTATTCAAAATTTATAATTTAAATAAAGCAATATGTTAGAGCAGAACTAAAACTACTTTCGTTCATAAATTTAATTTAATTTGACATGTTATATCGATGCAATAAGTGTCAAAAGGAAGCACAGCACAAGGTATGATGACATTGATCAGAAATAAATTTGAGAGTGACCCCCTATATTTGTCCTTGAGAAATACAACAAACATATCATCCATAAGAAACATAAAAATCCCATTCTAGTCCCTTGGTAAGCACAAAGTGTAGGTCAAAATAGCTCCTTGTTTTAGGGACCAATGAGGGATTTCATATTGTTGGGGATTTAGGTGACCAGCCTAAGTTTCACACGGATGAATTGAAGGGTTCACTCCAAAATTTGAGCAAGTGAGAAAAAGATAGAATTAGACAATTGAAGGGTATGACGTATTCCTTTGGGATATGACGTATTCCAATTTGTTGGTACATAATGGTAGTCCAAATAACATCATATCAACAAAATGCCATTTAATCTATATTCTTTCTCGTTATTTAAATTAGCTCACACTTACATCCCCTATTTTTTTATCTTCTTTTGAGAAAAACAATTGGGTGAAATAAGTCTTTACTAAAGCATAGAAAACAGATTTCAAGGTAGAGAATGATGATTTTGGGAGACCTACAAAAATAGCAGATGACCATACCTCATAAATACGCCTGCATTCCATGTACCTCATGCTAGCCCTTAAAAATGTGAGTGCAACAAGCTTTCTAACAAGGGAGCTCGTAGATATCTGCTTCTGGATCCCACTACAGGAATCAAGAATAAATACAATTTTCACAATTGACATTAAGTACTCTTACAAAGTGAGTTGAACACAACTCAATCCTACAAAATAACCTTTGTAAGAAGATGGTATCATAGCAGTATGTTAAAGATATGATTTGATTACTCTAAATAGAAAAATATGATATAATTTGATTGCATCAAATAGGGAAATATTTATCTTTATAAATTATCTTTATTAATGTATCTCTTCTTCATTATAAATAAGAATACTCGTGTGTACACACATAATACAAGTAATCCTTTCAATAAATACAATGGACTAAGTTCATACAATTCCTGGAAAAGGAATTACCTGTATAAAGTTTCATAAACTAAAGGGACAGAAATCAAGTAATGTGGTTGATATCTTCTCAAATCATCCTTTAAAGAATAAAAAATAAGATATTAATACATGATGCAATGCATCGTCTCTTTATAACAAACCATACGTGAAACTTAGTAATAATACCTTCAACTTTCTCACAGTTGTGTATACTTGTTCAACACCGCACGAGAAGATAAAATATTCAGAAGCTCTTTCATATGCATGCCAGGAGGGCAACATGCTTAGAAATCTATCCCCAACTTCAGCAGGTACAATATCCCCTAAGTTTCTTATCTATAAATTCATTAACAAATGATAAACAACATCGATGATCAGTTAAAACCAAGAATTATCTTTAATTGAAAGCGATTTAAAACCTGGAAAACTTCATAAACAAAAGAAAATATAAGTACAGATTAACAAAAGGTGACTGAGCAGGCCCACATTTCCATTATGCTCTCTCTTCCTTCACCCGTACAAATGTTGTAATAAATATTAAGAGGGTGTTTTATCCTATTCCAGTTATACTCTTCACTTTTATTCAAATAAAATTTTATTATAAAATTGGAAATACATGAATTAAGTGACAAAGATATGAGAGAGAGATGGAGACAATATGCAAGACTGTTGGTTGAAGCACTATGGCTGTTAATTACCCCCAGCCTACACATCAACTCAACCAATATGCAGAGGAATATCACAAAAATATTTTGCCAACCAATCTAGCTCCAATAGTCCAACTAGAAATGGAATAATCCACAATTCATAACCATTAATTCAGATACATTTTATTAATTCATAACCTCAACATAGTTTTCTATACTCTGAACAAAAATCAACACATCCTGTCTAAAAAACCATTGCCACAATAAACTCTATTAAAGGATAGCCATCAAACCTGATGCAAAAGATTCTGATGTGTTAGCATAACACCTTTTGGATTTCCAGTAGTTCCACTTGTGTATATAAGAGTAGCAATGTCATCAGATTTGATTGCTTCATACATGTACTGCTTCCCTGAAATAACAAAGTTTTAGAGAATCGGATCACTGCTCCTTTAGATTATAAATACAAAGATCAATATGTCTCTTCTACTGTAAAATAAGCAAGCACATAATTTCTTAATATGAAATAATAAAACTATTAAATGTAACTCTATTCAGAAAGAGTTACATTTTTGGCTTCTCTGTGGTCATTACTATCTCATATGCACATAGAGATTTGGGAACCTTGCTGCATTATTTAGTTCCCTGCCCAACCCATCCCCAATTTTTCTTTTTGATTTTCAATTTTTATTATATTTAATCTTATCTGCTATGGAGGAATTCTTAGACCCACTAGCAGTACTTCACTATCTTTTGCTTAAGTATGTCCTCCTTGTGTGTTTGTGTGTATTCTGGTACTTTCCCTATGAACAAAAGATAGCACAGTTGAATGATAAATATATTTAATCCACATTTGCAGAGCAAGATCCAGGTGACATACTATTATCAAGAGAATCAAACAATACTCTGCGACTCTCTTGTCCCAAATGTATGAGTTCCATGAAAGTATAGACAGGCACCTCCTTTTCTCCTTCACTGACTAGGCCTGATTTTTCTCCCCAAAGCAGAATAATAAATCTCATTGAATTCTTCAAAGAAAATAGCTTTGCTATCCGATTACACATTTCAGGATTGTCCACAGCTAGTGCAACACTGAAAAATAATAGCAGCAGTTAGCAAAATTCTATTGAATAATCAATAGAGACTGGCATTTAAAAATGTGACAATGCACCAGCATAGTCAAGGAACGTGTAAGTATAAACATTATTGCTTATTCAACAAACTTAACTTCTACGGTGAAATACTATTCCTACTCTTCTTGTTGTTGTTGTTGTTGTTGTTGTTTAAATGCAATTCAATAAATACTGATTAAATCTTTTAACGCTAAGGTGAATCGTCTTTCTTCCCTACATTCTACCACTCTAGTAAAGGCCAAACTCAAAACCTAGCATTTGCAGACTAGATATGTTACTAAAACCAATTCACATTATCTTTTGATAATATTTTTTGACATCAGTTTTTAGGAACATTTCTCGTAGAACATTTTTAAAAGAAAAAGCTCTACACTGTTATATACTGTGGTTGTATATATGTGTTTTTCTGAAATAAATAAATAAATAACTAAATTAATTTATATATACATGATGCGCTTGAGAGGAACAAGGGGTGGACTAAAAACAAAAATTTTAATCAAAGAAAAGAAAGGGACTAAAATGGTGATTGTTCCAAGAACACACAAATGAGAAATATCAAATCTCTAATCACACTTACAAACCATAACAGAGCTCAAACAAATATTCCATTTCTCATCAATTCTTAGAACTTGTCAAGATGAAGTTGACCGGTCCCAAATTTTCAGTTTTTAGGGCATATAAATATCTAACTACAAAATCAAATGAACAATATATTGCTCACAAAAGCTGGAAGGCATAGTGAAGACCCACGGTGCATTTATTTTCATGTACATGTCAAATGATTGAGTATGCATTAATTTTAATAACAGAAATACTTAGGTGACAAGTCTCAAAATTGGACCACATTACACATATAAATGAAAGTAATAATCATACTGAAAAATCATTCAAATTAAGGTAGATGTAGAATGAGTTATGAAATGGCCAAATATACAATAATAGATACAATCTGTTTGACAGAAAATATTAATTAAACCTTTCAGAGTGGTTGTATATTTGCAGCAGTTCTTCAGTTGATGACCTCGAACCCCTTACCACATTGATTGCCCCACATGCCATCATACCTAAACTAAAATCATAACATGGATGTGATTAAAACAAAATAACTACTTTTGTAGGTGTATAGGTACTACCCAACTCGCAAGCTTGTGTACTATAAATCTGCTACTGAGCTTAGCACCAGTCCAAATGGGTAAAAAATAATTTTCATTCAGTAAACACAGGAAAGGTAGAATGTTCAGCTTTGTACTAAGATGATGAAGCGAAATGTAATTACCAAAATATTTTGCTTGGCATTTTCTTCAAAGAATAAAATATGAACATAAAAATTTAGGTTATAGAAGCTCTATAAGTAGGCTAACTGCATTGGAAGCAACCTAGCAGCCTCCTATTTACCAATTTTTGTAGAGTTAAACAGTAATCCTAGGTACACAAAGCCATAAACAAAAGTAATTATTCTAAAGCACATAATATTTAAACAAGGACGATACCTTTTACAAAACAAAATTGCAAATATAGTTTTTGTTTACAATATATTGGCACCATCTCACATTTGCTTATGTTATTATTGTGCTAACAAAAATCTAAAAAAGCAATTTTAATTTTGTTTGTCTTGAAAAGCTTGTGGACATGTACACATATAAGTTGTGCAGCTAGCAGTTACGAGACATAATACTGTGAGAACATATAACAAAAATAAATTCTGCTCTACACACCTTGATCAGCTACAAGCCAGCGACAAGAATTATCAGCAAAAAGTGCAAGCTTTTCACTGGGTCTCACTCCAATAACTCTCAATCCTTCAGCAAAGTCCAATATTGCATCCTCCAACTGAAATTTTGATTAGACAGATATAGAGAATCAGAATAGCATGCCACTAACATGACTCTGGATAAATTTCTCGTTTAATGTAATTCAACATTGGAACAAAAAACATTAGTTTTATACGTCAAGCTCATAAAAGATTATGATTATTTGGAATTATTTGCATTCTGTCAATAAATCTTTATATTAAATATAATTCTACTTTGAATCACAATTTAATATTGTGCAGCATATGGCCTCAACACGATAACATATAATTCAACAATCATTCAAAAGAACCACTCATATTCTGTAACAACTTACATAGTGGTAAGTAATGAATGGAAATGAAAAAAAGAATAAAATGAGGAAAATGAGGTGACAGCTACGAAGGACCACATGACAACCAATCCATATGGAACAGCTTGAGACCCAAAATAAATAACATTCGGTTTGAGGACTATTTGCAGACGGGGAAAGTAGTATATAGCTCACAGGTATAGAGAGAGAAGTCATGGATGAAATTGTATGGGCTGAACCTCCTTCTTTCTTGGGTTCTTTCTTTCCTTCAACAGTAAATTGCTATAGTAGCAATACTTCTTCCATTGTAAGAAATACACAGAAGAAATAGTACATCACAGAGTTCATTTGCCTTAATTGTTATATTTTATTTTGGTAATCCTCAACAGTACATGGTGTTAAGAGTGTGAAATCTTAAAACAGTTTCAATTGATCTCCGACATACAATATTGTGCTCATCATTATCCTATGCCATATGCCCATGACCATTTGGGGTATAGATATCCAGGTAGAGGTGTCTCAACATCCATAGAACTCACCCATAGTTCCTAGAGTAAAAAGAAAAATCCCGCAAAAAGACCATTAATCAAACGCGGTGGTTTTTCAAACCTCTAGCACAGGAAATAGTTATTACTAATCAAATTAAAAGACAGCAAAAAAACATACTGAAGCATAGACCTTCATTTTTTGGTAAAGAACTTCCTCCACAATGTCATCTACTTTGAAACAAAATCTACAGTCACCCATACCCTAATCATACCCAATTTCAACAATGGTGCTAATGGCCATTTACCATGCCATCAAGCTAGGCTGTCAAACACAACATATTTCTGAAGAATGAGTGTATGGGATTAAGCCAAATATCAGAACACATGCTCACATTACAGTTCCAAATAGTGGAGACAATGATTAATAAAACTAACAGGCAAAAGAGACACGCAACACTAACAACAATCAAAGCACTTTCCTGATAGGTAAGTTGATTACATGGATCATACCGTGTCTTTGAGTCTTGTAAAAAATTAGTTCTTCATATATTAGCTACTTAGAGTTTTCCTTGGCTTTCGTCTACCTTACATATGTGATATCCCTACACAGTCTATTCTTCTAACTAGTGCTTTTATCAGTCTTCTCACATGTCTAGACCGAAAAGGAGATATAACGAGAAAAAAAAATAGACCTGTTTATATGTCATAGTTGAAGGAGGATCATGATACGGATCTACTAATGCTATTTTGTCACCATACTTCTCGGAAGAAGATCTCCAAATATCAGGAACAGTTTCCCACTCTTCTGAGGCCACAACACCATTACCAGATAGCAATGAACTTTCCAGAAAGGGGGCGCACCTTCTTGTCAGCGGTTTCTCTGTCTACATTCAAAAGTTTGTGGTTGGAACTCGGAAAAATCAAAATAAAAATGTAATGAACAGAAAAAAACATCGATATCCAACATCCTGTGGACACACAGAAATACGAAAAGTACGGGCAAGGTTATCATAGCTATACAAAGGACAAGAGTGATATTAGCTAATCATAATTCATAACATAACATGGTTAAACAATAAGCAAGCGAAACCGATTCTTCGAAAGGAAAAGTATCAGGCAAATACAATTTTCAGACCAAAATTTAAAAACTCCAGACATAACAAAACTTATATGCGAAATTTCATTGACTTTGAACCTCGGGTATTTTCCCCAAAAAATTTGCCCAGACAAACAATGAAAACAAATAAATAACGAGCAAGGACGAAGTCGGCGTGAAACGAATTTGCAGAATGTTGGAGTAACGAAGAAGCAAAAATGACCTCAGATTGAAATTGGCAAAAGACAGGTGGATGAAGATTGATCCTGGTGAAGTTGCTGCGAGCAAAGACGGAAGGAAAGACATAAGCAGAATACGAGAAGGTGGAAGCATAGCTGGAGCTTATAGGAATCGGTGGCGACATTGGATTTGGCAGAAGAAGGGAGACGAAGATGAAGCACGTTCCTTCTAGATATATGCATCCCTGTATATGAAGTATGATATTATTATAAAATATGAGAGTGAGAGAGACAGTGGTAGCTGTTGCTGGTCAACTCATGGCGACTTTGACCCTTGGCTGGGTTGGTGCCAACAATAAAACACAAAATATGATTGGCTTACGATTCATTAAAATTGATAAATGAGATCCTACAAACTAAACTAGTATTCACTGATACTTTGATAATGAAATATATTCGGAATAAATAATAAATTTATATTTTAACAACTTTAACTATAATTAAGGGAATTTTAATCACCGACAAGGAAAATATTGTGATAATATTTGTTTCTATTTATACTATATTAACGCTTAATTTTAAATTAACTTATTGTCTTTAATTTATTAAGTCCCATACTTGCATAGTTTTAAAATTTAATCATTAAGATACAATAATATATAATTATGATTATCTAAATATGTCTTGTGTTAAATATTTAATAATTTTATTAACATGACATTCTATACCTGTCAATTGTTTACCACATATATTAATAATAAAATATGATTTGTTAGAGTAATATTCTTTTAATTTATAATTGTTTTACAAATTTAAAGAATTACTAATTTTGATAAAAAAAATCATATATATTACTTATTCTATTATCAAACGTCTCCAATTACATTATTTATTACATTAGATGAATAAGTATGTATTTTCAAATGAAATATAATTTATTTAGCTGTTTTTTCTTAGAATCCTAAATGAATGATTTTACATTACTTTTAGTTTTAGGGGAAAATTATATCATGGTCTCATAAAAAAGAATATATTAGTAAACATTTGTTCGGTTTATGAATTATAATAGCAGTATTTTTTTGTAATCAATGTAATTAAGGGAAACCCACTTTTAAGCTATATGAGACAATATTAGTCTTCATTTATAAATTTTTTATTCTATTTTTAAATCAACTAAACTTCTAAAAAATATATTAAATAACATTAATATGAAAATTAAATTTGATTTCAATCTAAAAAATATTAAATTGTTTATTTTAAAAAAAGTTAAGACTAAATTAAAAAAATAATGAATATAAAAATCAAATTAAATATAAAATATCAGACATAACTCTACCTCATAATATAATACTCACTTAACATGTATACAATTTTTTAAATTAAAATAATTAAAATAATAATAACATTCAACATTGAAAAAATTAAAATCTTATTAAAGAAATATGAAAACTGAATTGATAAAATACTGTTTCATTGCAGACAAAAAATATTTAAGAAAAATATCAAAACATAATTGTAATTCTTCTATACTAAAATAATAAATTACAATCCTCGTACTCTTTTTATTACAAATATTCATAAAAAACAATAGTAACAGGTGACAATATATATTAAAAAACGAACTTATTTTTAATATTAAAAGTAAATGCATACTTTAATTTTAATTAATTAAACTAAACGCTTTTTTTAAAATATTGATAAGTTAAATCAAGAATATTTAACTTCAAATATATAAAATTATGATGTAACTGATTTTAATATTAATCTAATTATGTAGTTGTAAACAAAAATTATCTATAGCAACGGTTCATAATCACGTCACTCTACGTTTTTGTCTTTTTCAGATAAAAAAAAATTATGCAGTGCTTCTTATGTTTTAGGTGATGTTGAAACTACTTTTCTACTAAATAAAATTAATTTAAAACAACATTAATAGAATTGAGAAATTAATCTTCAACACTATATTTATTTTAATTTCTGATATTTTGAAAACTTATTTTATTTATAGTTTTAGTTATTTATTTAATACCTTGTACACGTATATTTCGTTTATACACCAAAAAATAATATTTTTTTATAAATTCAATTATTAATTATATAAATATAAAAAAAAGTTGTCATATACACAGATCTCATTATTAATCAGTTAACAACACTGTATTTTTTTTTTTGGACAACTATTGTTCATTTTTCAATTTATCAGAATATATAATTACATTAATTAAAATAGTTATAAATAATGAATGTATTTCAATTTTAATCAACTAAAATAATATGTACCCTGTGAATAAAATTAGGAAAATAAGTTATTACTATGCTTTGCTAAAAATGAAGGTAAGTTTCACAATTAGCCAAAATGAATCTGTTCAAAGATAATTGTTTATTGGAAAATGATACTTGAACAACCATTTTTGATAACATTTAGACACGCGCACACGTGTCAAAATCTGAGTGGTCCAGTTGGAAAAATTAAATGAAAATGGACCACTCAGATTTTGACACGTGTGCGCGTGTCTAAATGTTGTCAAAAATGGTTGTTCAAGTGTCATTTTCCTTGTTTATTCTGTATGTTTTATAAAATTAAGCATTGAGTGGGTCCCATGCTTATTTTTTATTTCCATTTTAATCACATCTCCGTGTTTACATACCATACAATTTCAGTGTCGGTATTCAATTCATATTAATAAAAAATTCTGTTAATTATAAAACTACACTATATTTTAACCATATATATTTATATTAAGTTTATTTTTAAAAAATTATGTTTTAGGTGTAATATTTTTTGTAACATTATTTAGTTTCAGTCTCTTTATATTCTTAAGTTTATTTTTTAATTTATCAATTTTGGTTGAAACGTTACATTTTTTATAATAAAAATATTTATAAATTGGCTTGATTAGTTTTTCTCCCTCTGATATTTTCAAAATTTTAAAATAAGAATTCTAAAAAAGTATGTTCTTCCAACCCTAATTTGCACTTTGCAAGTATTGAAACATAAAAGTTATTCCTTCCCTTTTTTGTCATAAAAACGAAGATTGAAGTTCGTTTGTTATGTTTGTTTATAAGAAGTAATTTAGAATGTCTCTTGCATAAAGCCATTTTCTAAGTTTGATGAATAATACATTATTATTATTTTAACCATTTTTTTGAAAAACTAACTCTATCTACTACAAATGGTATTTTGCAAAGTGTTGACACTTTTTATTAGTAATTCCCACAGTTTTCTTTATCACGCTTTGAGTAAAAATAAAATTAAATGGGATAAATATTTTTAAAGACGTATATAGCATTACTTTCCTAGGTAACCACTGTATTTGTTTATAAAGGATACATTACTAGTATTTTTAGTATTTATTTAATGAATTGACTTTTTACCTTTAAAAGCTAAAAACAATATTTTGAATTTAGGAATATATATATATATATATATATATATATATATATATATATATATTAACTTAAATATTTATATCTATAGTTCTTCTACCTTTTGATATTACTTATAGACACACAGATCTTTACAGTGGTGGTAAGATATTATCTGTTTTGAGTTAAGCCCTCACAAATTTACTTTTGGTATCACTTCAAAATATCTCTTACTAATAGATGTATCTTATGTGTATATAAACTCATCTCATCTCTTGTTTTATTTGATGCGGGATTTTGTTTGTAACAGCATGAATGAGTATTAGAAGATGAAATTTAAAATTAATAAAAAAAAGTTATAATTATTAAGTTAAAAGTTTTTGGAGGAGAATTGTGAAGTTTTTGCAAGCTGTTTTTCCACCTAATTTACCTAATGAATTAAAAATTCAGCAATAAAAAGTTAAAGTTGAACATGAAATTCCGATTTTATGATTTTTGTCAATGAAACAGTGGTAATTGTGAGTTCTGAATTTCGCTTTCCAAAAATCCGTAAAGCAATTTAATTTAATTTTTTCTGAAAAATTGTAAAAAAGTCAATTTAATCATTTAGTATCATGTTTTAAGATAATTTAATGTCTTTAGTAGACAATAAATATGTTTAATTCATATAATATATTAATAAGTGTAAAATGTTTTAAATACATAACTTATTATTAAAAACGGGAGTAAACAATATTCAATTATATATATATATATATATATATATATATATATATATATATAATGATTTTCGTCAAACCATATTTACTTTTTTTACCGTTTTAAGTAATATTTTAGACTGAAACTAAAACGTATCAAATAATATAAGTAATTTAAATATAATACGAAATACAATTTAATATGTAAAAATTAAAAGTGTTATATTTATTTATTTTTAAAAATTAAATATGAAACCATATTAAAATTCATCCTACTAAAATCATATCTAATTCTTAATTATTATAGGTTGCTATAGACAAAGATATTAGAATTGGAGAACAGGAAGTGTGGGATAACTTGCTTGGGCTCGGATTGGACAGTCTACCTACTCAGAAATGGCGTGGAATGAGCTGAAAGAAAAGAAACACGATTAGGTTGTTGGAAACGTGAAATATACATATTTGATAAAAATATACATATATTTGATACACTATAATACAAACTAAAATACTAATTGGCATAAGGGATTATATTGATGATGCACATTCTTCTCTGGCTTCATTATCTTTTGCAAACTTTATATTGTCAGTTCAAAATTCCAAAAAAAGTGTTTGATGAATTTGCCAGCAAATAAACATGGACCAATAAAGAAATAACCATACCTATTAAAGTATTTGTACGATGTTGGCCTTACATGGATGAATAACAAAAAAACGTGTTGGAAAAAAAAATCATAGAAGGTAATTCTGGGATAGGTAGTGTGAATGGCTAATGTCGCCGAGGTTATCATTTTCAGTACGGCACAGACATGAATTTAGGGTCGGACAGGACAAAATCACGAATTTCACTGAAATAATTGAGGACTGGGTAGGGACTCATAGGTCCTAGACACATTCCAAGGGCTCACATGCTAACACTGCCACACAATTAATCAAGTAATAAAAAATTATACAGTTGAACCCAATGGTGCGGGTGCTTTGATTCTTTGTACAAAACAAATGCAAAATATAGAGATAAAGAAATGATTTTTACACGTGATAGAGTAGCGGCGAGAGAAAAGTAAAAATGGGGTCAAAGAAAGAGGTAAGAAAGTGAATGTTGATATATAGACTTCATATTTGACAAACTGGGTCACACTGTCCTTTCTCTTTTGCACACTCATGGCATTGCCAATGGTGTCACTTGGTTCTGTCATCTTTCATTCTCTTCCTATCCCACAGACTTCACATGTTGTTCCCCGCTTTCCATGTCACTGCTCACTCTCTTCCCACCCTTCTTCTTCACATTCCCTTCGGTATGTTCACCAACAACCAGTGTCTCATACTCTCATTTCATTTTTCTGAAAATAATGTTGCCTGTAATTCACTTTCCTGCATTTTCATTCTGTTATAGTAGTGTTGCACGCATAAACAACGTTTAAAAGATTAGGTGAATGTAAAACACGAGTGATGTGGATTTTCCTTTGCCATTCAATTAGCCGTTGTCCATTGACAGATTTTCTTTTTCTTGGTGTTAATAAGTTTACCATGGGGGAGAGAGTCACCGAGCGCCAGGATATGTGCTTCAATTACAGGTTCACACTTTCGCTAATTATTTATATGCTCATAGGACTGCTTTCTTGTAGCTGTGCAGAAAGAAGTCATGGAAATTATAGTTGTCAATGACAATTCAGTGTGTGTTTGTTTTCTGGCAGATGTTTCTGTGGATGTAGCTGTAGAGGAAAAACGGCTCCCCAAAGGAGAAACTTGGTCTGTTCACAAGTTTGGTGGAACCTGTGTGGGAAACTCATCGAGAATAAAGAATGTTGCGGACATAATTATTAATGATGATTCTGAGAGGAAATTTGTTGTGGTCTCTGCAATGTCAAAAGTGACAGATATGATGTATGATCTTATCGACAAGGCTCGATCCCGTGACGAGTCTTATGTTTCTGCCCTGGATGCTGTTTTACAGAAGCACAGCTCTACTGCATATGACCTAATTGCTGGAGAAGATCTTGCTGCTTTCTTATCGCAGTTGCATCAAGACATCAGTGACCTAAAGGCAATGCTTCAGGCCATATACATTGGTAACCCCTATTCTCTATCTGTTTCTGCCCTTTAATTTCCCTTTGAACTTAAAGGTCATGTAACATACTTCATATCTTGCAGCTGGTCATGCCACAGAATCCTTTACTGAATTTGTTGTGGGATACGGAGAGTTATGGTCTGCACAGATGTTGTCTTTAGTAATTAAGAAAGTACGCTGTTCTATTGAGAAACGTCTGCATTTTCTTTTAATCTGAATGTGCTGATGGAAGCTGCTTCCCTCTTATTCTGCAGCAAGGGATTGACTGCAAATGGATGGATGCGAGGGAAGTTCTTATTGTAAAACCTACTCGTTCTGATCGAGTTGATCCGGATTACTTGGAATCTGAACGAAGACTTGAGAAGTGGTACTCTCTAAATCCATCTGATGTAATCGTTGCCACAGGATTTATTGCAAGCACACCTCAGAATATTCCTACTACTCTCAAGAGAGATGGAAGTGACTTTTCGGCAGCTATTATGGGTGCTCTCTTTAAGGCTCGCCAGATCACAATTTGGACAGATGTAGATGGCGTGTATAGTGCAGATCCCAGAAAAGGTTCGTTCAGCTCCTTCACTATTGACACGTGATGATAATTTTGTTTTGTTCTGTCTTATATTTGACAGCCTCAGTGTGAGTTTAATTTA
Source organism: Vigna umbellata (assembly GCF_029865625.1). NCBI lineage: Eukaryota > Viridiplantae > Streptophyta > Magnoliopsida > Fabales > Fabaceae > Vigna > Vigna umbellata. The sequence continues at coordinate 36,278,957 of NC_142169.1, read as the reverse complement.
ATATGGGCATGTTCTGCAGTTGCTGATGCTGTGATTTTGAAGACATTGTCTTATCAAGAAGCATGGGAAATGGTAAGTTGTACTCTCGAAAGTGTTAAAGCTAATTATGTCTATAAAATTCAGGAGACTAACTTTCAAACAACATCTTGAGCAGTCTTATTTTGGTGCTAATGTCTTGCATCCACGCACAATAACTCCAGTTATTCGATATGGCATACCAATCATAATAAGGAACATTTTCAACCTTTCTTCTTCTGGAACAATGATCTGCCATCCTTCTATTATTGGTGATGAAGATAAGCTGATATCAAAAAGTTATGTCAAAGGCTTTGCAACCATAGACAATGTGGCACTCGTAAATGTCGAGGGGTGAGTCATGGATTGCAGCCATTTAGGCTAGACGTTCTAAGTTGTAGACTATAATGTTTTTCTCGTTGTTTCCTTTTGCAGAACCGGAATGGCTGGTGTTCCAGGAACTGCTAGCGCTATTTTTTCCGCAGTAAAAGAGGTTGGAGCGAATGTTATTATGATATCGCAGGTGCACTCACCATCTTTTGCTGTTTTTCCTTAATTTTCAATAGCTACATATATACATACATACGAATTTTCTATTGTAATTAACTTTGTAGGCCAGTAGTGAGCATTCTGTGTGCTTTGCTGTTCCTGAGAAAGAAGTAAAAGCTGTTGCTGAGGTGTTACAGTCTTTATTTCATGGAGCTTTGGATGCTGGTCGACTTTCTCAGGTGCCAAATTTAATTCTGGTGCAAATTTCAATTTGATTGAGTCAAATTCTTGTGTTCAGTAGTGACTTCATATCACGATTCAAGTGTCAAGACTATGAAGATTTATCATATTTCTAGATGATTAGCGTTATAAAGCTGAAGATTGATATCGTATAACTTTTCCTTGTATATTTTTGTTTGCTCCCAATAAAAAGAAGACTAAGCATACAACGAATGTTCAAAACATTGGTCATCCCAACTTAACATGGTTTGGAAAAAGAAATCAAATATCAGTTAGGTTATTTAAAATTATTTAAAATTTCTGAAAGTGATTATGGACTACTTCGTTAATGTTGAATTAAGTTCTCGCATAATGCAAAAGTTTTTTATGTGGGCATCGGTGAACAGATTGCTGATAACAATGAATATCAACAATGTTTCTTTGGGTCGCTTTTAAGTTTGTATGCGGTTTTATATTTTATTTTGTTGAAATATACTATTCATTAAATTAAACTGTCTAAACAATGTACTCGCCTCTCAGGTTGCCATCCATCCAAATTGTAGTATTTTGGCTGCTGTAGGCCAGAAAATGGCAAGTACTCCTGGAGTTAGTGCCACCCTTTTCGAAGCATTGGCAAAGGTCAGGAAATTAAGGTTGATGTCAGTATTGCGAAAGTTATTGCTGTCCTGTTATTTGTTTCTATTTAGAAAATTCTGCAATCTATTTAGAAAATATACACCAAGAATGTATACAAAAAGAGATAAGAAATTGAGATATATCCACCGAACATGAATGTTACATTGAATTAAAGAATTACTTGCCTTCTACTCTACTCTTTTGGTTTGGCATATATTGTTTCGCAGGTTTAACTTGTGTGTATACAAACATGTTCTTGAAATTTAACACAGGCCAACATAAATGTACGTGCTGTAGCACAAGGTTGTTCTGAGTACAACATCACCGTAGTTGTAAAGCGGGAGGATTCTATAAAGGCTTTACGGGCAGTTCATTCCAGATTTTATCTCTCAAGAACCACCATAGCAATGGGCATTATTGGGCCTGGATTAATTGGAAGCACACTGATTGACCAGCTAAACGACCAGGTAAAGTTTTTGTAGATAATTTTTAAGGAATGCAGATAAGAAATAATAACTATAAATATTCTAATTTCAGAATTAATTTATTATTTGTTGAAAGTACAGTTCTATCAGTTGGTATGCTATTAACTTAGTATTTTGTTACTGTAAAGCATGAGCTTATATGCTGGCATGCATAGGCACGCATACTATACAGGATCCATGAAATGATGAAGTAACATTTGTTTATCCCGAATTTATGTAACATTTGTTTACGCAGGCTGCAGTTCTTAAAGATGAACTTAACATTGATTTGCGTGTGATGGGGATCATGGGTTCTAAGTTGATGCTCCTTGATGATGATAAGTAAGTCAAATTATTCAAGTTTTATTATTTGAACATCAAATAGTTAACATAATATTTGAGACCTTACAAATAATAGTCAGATTCCAAAGTGAAAAAAAGGAAACCTCTATACCAGAAGTATTAGGTCAGGATAATGATTTAACCCAGAAGCTTATGAGTCTTCAGTTCCAATACCATAGAACAGCATAATAGAAGCATGAGCCATCGCATCCCTAATTCAATCAACAGCTAATTAAGATGAACTATAATTTATGATTTCATTCATTAAATTACCATGAACTATTATTTATGATTTCAGGGGCATCAACTTAGAGAAATGGAGAGAACTTCGAGAAGAAAAAGGGGAAGTGGCTAATTTGGAAAAATTTGTTCAAATTGTGCATGGAAATCATTTTATACCAAATTCTGTGTTAGTGGACTGCACAGCCGACTCCGTCATTGCTAGCAATTACGAAGGTTGGCTATGCAAAGGAATACATGTCATCACTCCCAACAAGAAGGCAAATTCAGGACCACTTGATGAGGTAAAATGAAACCATCCAGCTTATTGTCTTATTGTCCTTTTTATAACATAGACCGTTTTTTATAATGTAACATGTGGATTATTCCTTATTTAAGGATACTCAAACGCCATTTTTAATTCAATTTTTTTGTTATACAACCTATCTTATGTGTTGTCCCTATAAATTTTGGGTATAGCACTCTGTACAAACTGGAAATCCCCATGCCAATTTATTTAAGATGTTTTGGTAATGTTTCTATGAATACTAAGAAGGTATGATAAATTACGTTAAGCTAAAATCAACTCTTGTTTCTTTCTTTCTTTCTTTCTTTCTTTCAATTTTTCCATAAAAGTTATGCAAGATGCAGTGGGAACTGGGTAGGGGATCCTGCTCTTTTAATTAAATAACATCATTGAAGTTTTTGTCGCTTCCAATTCATACAGAAAAATTGTATTTCTCAAAGTCCTTCCTTTCTATGATCTTCAATACTATTATTCTTTTACTCTTTGCTTCATAGTTAAGTTACTGCTTTTGCGGCTTCTCACCTTCTTTGCATCCATGGCCAGTATTTGAGGTTAAGAGCGCTTCAGAGGCAATCATACACACATTACTTCTATGAAGCTACTGTTGGGGCTGGTCTTCCAATTATCAGCACTTTACGGGGCCTTCTCGAGACAGGTGACAGAATATTGCAAATTGAAGGTATCTTCAGGTTCGTTGTGAAACTGTTTTTCTATCTCCACTTCTCTCTTTTTATGGATTAGACAGCCTAATGTATCAAACATTTGGATTTTCTGTTGTTGCACTCAGTATTATTGTCCACACTGTGGCAGTTTTTGCTCCCTCTGTAGTAAAATAGAAAGAAAGAACATCACTTCATGGATCACTTATGTTTTTACGCTTTATTCCTTTGATCTTATGCTTTCAACCTAAGTTACTGATTTGGTTTTTCAGTGGGACTTTGAGTTACATCTTTAACAACTTCAAAGATGGCCGGCTTTTTAGTGAGGTAGTAGCTGAAGCAAGGGATGCAGGTTATACTGAGCCTGATCCAAGGGATGACCTCTCAGGAACTGATGTTGCTAGAAAGGTACATGTATACAGTATTTAACATATCCCAGGGATCCTCTGCAACATTTTCTTGTCACCTCTATGAAGTATAAAATGGCTTCTTGAGGTCGATATATCACGTTAATTTTGAGATATACTAAAAAACAGTGAAATATTTAAAACACACAAGTTCAACCAAACTATGTTAGTTTAAACAGCATCAAATTTTTGTCCTGTCCATAATTTATATGGATAATACAAATCTCAAAATGTATAATTTATATTTATAAAAGAAAGTTACGACTAGTTAGACCATTCGGGATGATGACAGTGCTATTTCTGTTCACGATAGCTTTTTAATTCTTAATTAACTCAATTCTCTTTAACTATTTTGTTATTATTATTTGATTTTAGATTTCCCGTGGTTTTACAGGTGATAATTCTTGCAAGGGAATCAGGTTTGAAGCTAGAGCTTTCTGATATTCCCGTTGAAAATCTCGTGCCAGAACCATTAAGAGTAAGAACCAATTTTTATTAGTTATAAAGTTGTTTAATTGAGTAGTATTGCAACACTTTATATGAATATTTTGAGAACTTGCAGGGCAGTGCATCAGCTCAAGAGTTCATGCAGCAGTTGCCAAAATTTGATCAGGAATTAGCAGAGAAATTAAAAGATGCAGAGAGTGGTGGAGAAGTGAGTAACCAGACAATATTCTGGAATCTTGATTAGGATGAAAATAGCTACATTAATTGGTTCACCCACATGATGTATTAAAAATTATTTAAAGAAAGTGTAAATTACAGTATATTTAAGATAAATTAAAGGTTTGTTATTGATGTTATGTGTGAAGGTGTTGAGATACGTTGGAGTGGTGGACGTGAGAAATAGCAAAGGAGTAGTAGAACTGAGAAGATACAAGAAGGATGATCCATTTGCACAAGTATCAGGATCAGATAACATGATTGCCTTCACAACAAGAAGGTACAAAACCCAACCACTCATTGTTCGTGGACCTGGAGCTGGTGCCCAAGTCACTGCTGCCGGAATATTCAGTGACATCTTACGACTTGCCTCGTATCTCGGTGCTCCATCATAGCTTCTATTGCAACTTTCAGGGTCAAAACAAACAATACTCCTACAATAAATAATTAGGATTTTAACCTAAGCATTATAGTAGACACAGTCTATATATATAAACACCTTATTTTAAAAGTGTGGATGTCAGTGCCTGTTAAGTGTGAGGCGGTACTAAATTCTGTGAAAGTGAGATATTTACATGTAATCTCCAAAGTTTTTTTGTATTTCTGTCTGAGAAAAATAACTCGTTTAACGGTGAATTTATTATGAGTTAGAATTTGTTAGTTGAATCAAGTTAATTTTTCGTGTGTTTTATTACGACTAATGCAAGATATTTTCACTTGTTTCAATCATTGAGAATAAGACACGTGTAAAGCACAGCTGGTGTAAAAGTCTAGACGGTGAGAAAGAAGCCCGTGTACAGTTTGGGCCCAAAGAAAAATTGGGTACCACTGACTTATTCACTACAAAGTTTTGTTAATAACATCCTGTTTGTTTCTAAGCACACACCTCTATTTTTAGTTTAATTTTTTTAGTCCAAAACATCTTCGATTGGAACAAGCTTCACGGTTTAACTTGCAACAAAGATTTAATTCTATTTTATATATATTTAGAAAATGTCTAAAAGTAGCATGAAGTCTTTCTACGTAATATAGAAGAAAAGCGTATTAAGAACACGAAAACTTCTTGTAACTACAAAGAACACATGAATAAACTCGTTTACTTATCAAATTTAAAATTGGTCAACACCGTGTTTGTGGAACTTTTTTTCTCATATTCACACGATTTCAATGAATGATGAATCTATTAACATAAATAAAATTGAAGACACATTATAAGTGTGAAAAAGAGTTGTTTTTATACTTATAAATGAACTCAATCTTGTAATTATTCATGTTGTTCCTCATTGAAAAGTTGTAATAGGTAGTAGATTGTTATGTAAAATATTGTACAGGGAATGGTGTATTATTTAGATTCTGTCAGCCAATTTTCGCAAAGCGAAAACCAAAATTCGCACTGCTAGGAAATGGAAATTCGCATAGCGCACCATTACTTGTGCGCTGTGCGAATAACATCAGTTGAGAGGCAGCGGTTACACAAAATTCGCATAGCGCACAATGAATTTAAGTGGCTTTAAAAGACGTGATAGAGCGACAAAAACATGCTCTTGAAAAAAAGAAGTTCCAGACAAAAGAAAGAAACGAAAACATCTCAGGAACTTCCGGAGACTACTTCAAGGCATCAAGACACCATTGTTGCAAGGGATTGCTTCAAATGTGTACGTTTTAGATGATTAGGAGTAGTTAAATTTCTCTTTCGTTGGGATTGGATGTAATGAACTCACTGTAATTTTCCTGCTCAATATATCGTTGTTTGTTCATATGCTCTTTCTTGAATTTATTATCATTGTATGAAAATATAACATTCTTTTAATGTCTTTGATTACTGGAAAGTAACTTTGAACATGAACGAACGTAGATAGAGCACTTAAGTGATTTGGGATCTAGGGATAGACTCAATAACTTGATCATTCTTAACATCGGACTTAATGCAAATTGTATATTAAATTGGCTAAGGGATTAACATTTTGATATATTAATTTAGAACTAGTTGCTAAGGGATTAGGACTAGTATGGCTTGATGTGAATGTTTGAATGAAATAATGATATATTGTACAGAGTTTTATCTTCATATGATTCATGAAACCCAATTCCAACGAAGTTTCTTTTAAATATAAATTTCTTGCACACCAACTGTTTGATAAAATACCAAAAATAGTTTCTTGTGTTGTTTTGTGCATTTTGATGTCTAATTGAGTTATAAAAGGAAGAATTGTCATGTGTTGCACAAGTCCCTTGGGAGACGATACTTTTACTTATTCACTGTATTACTTGGAACGATTTGGTATACTTGCCAAAAAGTTATCAAGTTTTTGGCGCCGTTGCCGGGGACTTGTGTTCCAACACAAGGCAATTTGGGCATTTATGACTCTTTTAAACTTTGTTGTGAATTTTCCTTTTTAATGTTGTTGGGTATGCAGTTGGCTTTAGTATTTTAAGACTGTCCATTGATTTAGTTTGAACTTAATGTCTGTCTCGGGGTACGCTTTAGAGCTTGATGTTGTTATTGAAAGTTCTTAGGAATGAGATTTCAGTAACAGAACTAACTAAATCAAACTAGATGTGCAAATCACCAGGGATGGGGTTGTGTGTTTGGATTCACTGTTTTGGAACTTAAGGCAAGTTTGATGGACTTCTTACACCAAGGGATTGGGTGAGGGTTTGTCATACTTAGGTAGGCACAACAAGAGGGATCTGAGTGTTCTAACTTCAGAAAACAAGGAAAGTGGAATTCTTTGCCAATTGTATGTCTCTTTTTGTTTGAATTTCTTTATGCAGTTTGCCTACAGATGTTTCTAGTTGTTGGAAGATCCTAGGGATGGGATTCCAACAGCTAAAAGGGGAGTACTAAGTGATCTTGCAACAAGAGGGATCTGAGTGAGGTTATTTAGGAAATCCATTTCAATCATTTTGCATATTGGAATTGTTGTTTGGTTGGTGTGCTCATGTTCTGCAATTTATTTTTCTATTTCACTTCTCTCTATGTTACTTTTTGCAAGTGCAGGTGCAGATGAAGTTATCTTCAATGTTTAGTTATGTTATTTATGTTTTGTAATATGTTTTGAACTATGTGTTAGTTGTAAAGACATGTGACTTTGTGATTTAATGGTTATGCATTGTCTTGATTAAGTTGATGTGATTCTTGAAAATGATAACACATATGACTGTGGTTGCAATGTGCTTCATATATTTTTATTTGTGTGTGAGTATGTATGACCAGATCTGTGAGTGTTGAGAGCATATATTGATTGAGAGATATTGAGTTGTCTAGATATGGAATTGGTTTTTGCATGATTTTGATTCTACGTAGATACGCACACTTTTTGGTTAAGGATGAAAAAGGCCCTGTTTATTATTAATTATATAGCTACTTGGCCAGATAGCCAACCTTTAGACACTGTGATACATTTGTGAACCTTTTTGAGCCTTGAAAATTTTTTCCTTCCACCTTGAGCCTATTAGATGATATCCTACCTTACACCCTAGAAGAGAACATGTATTATGTTTTAAAAGAGGTTAAGGTAAAATTCAAGTTTGTGGAAAGAAAAGATCAATAAAAAAAATATGATACAAAAAAAAAAAGCTCAAAATGAAAGAAAAGATTGAGCTGTGAAAGAAAATGGTATGTGATGAATGATATATTTTGGGATTTGAGTACTGGATTGGAAATTGAAGTTGTTCTCTTCTTAATAGGTGTCTTTGAATCCAAGAAAAACCATGATTCTTTTTCTAGCCAAGCCTTAACCTGAAAAGACCTTTGGACTTAACCAATAGTGTGTGAAGTGTGTGAATCAAATGAAATGCAAAAGCTGAGGAAGTTCTATGTCAATTCTACTGTCATGTGAGGACAAACACTTGAGTGTGAGTAATGATAAATGCTGATCTGGTTGTTCATATTCTATGCACAGATGATTTTATGAGTGATGCATCATGTCATACTTGTTTGAAATCTTTGGGAATGCATATGATTATTCTGATGTGCAGAGTCATTTTATCAAAATGTCAAATGTCTGTTATGATGATGTTCATTTTCTTATGTGATTTCATGAGGGCATGAAATAGTTCAAGTTTGGGGAGTTGATAAGTGTGAAAAAGAGTTGTTTTTATACTTATAAATGAACTCAATCTTGTAATTATTCATGTTGTTCCTCATTGAAAAGTTGTAATAGGTAGTAGATTGTTATGTAAAATATTGTACAGGGAATGGTGTATTATTTAGATTCTATCAGCCAATTTTCGCAAAGCGAAAGCCAAAATTCGCACTGCTAGGAAATGAAAATTCGCATAGCGCACCATTACTTGTGCGCTGTGCGAATAACATCAGTTGAGAGGCAGCGGTTACACAAAATTCGCATAGCGCACCAATACATGTGCGCTAAGCGAATTAATGAATTTAAGTGGCTTTAAAAGACGTGATAGAGCGACAAAAACTTGCTCTTGAAAAAAAGAAGTTCCAGACAAAAGAAAGAAAAAAAAACATCTCAGGAACTTCCGGAGACTACTTCAAGGCATCAAGACACCATTGTTGCAAGGGATTGCTTCAAATGTGTACGTTTTAGATGATTAGGAGTAGTTAAATTTCTCTTTCGTTGGGATTGGATGTAATGAACTCACTGTAATTTTCCTGCTCAATATATCGTTGTTTGTTCATATGCTCTTTCTTGAATTTATTATCATTGTATGAAAATATAACGTTCTTTTAATGTCTTTGATTACTGGAAAGTAACTTTGAACATGAACGAACGTAGATAGAGCACTTAAGTGATTTGGGATCTAGGGATAGACTCAATAACTTGATCATTCTTAACATCGGACTTAATGCAAATTGTATATTAAATTGGCTAAGGGATTAACATTTTGATATATTAATTTAGAACTAGTTGCTAAGGGATTAGGACTAGTATGTCTTGATGTGAATGTTTGAATGAAATAATGATATATTGTACAGAGTTTTATCTTCATATGATTCATGAAACCAATTCCAACGAAGTTTCTTTTAAATATAAATTTCTTGCACACCAACTGTTTGATAAAATACCAAAAATAGTTTCTTGTGTTGTTTTGTGCATTTTGATGTCTAATTGAGTTATAAAAGAAAGAATTGTCATGTGTTGCACAAGTCCCTTGGGAGACGATACTTTTACTTATTCACTGTATTACTTGGAACGATTTGGTATACTTGTCAAAAAGTTATCAACATATCAACGTCCGGAGAAAATTTCTGAGATAGACATATCATAATGTCCTTCATAGATCACGTCACAACCTTTTTCTTCATGTTGTTCATGGATACAGGCGGGGTTCCATTGCTCCACTAAAGGAACCAAGACATTCACTGCATGCCACATATCAGGTCTTTTATGAGGTTCAGGAGTAGTGCAATGAGCTGCCAGCTCAGCCACTTTACATATGCTCTCCATGTTTTCACTGTCAAGGTTTAGACTTTCATCAGCTACCAGTGAGATGTTTTCCATGTTGTCTACAATCCTACAGAACCATGAAACCAAATGAGGCATTTCTTCTGGCAAACTACTGTCCAATGCCTTTCTACCGCTAATTAGTTCCATCAAAACTACTCCGAATGCGTACACGTCCACTTTCCTCGTCACTCTTCCCGTAGCTGTCGACAAAAATATCACATTAATAAATAAAACCAAACAAAGACAAAAATGTATTCAAAAGCTTTCTATATACCTGCATATTCAGGTTCCAGATATCCAAATGTTCCCGCCACTCGTGTCCAGACAGAATCATTTCCTTCTGGTGTAATAATTTTAACCAAACCAAAATCTGCAACCTTGGCTCTCATGTCATCTCCCAAAAGTATGTTTGAGGGTTTTAAGTCTCTGTGAATGAAGCTTTGTTGAGCTAGGCGGTGCAAGTATTCCACTCCTCGTGCTACGTCCAAAGCTATGGTTACCCTTTGTTTCCAAGTCAAAGGAGCACATCCATTTTCACGCCAATCAAACAGGTGTTGTGTTAGCGTCCCTTGAGGCATATACTCATACACCAAAAGCCTTTCGTTGCCGTTTATGCAATATCCTAAAAGAGCAACTAAATGTCTGTGTCTGACTTTACTGAGAACTGCAATCTCTGCTTGGAACTCATTCAATCCCTTGCTCCCGGTTGCAACAGATTCCATTCTCTTCACGGCAATGTTACTTCCATCATGCAATTCCCCTTTATAAACAACCCCAAACCCTCCCCTACCTAAAATGTTTTCCTCACTAAAATTATCCGTTACTTGCCGAAGAACCTGAATTGAAATAGTAGCATTCCCACCCTCAAAAACATGAATATCACTACGCTCACTGCCCTGGCTATGCAACTCGCTCGGGACGCCACCATATCCATTGGAATTTGTAACGCTCATCATATCAATCTTAACCTCTCCTTTCCCATTTTCGGGATTATTAACCCTCCCAAACTTGCCGTGACGGTTTTTAGCTTGACACTTGCAAAAGACAAATACGACCACCGCAACAAAAAACACTGCAATAACAACAATACCTCCGATCCAAGCAGGAGAGAGTGCAGAACCGCCTGACGTTGCATTTGGACTTCCACTTGGTGCGCCACCAGAACCGCTTGACGGAGTAGTTCCACCGCTACCACCACCTCCAGAATGCCCAAGCAGAGGATTATCTGCATTATTGAACTTCACCTTGGTTGGGAACTTTGGAACATCACCAGATAGATTGTTATTAGACACATCTAGAATCTCAAGCTGAGCTAAATTAACCAAGTCTCCAGGTATTGATCCTCCTAAATGATTGTCACTGAGATACAGGTTTCTCAAATCAGTTAAATTGGCAAATGCAGGTGATATCGTTCCCGCCAAATTCTGCTTCGCCAAATTCATAGTAACAATCTTTCCCGTAGCGCACACAACAAAACTCCAATCCCCACAAGGATCATTCCCGGTCCAAGAACGCGCCAACTGAAGGGGATAACCAAAATCTTTAGCAATATCAAGCAAAGTCGTTACTCGAGAATCGCAAGGTCCAGAGTCTTTCCTACAAAAACTATTCACCCCATCAAGAGTGACGTTCACACCTTTCCCAAACGAAGGAACCGGACCCTGAAGCACATTGTTGTCTAAAGAAACGATCTGCAAACTAGAAAGCGACATGAGAGAAGGTGGAACCACACCGGTTAACTGGTTGTCTCTTAGCTGCAGATCAAACAAAGTGGTGCAATTTGACAAATCCGGAATGGGACCCGTGAAAAGGTTCTTAAAAAGCCACACCTGAGACAAACGGGTCATGGAAGCAAGCACCTCAATGGTACCCGAAAACCCGAACCCGTCTTTCTGATTGTTGAGCCACAGATTCTGGATCCCAGATACCGCGAAGGTCTTTGGCAAACCCCCAGTGAGGTTGTTGTAAGAGAGACGAAGCTCCTGCAAACTCACAAGGGAGTCAAACACGTCAGGCAAGGTACCAATGAGGTTTGTGCTTCCGAGATCGAGTTTGACGAGGTTGGTGGAGTGAGTCAACTCGGCGGGAATCCTCCATGGAGCGAGGTTGAAGCTGTCTGCCATGCTGAGGCTCTGTAAGCTAGTGAGACCCTGGAAGCAACCATCGGGAATGGAGGTGAAGTTGTTGCCTCCGAGGAACACGGTTTCCAGCATGGAGAGGTTGGCAAGGGAAGGCAAAGCGCCGGAGAGCGCGTTGCCCTGGAGAGAGAGCGAGGTGAGTTGGGAGAGGGAGTTGAGATCCCGAGGTAGCGTTCCGGTGAGCGACCGTGAAGCGATGTTGATTGAGGAGACGCCGTTAGTGGTGCACCTGACGCCATTCCACTGACAGAAGCTGGTCCCCGACCACCCCGACGGCGTGGGACTCAAGGCTTTGGCGAGCTTGGACATAAACGCAGCATCGTCGGCAATGGCGATGCACGTGCACAGAAGAGTGAAAGACAAGAGGATTTTAGAGACGGAACGTAGAATTTTGATTGAGAACATGGATGCAGTATGGTTTTACTTAGTGTAAGAGATAAGAGAAGATGATAACTGTCGGACGCCTGGAAACAATTTCTTTCTATTTCACAAACACTCATTTATTAATATCGTCCCATCTTCTTCTGTCTCCTTTTTTTCAATAATAATAATAATAATAATAATAATAATAATAATAATAATAATAATGTAATTCCCACATTATTAATTGCTGCGTGTTGAATGAGTTTGAACTAGTTAAACGTTAATAAAAATTATGAAAAAGTAGACCAGTTTTAGTAGTCATTTAGACTTCAGAGTCAATGATTCGCTGTTAACCTCAGAAAACTAAATTACTTATTCTTGAATTTGAAATATTTCACATTTTCTTGATGTCAAGATTAAAAATTACTATATAGCTCTCTTTTTTAATAACATATTTCAATATATATTGATGTAAATTTAATATGCAGTGCCGTTTTGGAGGCATATGCAGGTACGTATAATTAAGTTATTACGGAGGCTATAAGATAAAGTTGTTAAATAAACTATCTGATGGGAAAAACACATCAATTAAAAATATCAACTATGTAATAAAAATAATTTCCAAAACATAATAATAATAATATTAGAAAATAGAAAATGACATTACCATCGCGAGTCAGTCAATCAAACAGGAAGCAACTAACTCCACCCACTTTAGATATTCACATTCGCTCAGCAGCTCTCATAAATAAATTAATAGCTTAAAATTAAAGTTAATGTTCCAATACTATCAAGTGATATACTTAGCGTTAATAACAGTATATTTAAGATATTGTCCATAAATTTGATACAATTTAACTTTTAAAATACGTATAAATAAATAAAAGATGAAAAAAATATTTAAATTAATCTCAACTTTTAAACAATATAAAATTATTAAATGGGAAAATAACAATTAATAAAATCATGTTTAAAACCAGAATAATCATGTTTAAAACAAGAATCTAACACTGCTTACAACCCTTCATTGGGGAAAAGTAAATTAAAATAATTAATTAAAAATGTGGAGAATAAATTTTAATTGATTTGAGAGAGGGAAAAATAAGAAATTTTGTTTTGTAATATTCTAAATTAACTTTTGTACTTTTTGTTTGTTGAAAAAAAAATATAAGTTATGAACTTTTATTATTATATGTATGATGATAAATAATTTTTTGAAATATTGAGAAAAAATTAAGAGACTCATCAAATCTTTGTTATGCATGTGTTATCATTTTATGAATAATTACTTTTTAATTTTGGTTTGATAACTTATTATTTGTATGTCAGTGTACACTATTTTTACAGAGTAGAGCATCAATATAGAATAATAAAAATATATATCCTTTGGATTGATAAAAATAAATATGAAAGAAATAAATAAAAATCACTTATGTGAATGAGTGAAAACAATGAATACACGGCTGATTTTCTAGAAAAGCAATCTATAACTTTTTTCAAATAAAATATATAGTTTTTGCTATAGTTGATTTGTAATAATAAAATATGGATCCAAAGTTTAGTTGTTAGTTTTGTAATAATATAATTAATATTTATTTTATAGATTAAAAATATATTTAATATTTAAAAAAAGTTTCACTTCAAAATCATTATTTTATGAATTAAAAGTTTATTTAGAGAAAATATACTTTGACAGATTTCTTCACTCTTCCCACGTAAATCATGTCAAATAAATCTCGTTTCACACATTATTTCTCACTCATTATAAAAACCATGTCAATTAAATATAAGTGTGTCATTCTACTATATTTAATATTTTAACCAATAAAGTTCTACATCGAACATAATTTATTTTATTAAATTTTCTTACCACACTATATCGCTTAAAAATCGAGATAAAAAGCAATTTAAATTCCCTTTTTCCTTAAGCAAAAACTTAAGGAAAGGGACGGATGATTCCTATAATTACTTTACCAAAAAAAAAATACATTTTTGTTTAACAAAATTCAATTTCAAATACAAAACCAATTTTTTATATTTTCATCTCAAATTAATCAAAAGCTATTCTTCACATGGATACTTTTTTCACTGAAACTGCAAATCAAAAGTGAAAATTCTACCCTCCAGAAACCGAATAAACAGAAACATTTGAAGAATCAATTTGGTGCTGAATTCATTTGGAGAAAAAAATGTTCTCCAATGAATATAAAATAATAAAAAATGTAACTGTTGGGAGTGTGAGCATGAAGGATTAGTATGAGGTAATGAGGTGTAGAATACAGATTGTGAAATGATGGGATGTGGTGATGGACCCCACGGCATGTGCTTTCTCACCAAAGTCACCAATCTTCTTACCACACTTTACAAACTCAGTCTTCAAATACCGTAATATGCGCAAACGTGTAAGCTCCTCAACTCAAATTAAGCTCAGATGCCACACTCAACACGCACCTTCTGATGATGATGAAGGCTGAAAATGATAGCAGAATAAAATATGACAACCAAAAGGAATTGAAAAGATGCTCAAGGGACCTCTTTACGCCGATGCTATATAATTAACTTTGAACTCTTCATGCTATAGCTGTCCTCTGTTTCCAATCCAAATCTCTTTCATTGCTGTTGATTTACGCGTCTTTGGTTTGACAATGAAAGTGAAATATTACAACTTACAAACGCTTAGTCAAAAAGTACAGGACTCACCAACTTGGTTACTGAAACAACCAAATGCAATAAATTTTCTTCTGATTCAAAAAATAATGAAA
Organism: Vigna umbellata; assembly: GCF_029865625.1. Lineage (NCBI taxonomy): Eukaryota > Viridiplantae > Streptophyta > Magnoliopsida > Fabales > Fabaceae > Vigna > Vigna umbellata. Next base: position 36,263,857 of record NC_142169.1, on the reverse strand, counting down.
AATATCATACAGTTAACATTTCTATAATAATTCTCATCTAAGAAACCAACCATTGACTAAACCAATCTGTTAGCTTTGAAAAAATCGATAAAGAACATCAAACTCGTGCAGAAGGAGAATGCAGGAACATTAGAAAAATTAACATTTAAAAAATAAATAAATTGTGATACAATTCAGTGATGTTGCGAGATCAAAACAGCTTAAAATCGTCCTCATCCAGTCATCTCACCTGAGAAGCGATTTGTTTATCATTTTCTTCATCGGCAATCCATCGAATCAAAAGAGTCGGCAAATCCTGAAGGTTTTGCAGGAATGCTTGATTGAGTTTGTGAGATGGACATGTCAAACATTGTGGAAGTGCCTTCGTTAGCTTGCCATCTTTGCAGAGCTTGAGGAAGGCTCATGTGAATGTCAATGCCATAACCTTCTTCTTCTTCGTGGCTGGTAGGCTTCCATTGCTCTACGAGAGGAACCAAGACATTCACCGCATGACCCATATCAGGCCTTTGATACGGTTCACGAGCAGTGCAATGACCTGCCAGTTCAGCCACTTTATATATGCTTTCCATGGTTTCCTCATCAGGATCGAGAGTTTGATCAATAGCCTTGGGGATGTTCTCCTTGTTAATCAGTACCCTACGGAACCAGGAAACCAGGTGAGACCTTTCATCAGGCACAGTATCGTCCAATGCCCTTCTACCTGTGATCAGTTCCATCAAAACTACTCCAAATGCGTACACGTCTACTTTGGTAGTCACTCTTCCGGTAGCTGGCAAGAAACAATACACATTAATCACAAGTAAAGGAATGGCTTACCATAAAGCTAAAGCAACCAACTGGGTATGCAATTCTACAATAATCTGGCTTAGCTAAGACTACGCAATTCTACAAAAACTAAACAAAACAAATATTAATCAACGTAGTAGAAATGTGGAATTCATGGTTGACTGATTTTGTACACCAAGGAACCAAACAGCAAACATATAGCAAAACCTTTTAGGTAATCCAAGATTTAATCTAATAAGAGTATTCATTCATCACATAAAAAGGGTAATTGGGAGCCGGCCACTTTAATTGTAGCCATTTCTCTATAAACGCCACACCTTATAATGAGCAGCCCCAAACCATCAACCCAAGGAGATGCACAGGAAAACAAAAATTTAACTAGAAAAAAATCATGAAACAAGGAAAAAATGCTAACAACTGGCAATTATTACGAGAAAAATATCACAGTTGCCAGTTCAAAAAATATAATGAATATCACAGTTGCCAGTTCAAAAAATATAATGAATTGTAGTCACGTATAGACAGTTATAATCAGGAAAGAAGATAAATAAAAAAGTCCACAAATTTTAATACACGCTTGGTCCAAATATACCTGCATATTCAGGTGCCAAATATCCAAATGTTCCAGCCAACTTTGTCTCGACAGAATATTTCCCATCTGGTGCATTTTTTACTAAACCAAAATCTGCAACCTTGGCTCTCATGTCATCACCCAATAATATGTTCGAGGGTTTCAAGTCCCTATGAATGAAGCTTTGCTGAGCTAAGCTGTGCAAGTATTCCACTCCTCGAGCTACATCCAAAGCTATTGCTATCCTTTGTTTCCAAGTCAAAGGAGCACATCCATTTTCACGCCAATCAAACAGGTGTTGTGTTAGCGTCCCTTGAGGCATATGCTCATACACCAAAAGCCTTTCGTTGCCGTTTATGCAATATCCTAAAAGAGCAACTAAATGTCTGTGTCTGACTTTACTGAGAACTGCAATCTCTGCTTGGAACTCATTCAATCCCTTGCTCCCGGTTGCAACAGATTCCATTCTCTTCACGGCAATTTTACTTCCATCATGCAATTCCCCTTTATAAACAACCCCAAATCCTCCCCTACCTAAAATGTTTTCCTCACTAAAATTATTCGTTACTTGCCGAAGAACCTGAATTGAAATAGTAGCATTCCCACCCTCAAAAACATGAATATCACTACGCTCACTGCCCTGGCTATGCAACTCGCTCGGGACGCCACCATATCCATTGGAATTTGTAACGCTCATCATATCAATCTTAACCTCTCCTTTCCCACTTTCGGGATTATTAACCCTCCCAAACTTGCCGTGACGGTTTTTAGCTTGACACTTGCAAAAGACAAATACGACCACCGCAACAAAAAACACTGCAATAACAACAATACCTCCGATCCAAGCAGGAGAGAGTGCAGAACCGCCTGACGTTGCATTTGGACTTCCACTTGGTGCGCCACCAGAACCGCTTGACGGAGTAGTTCCACCGCTACCACCACCTCCAGAATGCCCAAGCAGAGGATTACCTGCATTATTGAACTTCACCTTGGTTGGGAACTTTGGAACATCACCAGATAGATTGTTATTAGACACATCTAGAATCTCAAGCTGAGCTAAATTAACCAAGTCTCCAGGTATTGATCCTCCTAAATGATTGTCATTGAGATACAGGTTTCTCAAATCAGTTAAATTGGCAAATGCAGGTGATATCGTTCCCGTCAAATTCTGCTTCGCCAAATTCATAGTAACAATCTTTCCCGTAGCGCACACAACAAAACTCCAATCCCCACAAGGATCATTCCCGGTCCAAGAACGCGCCAACTGAAGGGGATAACCAAAATCTTTAGCAATATCAAGCAAAGTCGTTACTCGAGAATCGCAAGGTCCAGAGTCTTTCCTACAAAAACTATTCACCCCATCAAGAGTGACCTTCACACCTTTCCCAAAAGAAGGAACCGGACCCTGAAGCACATTGTTGTCTAAAGAAACGTTCTGCAAACTAGAAAGGGACATGAGAGAAGGTGGAACCACACCGGTTAACTGGTTGTCTCTCAGCTGCAGATCAATCAGAGCGGTGCAATTTGACAAATCCGGAATGGAACCGGTGAAAAGGTTCTTCTGAAACCAAACCTGAGACAAACGGGTCATGGAAGCAAGCACCTCAATGGTACCCGAAAACCCGAACCCGTCGTTCTGATTGTTGAGCCACAGATTCTGGATCCCAGATCCCGCGAAGGTCTTTGGCAAACCCCCAGTAAGGTTGTTGTAAGAGAGACGAAGCTCCTGCAAACTCACAAGGGAGTCGAACACGTCAGGCAAGGTACCAATGAGGTTTGTGTTTCCGAGGTCGAGTTTGACGAGGTTGGTGGACTGAGTCAACTCGGCGGGAATCCTCCATGGAGCGAGGTTGAAGCTGTCTGCCATGCTGAGGCTCTGTAAGCTAGAGAGACCCTGGAAGCAACCATCGGGAATGGAGGTGAAGTTGTTGCCTCCGAGGAACACGGTTTCCAGCATGGAGAGGTTGGCAAGGGAAGGCAACGCGCCGGAGAGCGCGTTGCCCTGGAGAGAGAGCGAGGTGAGTTGGGAGAGGGAGTTGAGATCCGGAGGTAGCGTTCCGGTGAGCGACCGTGAAGCGATGTTGATTGAGGAGACGCGGTTGTTGGTGCACTTTACGCCATTCCACTGACAGAAGCTGGTCCCCGACCACCCGGACGGCGTGGGACTCAAGGCTTTGGCGAGCTTGGACATGAACGCGGCATCGTCGGCAATGGCGGTGGAAGAGAGAGTGAAAAAGAGAAGAAAGAGCTGACAGAGAGAATGTAGGGTTTTCCGTTTTAATCTGGAAGTGGCCATTCAGATTTGGGAGAAGGGGGAAGACTAATCGTTCGATGAGTTTGGTTGCTTTTGATAATAACAAGTAATTCTACAGAGCAAGAAGAGAATGGAAGCAGAACAGAAAGGAAAAGCTGAAAACTGCGCCAACCTCATGTGCCAGTAGTTATGGTTATGCCCACTCTTTTTTCAAATTAATACTTAATGCTCAATAATGTCACAATTTTACAATTAAATAATTCTCTGTATTCTCTACACGATTAAGTATAAGTATTTATACGGGGATCAGCCAAAATAATACAAAATAACTTGTATCATCGTAAATTTAGGGCAAATAAACGAGAAAGTTTAGTATGACCGAAGTGCCCTTTTTGTTACTTGTCGGGGTGTTTTGATAGTAGAAAAACGGAGCATGGGCCCATGACAGTGAAAGGGAAGGCCCACATCCAGAGTAGTAGAGTGGAGAATCAATACCAAAAGACAGAAAAACCGCTGTATTAGGTACTCCCAAAAGAAAAATAACAATTTTATTTAAATAAAATTTAATTTAATTACCATAAAAATTAAAGTGAGAATACGTAAGAGATAATTTTATATGATAAATATGTGGGAAAGAAAAGAAATACGTGGTTGAGTCAAATCAGTAGAGTGGTCCCGTTGCCAACTGTTGCTTACTAGATTTGGCGTACATTGTTTGTCTTTCCATTGACTCTCTCAGGCTGAGATTTGAAACAAAACCAAGGTATATATAATCGTATGTAGTATAATGTTACTCTGTCTTTTAAAAACAGTATACGAATATATATCTTAAATCTGAATTATTTATACCTTTTTAGTACATTAGTAACTTGGCGGATTTGAAGCGGCAGGACAAGAATAATTAATTGATTTAATTAAAGCAATCACAATAATAATATACCAAACACTGTGTTCTTTATCCTTTTTCAATTACTTTTGATACTGTCTTAACTTTTTATCATTCTCCTTTTCGCTTTCCACGGAAGCTTCCCATCCACCCCGTTATCTGCCGATCTAATTACAAACAATTTTTTTATTTTTTCAATTTTCTGTCAAACTAATTGTTTTTTCCATAAATTATTCGTGAAAGGCGAAAGGCAAGTGTGTGGGCAAGTGCAACGTATCATTCCGTGGGGGAAATGCTTTTCAGCCATTAGATATACTTTTTTTTAACTGACGGTTATGATGCTATTTTGAACTGTGGTGGCAACGTTGGGCTTCTGCTGTAGATTATTGGACTCCATGTTTGCAACAACATGGTTTCTTTATCCTTCACCAAGTTTGCATTTTATATTTTTTGTTTTACGTTTAAATGTTTATTAACAATTTTTTTCTTTAACCAACATCATATTCTAAATTCTATTCATATAATGTGTGATTTTTACATTTACCTTCGTTTTAAAAAAAAAAAAAACCATTTATAAAAGTAAGTATAAAATAGGTTTATCGCAATTGAATGATTTGTTAATATTTATAATTTTAATATATTCTGATAAATTTAATGAAACAGTTTTATGTTTTCTTTTTATAATTACTAATCAAAACAAAAAGAATCTACAAAGTTGCTTTTATTGAATATTGCTCCTTTATATTCAATACTAAATTTCATCGAAGACAGCATTATATGTTGAAATTCTCATAAAGTAGAGAAAGAAACATACGACTTCAGATATTGGACTTTTTAACATTTTAAGAGTATGAATTTCTTGGCCCACTTTTCTCTTAATAGCTACATTTGGTACGAGACAATTCATGGCATGCAGGTTCTTCCTGCACCTCCATAAATTCTTTCCTACACTTCCATATAAAAAAAATCATTTTTTTATTTTCTACAGATTATATGATTTAGAAATTATTTTCAAAAGTTAAAAATGGCTTTCAGATCATACAAAGATAACTTTTAATTTGTACAAATTCAAAGATAATAACTTTTTAAATAAATATTGATTTCCCAATTATTTAATTAAAAAGTTATTATTAACTCTTAAATCTGTAAATCTGAAAAGTTTTTGAGTTATATAATTCGAAAGACTTCAAATTATATAATTCAAAAAATATTTTTAAGCAAAAAATTTACAGAAGTGCGTGAAAAATCTGCCTTCATGATCAATAAATAAAAAAAAGAACAACATCAACGTCCACCCCATTGCTCAAAGGAGATATAAAAAGAAGTTTATTCAAAAAACAAAAAGAATACTTTGACACGGCCAAAGTTTTTGACACTCATATGACACGCGGTGGGACCCAATTTTTGTGATTGTACAGAAGGGTGATATTGTCATTTACCCCCTAAATTAAACACTGCGTTTTATTTAGCGTGCTCTCTGTATTCAGTTTCCAGTTTGTATGATTTCACATTTTGGAAGAGCTCTTCGTGCTTTGCTAGGGTTGGGGGTGATAGAGAAGTGGAAGAGCGTGCTATGCTAGGGTTCGGTTGATAGAGAAGGCGAGAACTCCATCTCTTCGTGCTTTGCTAGGGTTGGGGATGATAGAGAAGCAGAGAAGTGGAAGAGCGTGCTGTGGTAGGGTTCGGTTGATAGAGAAGGCGAGAACTCCATGGGTGCCACTTAATCGGAGGGTGTATGGTTCTTCTTTGTTTCTTCTTTTGTCATGATTTTTGTATTTTTCCATTTCTATTTGCTTCATTTTGGTGAACCCTAGACTAAAGGGGGCAAGGTGTTCTGAGGGAGAGTTGCGGTAGGGAGAACACTAAATTCTCAATCCCTGACGAGCACTGAGACAAGACGGTTTGGGGAGTTATCTCTGTCTAATTTGAAAACTGTGGTTGAATGTCTAATTTGGCATATTATTTTGGTTAGTTTCCCTGTTTGACAAATTTGATTGTCCTGTATTGTAAACTAATATTGATTTATGACAAATCTGGTTTGCTTGATTTGTAACTTGTGTCGTGCCTGATGCGTGTTTGATTGTCCTGTATTGTAAACTAATATTGATTTATGACAAATCTGGTTTGCTTGATTTGTAACTTGTGTCGTGCCTACGTGCAAAATGCAATGCTGGTTTTCGGAGGGATGCATTTTATTAGAGGTGGTTGTCAATGTCTGAAAAAGGATACCTATTACGGATTGTAACCAACGAGGGAGTTGATTGAAGTGGAATATTTACATTTGGTTTCTCCCCTGAATAGGTAGCTGTTGAGAGTGAATTTCCGTAGTGCTTGTGTATTTCTCACATTGAATCATCCAATATTTAGAAGCTTTTTAGTAAAATTACTTTGACTTTTTGGATTTTATCATCTGAAAACCCTTATTTGTAGACCTGTTTAGTTTGGTTTTCAGATGGTAACAATGAAAGCAATTTTAGTGTTCCTCTTTGAACATTGTATGCATTTCTCCCTTTTGTTTTGTTTTTTCTTCTGTATGGTTTATACAATGTCATCAACATCTTCTTGAATTAGTTTAAATGCACGTCCACTGGCAACTAACTTTTTGCATTCTCTTCATGATAGGTGGCTGCACTTGTTCCTAAAGGTGATGTTGATGGTGAAATGGGTGATGCTCACATGAATTGATGAGTCAGGCACTTAGAAAATTGAGGCACGCCTCATCACATACATAGCATATCTCTTTTCCATCCTTTTTTTCAAGGTAGTAACTATCATAATGATTGAGCCTCGTTAGATAGAATGTGCAGACTTGGATTTTTTGCTATGTAGAAAAAGAATATGGGAATTATTTCCATTTATTGAAATTTGTAATTATGCATTGGCCATGCGTTTGTAATTATTTGTATAAAATTTGTTGTAATCAAGTTTATCTCATTTAATATAAACAAACGAAATTTATTGTTTGATAATGCTTTAAAATATGTATATTTGTAATATAAAAAAACGCTCTGTAATATTGTGAAATTTATTTCATTAATTTTAATAATGTTGGATGTATTTTCTATGCACAACCACCATGGTTCTTATAAGTTGGATGTCTTTTTGGTATATGAGTGGCAGATGAAATTGAGTAGGTTGAAAATATAATTATTATATAAGGTTATGAATGTGATTTTGTTGTGAGAGATGTGTCGATATATGTCTTCCAGTTAAATATTTTATGGCTTGAAGATTGGATATTGTCTTTTCAGGTACAATATCTGTCACTTTAATATTCTTGTATGTGCCAAAATGAGTTCATACTTGATGACTATTTCGGATTTAGGTGAGCAGGAGTGAGGCTTAATAGTGGGAGGAAAACAGGGAGGAGGGAGGTGTCATTCCATTTCTTATGTCTGGGTTTTGTTTTCTCAAACTCAAATCATTCTTCCAGTGGACCTGCTTTTGAATTTGGAATATTGTTCCAGTATGATGTCAAGTTTATTCGTTATATGGACAAGATGCCTCAGTTAAAATCACTTAAAAATGTATTAATCTGTGAAAGGAAATACTGCCATGCATTTGACCTGTTGATTGATTCTAGGTGTTGGCGTACATGTTTGATGTGAACATGTCTCCTCTGTTGATTTGTTGTTGCTTGTTTCATAAGCCATTCATATTGACTTTTATTTTCTTTGATACTTTGCTATCAGTGGATTTAAACATTTTGATTTTCTTTTTGCTATGAGTTCTCACTTTAGCTGATATACAGGTATGCCTTAGGATGGAGGGGTGGAAGCTGGTATGCAACTAAGAAGTTCAGAAAGGAGCAAATGAAAATGCTAGGACAGATTACACCTAGAAGATGGCAATTGCTTGGGAAGATAAAACCTAAAGGGTTGCAATTCCAATTCCTTAGAAGGAACCTTACAAAACTCAAATTATCTGATAGTGCCATGAAAACATCTGAGTCAAGTATAAAGGATGCAGCTACTACACATGTTACTGGAAAATCCAATTAGTATACTACTATAAAATGGTTCTTTAAGCAACAATATTTATTCATATGGCTGTAGATACCAGATTAGGCATTCAATTAGATAAAAATATTAGCAACTTGGTATAACCAATTATCATCAAATTTTGCACTGATAATTTATTTTGGCCTGCAACTGCTCACCCTTAGCTTCATAAATTATTCATCCTTCATGATAAGTTCTTTAGAAACTTGTGTTGTATTTGATTGTTAAATTTATAATCGAGTAAATACACATACTTTGATTTTGGTGGGTGGCAAATAGAACTCTCTTTATTGGAGGAAATACACATTATATTTGTGTGATGTAGGGAATGAACAAGTTCTCAATGGTCTAATTTTACTAACAAAATTTTCGACCAAGATAATATAATTCAAGAGTAACAGACTAAGAAAAATGGAACAGAAAAGAGAGAATAACGATGAATGAATCTGTGTATAGCAGCTCTCAAATACTTTAATACCCATATAGACATCAAATCAAATAACTAAACATATTACTATTATCACAATTGAATACATTTATTTTGAATTAACTTAAGATACATGCATGTACTCTATAACCATTTGTAATTCAAAATACTTAAATGTTTATAAAGATATAGAAAAGGTGAACTTATCTTATTTTTAATTCTGATCAAGTATATATGTAAAATTATTTATTATATCACTATTAGCTGTTTTTCATTATAAGACAAATGGAATTAAAAACTTCTAGAGAAGGAAATTGTAATGGGGTTTTCCTAAGTATTAGACATTAAAACAGTGTTACTGTGATCTATACTTATGAGTTACTATTATGTAATCCAAAGCTTGTACTTAAAATAACTCATTTCAGTCATTCTAATTTTAATTATATTACCTTAGCATTTATTATACAAGGTAAAAATTTATTTGATTGCATATAATTTGACTTATAAATGAAAAGTGAATAATTAAAAGTTAGAGGAAAAATTGAACATTCATTTTAAAAGTTAATATTAAATTATGGGTTTATATTAACCTTGTGCTTCATAGAGAAAAATAAAAACTAAAATTGCTGCTTCATCAGAGATAAATAAAAAATAAAATTGATTTCAGTCAATCCTGTGAAACCCTTGATTTTTTTCAACACTAAGTGGTTATTTCATAAAACATATATGGTTGGTTGTGACAGACATTTCGTATAACAATAAATTGATAAACCTTATTTTAATTACTTTGATATCAAAAGTTCACTGAGGCATCAAATGCCGTGTTTAAATGGAGTGGTGTTATGCAGAATAATAATTTGGTTATTTAAACTACTCTGGTTTTTTTGCTGCATTATGTGGTTATTGAATTCAAAATTTGTGGTTGGTTGTCACTGACAATTTGTACAAAAACAAAAGACTTGAAATGGATATAACTGGCAAAGTATAAATATAAGATATTTCTACAATCTGCATAAATATGTGCAGTAAGTGGATATGTACTATGTTATATGTGCTTATTTGTGAAAGAGGTTTTGAACAAGAATAGAAGTGGTCTATTTCAATATGAATAATCCCTTTTTTTTAGGTACAGTAGGTGGTTATTTAATAAGTTGTATGTGGTTATTTTTTAAAGATGTTCTGAACACGAATACAATTGATTTAATTGGATATCAATCATTCATTTCTTAGGTGCACTAAGTGGTTATATGCTGAGTTGTATGTGGTTATTTATGAAAGAGCTTCTGAACAAGAATATAATTGGTTTAATTGAATATCAATCATTCATTTCTTAGGTGCAGTAAGTGGTTATGTACTATGTTATATGTGGATATTTGTGAAAGAGGTTCTGAACAAGAAAAGAAGTGGTTTAATTGGATATCAATCATTCATTTCTTAGTTGCAGTAAGTGGTTATCTACTAAGTTGTGTGTAGTTATTTATGAAAGAGGTTACGAACCAGAATATAATTGGTTTAATTGAATATCAATCATTGATTTCTTAGGTCCAGTAAGTGCTTATGTACTATGTTATATGTGGATATTTCTAAGAGAGGTTCTAAAGAAGAATACAAGTACTTTAATTGGATATCAATCATTCATTTCTTAGGTGCAGTAAATGGTTACATGCTAAGTTGTATGTGGTTATTTATGAAAGAGCTTCTGAACAAAATTGAATATCAATCATTCATTTCTTAGGTGCAGTAAGTGGTTATGTCCTATGTTATATGTGGTTATTTGTGAAAAAGGTTCTGAACAAGAATAGAAGTGGTTTAATTGGATATCAATAATTCATTTCTTAGGTGCAGTAAGTGGTTATCTACTAAGTTGTATATGGTTATTTATGAAAGAGGTTACGAACTAAAATATAATTGGTTTAATTGAATATCAATAATTGATTTCTTAGGTCCAGTAAATGCTTATGTACTATGTTGTATATGGTTATTTTTTAAAGAGTTTCTCAACACCAATAAAAGTGGTTTATTTTAATATCAATCATCACATTTCTTAGGACAAATTTCATTAATATGGTTGGTAGCCAAACTTGTATGAATAAACAAACTTAAATTTTCATCAAAATACCATTTTATAAGCAATAATAAAATTCATCAACATTAAATAGTACGACATATTCTTCATTACATAAACTAAACAACTTTAAAACCAGTAACGTTAATCTCTTACTTTGTCATCTGTCGAAGGCCCTTCCATACCATCATTAAAAGATGACATCTCATTCAAAACATTGCATAATATGTTTGTAGTCTTTTACATAAGATATTTGTTGCCACAACACTACAACACTAAAAGTTTTCACATCTCAGTACATAGGAAAAACATTTAAATTCTAAGAGCAAATATAAACGAGAACTAATAATAAAGACTATAAAGACTATCCAAGTTCAAGCGGCATGATGAAGCAGACTTTGATCAAGGTGCCACACACCTGCAAACCATAAAGTATAAATGTAAGTAGAAGTCATAGGTCCTGGGAGAAAATTACCATATTGCTGGAAATGTACATCAAAAGTATATTTTTTCAACCAACATGAGAAGTAACGGTATAAATATTAGCAATATATCTATAATATGATATTATATAAAAAGTTATTAAGTCGAGAAATACAGAATTGTAAAAAAAAATGTTTAATTTTTTAAAGACAATATAATTTAAAAACACTATAATTTAAACATGATGGGAGATTCATAAAAGTTATTGATGAAAGTGAAACTAAAGTCTGCAGTGCAACAAATGCAAGAATCATGCATACCGATAATGATGAGGATAAAGACCATTGAAAAGAGAAAGATGCCACCATCAAAGTATATTTAGGACAGTCAAACTTATCAAAATCAATTGATTCTGAGAAATAAAAAATAGTTTCTTTGGTCAGAAAATCATCGATTATTCAAATTGAAAATGACAGACAGAATATAAAGAATGTTATAAATGTTAAGGCAAAGCGTATGAAAATATAAAGGGATATGATAAAAGAGCCAAATGCAAAACAAAGATAGAACAGCGGAAATATGACATCAAATGCATATGGATCTTGATATAGTGCAATTATTTAAGCACAGTTGAGTAATGACAAGCAGATAGCAACCTCTGTCACTTGCTCGTTAGGCATTGAAAGCGGCCAGAATGGAAACAAAATAGTGTAACTTTGAATTCAAGGAGATTGGCAATCAACAAGCGATCACTTTCTTTTACCCAAGTAAACTAATATTGTAATATTACATTAACCATGTGGGCAAAAACTAATATTGTAATAGGTTATTCTTTTCTTTTCACCACTTCAACAACTTTGTTTGGTGAATTGAAACTTGTTAAAACTCAAATTTAACTCAAAACCAAACTGCTACTCTAAATCACCTTTCTACTTCCCAAAATTGACTCAAAATTAGTGATTTTGTAAGTGATTTTGTGCCTAAGCCATTCTGACACTTTACTAATCATTTTAACAATTTTAACTCATCAAAATACACTTGTTTGAACTCTAATTAGGCATAAAACAGAACTGCTACTCAGATTCACTTTGCAAGTTCCAAAAATGGCTCAAATATGATGGTTTGACATACTAAATTGCATATAGGTCATTCTAACTTCATATCAATGGTTCTAACAGCTTTAATACATCAATTTGGACTTGTTTAAACTTCCAAACATCACAGAATCAAAGCAGAAAAAATGACATGCAAAACCATTGTCCAGAATCAATTTAGGCTTTTATTCAGATTTTCAAGTCCATTGTCAGCCTTGGACTTGTAAAACTAGATTATACCATGTCCTAGAATTGTGAGGTAAAGTAGGTTGTGTGTTATGGGACATTGTTGAGTTCAAGTGTGGGGGTATCATTGAAAAAGAGGCATATGTGACAGAGTTTATGGTTAAAATAGTTTGTGAATCATTGAAAAATGAGAGAAAAAGCTGGAACAAAATGACAAAATTCTGGTGAAGAAGAAAAATAAGATCAATATAGTGTTTCAAAAGCATCCCTAGGTTAAACAGACACAACATCTGTAGACAGGCAACCAAAAAAGGTTGGCCTTAAAATGGTCAGGAAAGATGAGGAGAGCATTCAAGATCTGTCTTGATCTTTTAAAAGTGTTAAAATTAAGTACCTCAGAAAAAGAGAAGGAAATATCCAAATCATATGAAGCAGTGGTCAAATCCTCTTCCAATCTATCTATTAAAAGGAAAAATGCACATTTTGTTTCCATATCAGAAAGACCATATGATGAGGAAAACAATAATTCCACAAGGAAATCAATGCAATGTGAAAGGGAGACAAGTAGAGTTATTGTTAATGGTGGTGCTTCAACTTCCAATTTTGATCGTGACAATGTTAAAGAGAAATTCTAGGTAGAAAAAGTGGGTGGGTTGTGTGAGACTAAACTCAAATCTTCCCTTAAATCTGCTGTGAAAAGAACCTAGCTGCACCAGTACTTGGGAAGATGGAAAAGAGTTTATACGAGAGAGGTTTTTAAATAAACTATGATTATATGAAGAACTAAATCTATTCAATCAAGTTGAATCACCTCCAATGCCATGTCTTCTTATACTACACACTAATTACAAACTATAGTTCCAATTATTTGGTAAATTGGACTCAAGCTAAAGGGTTTAACGTCATTCTCATATCCTGCACATCCAACCATTACTCAATCTCAATTCTTTTCCTACCACAACAACATTCAGCTACCAATGTTCACATATATATCATGAGCATTCAAACAACACCATTTATAAACAAATCTCATGTGATATATATACATGCTCTGCACTCACACCATACAATTATATATTAAAGAAGATTTATCAAATTAATACAACCAAATATGTTTGCAGCATTTTAATTCAAACAGCACAGAATTCCTGCAACAATTTTAACCCAAACAGCAAATAATTTTCTGCAGCATTGGAATCAAAACAGCAAACAATTTTTTGTAGCATTCTAATCAAAACAGCAAACAATAATGCACTAATTTAATGTTACAGCAAACAATACTGCACTAATTTAATGTTGCAGCATTGTAATCAAAACAGCAAACAATTTTTTGTAGCATTCTAATCAAAACAGCAAACAATAATGCACTAATTTAATGTTACAGCAAACAATACTGCACTAATTTAATGTTACAGCAAACAATACTGCACTAATTTAATGTTACAGCAAACAATACTGCACTAATTTAATGTTGCAGCATTGGAATCAAAACAGCAAACAATTTTTTGTAGCATTCTAATCAAAACAGCAAACAATAATGCACTAATTTAATGTTGCAGCATTGGAATCAAAACAGCAAACAATACTGCACTAATTTTTTGTAGCATTCTAATCAACAGTAAACTTTCTGGTGCAGTAACAACAAAATTAACAAACAGTTTATACAACTTTTTTCATCCAAACAGCAACTGCAAACAAAAAAAACAACATCATCACTGGTAGTGCTCAAAAGGGTAAAACTACCACAAAAAAAATTGAGAAAAACCGACCTCAAAGTCACACACCAAAGAAGCGACACAAGTCGAAACAGAAACCGGAGACCACAACCCTCAACTCCACAACCACTGAAAATAATCTTGCACAAATGAGTTTACACCACAATGTACTTCAAAAAGGAAATGCGAAATCAAAATAAAAAAACCCTCACTTAGGAGAGATCGAAAAAAGAAACCCGTACCTCAAATCAAACCAGAGACGAGATTGGGAGCGGAGCGGCACCAACGATGGAAGCAGTGATTCAAGCACCGATTGAAGCAATGACTGAAGCACTGATTGAAGCACCGAAGAAGAAATCAAATTAGAGGCACTACCGATGGAGAAACCTAAATGGATTTTCTAAACACGAGCGCGAAAGAAGAATGTTTTCCAAATTCATTTTTTTCCAATTTTACCCTCATTCACTGTAGACTCCTTTTTCCAAAACGCAGACGTGGCCCGTGTCATATGAATGTAACTGACACGTAGGCGTCTCATTGTATTACTACTCTTCAAAAAAATATCAGTGATGTGATAGAAAGATATTAAAAAATATATAGATATATTAATGTAACTAGTCGTAATTAAATAGACAATGATTCAAACATCTCTACTAGTAGAAATTTGAATAATAATTTGTATCTTCATACTAAACTATCTCCAACCGTTAGATTTCAAAAAATGTATATTCTCTTATGCCCCATTTTGACAATTTTAAAACAAAAAATATTATTCGCATAGTGTTGATATGGTTAATCAAATTTGAGATGAGATTTACAAACTACATGGAGATTTAAATTAAACCTAAATGTATATTGAGGTTTCAACGATGTTAAGCAAAGAAATTATGGGGTGGAACAAAGGTTTGATCAATTTTGCCATTCTTTGAATTAAACTTTTCATTATTTATTTATTTTTGGATAATGATACACAAACACTCCATTTTCTATTCAACATAGATTCAATACTAGTAAAATAGTATTTTTATTTTAAAATATAAAATAATTTAGAATAAATTAATTAGGAAAGTAAAAAAGAATTATTAGATATTGGAAAGGAGTGTCAAAATTGAGATTGTAAATGATTTGTTTATATTTACATATACCCTTTGACAGTATACATATTATTGCTTATCCAAACACACTTACAATTCTTGCTCGTATTTTATTAAGTATTAAATTAATTAATTAAGTTTTAGTTACTCCATAGGACACATTTTTTATTTGTTTCTCTAAATTATTATTTTTACTTATTTAAATTCTGTTTTTGAATTTCATTTTTCATCTTTAAATTAGCATTATTTAATTATCTTTTAAATTATTTATTTTCAAAAATTAAGAATTTTGACGAATCTTGGATAATTATTCTATCAGTGAGTATGCAATCTGTGATGCAATAAACTTTTTGGTCAAGACAAGGGATAACATTTAATCATATTTTGTTCCTATGAAGCCACTTTAATTGTCTGGTAAATATACTATAATATATATAGTATGTAATATTAAATCAATTGTCTTTTAATTCAAATGACATCACTTTTTCATAAAATATTTTTTGTTATATTCATCCCTTACTCTAAAAAAATTCTATGAAAAAATGTTAAAATTCTAACTTTTTTTAATTAAATAAAAATTATACTGCAAGATATATAGTCACTCTTCAAATCAATTAATATGTTTAAAAAAGTAACAATCTACCCACCGACTCATTACCATGACGAAGTCAATAGGAAAAAGTTTATTCAATATCATATAACTCAACAATTTACTTTTTATTGGATTTTAATCATTTAAAAAAAGTTAATTTTTATATTTATATAAAAAAGTTCAAAGATGAAATGATAGTTGTAAAAATCTATGGAATGTTAAAATAATTAATAATGGGACGTTACATCAACTATGAAAAATATGATTTAAAAAATATGTTAAAATAGGATTTTAATTGTGGTTTATTTAAGAGATGTGAGTGATATCTAAGTTCCCTGTTTCTTTACCCCTCACAACTCACAACAATCAACCCAAAAAACAAGAATGTTACATCAGACAATCGTGTCCAATCCTGCGACATAATCAAGAAAAGTCTTAATGTTCCTATCCGAAGAGCCTCCTTCCTTCACGGCTTCTCGGGCCAAACATTTCCATTTCTCGGCATTCCTTCTCAGCTCATCTCTTTTTTCTCCACTCCCCATCACCACTTCCAAACACTTCCTAATCTCTTCGCCCTCCACTATCCCTTCCGCATTCGCTTTACCATCCACTCTCACCCCCGTCTTCCATACATCTTCCACCAGCTTGGCGTTTGTCCCCTGGTCTGACCACTGCGGAAAACTCACCATAGGAATCCCCGAACTCAAACTTTCCATTGTCGAATTCCATCCGCAGTGTGTCAGAAAACAACCCAACGAACCATGTGACAGAACCTCCACCTGAAAATCGTAGTTCCAAACTACCATATTATCCCTACTACTCTTTATATCTTATTTACTTTTACACAAATATACAATCTAATAATTTCTTCCAACCCTGCATATAGTCCCAGTATTGAAAGTATCTAATAGTTTCTTACCTGAGAACACCAATTGACAATCTTCCCCCTCTGCTCCAACTCCTTTCTGCAGCTCAGTTCTTGCAACTTTTCTTCCTTTTCTTGTTTTCCATTGGGTTCTCTTATCACCCACAAGAAGGGATACCCGGAATCCAGCAACGCACGTGCTACCTCTTCCATCTGCCTCTGACCCAACACAGCAAGGGTACCAAACGAAACATAAACCACAGACAACGCGGGCTTTGAGTCCAGCCACTCAATGTAATCGTTTGACCCGTGGTAGATGTCACCGCCAAAGGAAGTATCTGTCGGGTCTTTACCGTCCAAGAAGGCGGAGGGAATCAGTGGCCCGATTGAAATCATCGTTAGCTTATCGATGGCTTTCAAGGCCTCGGGTTCCAAGTCCTGGAAGGTGTTGACAAGAACTCTAGGGTTGGTTTCTTCGTCGAAAAGTTTAAACTGTTCTTCGAGTGAAGGAAGAGCGAAAGAGTAGACATTGGAGGGTAAGAGGAAAGAGGGAACGTCACGTGTTGCGAGCGAAAAGGGCAAACCCGGAAACTCGATGATGGAGTTCTCTGATTTGTGGATGGTGTTAATGTAGTCCTTGTATTCGTGAAAGTAGTGATAGTAGATATCCAAAACCGTGGCAGGTTGAATCCACAGGAGCACCCCCGGAATACGAAACTCACGCGCCACCTTTGCGACCCAGGGAAGCATGAGGGTGTAGGTGACGCAGGTGAAAGGTTTGCCTTCCTCTTTAGCGGAGGTTATGATGTTTCCCAAAAACTCAGAGCCGCGGCGCTTGAGCTCGGCCATGTAGGAGTTCACGTCGAAGTCGTCGGTGGTTTTGTAACCGTCGTCGTAGCCGTCGGAGAAGGTGACGAAGGAGAGGCCGGGGACGATGGGTTTTTTGAGCATGCGACGGTGGAGGTAGACGCTGGTGGCGAAAGTGACGTGGACGCCGATGGCAGCGAGTCGCTTGGCAAACTGGAGGGAGGGGTTTACGTGGCCTTGGATGGGGTAGGTTATGAGGAGGAAGCGTTGTTGCACCATGGTAACGGTGGCGCGTGAAAATGCAGAGTCGATATTACTTACTAAGAAAAGGCTAGTTATACGAGTGAGATAGGAGGCAGAGAAGTACCACGGTGGTTGTTTGAATCTATTTGTTTGTTATATAGAGTGGAGGAAGCCAGAAGAGTGAGTAGTGACGTTTGCGGTGACGAAAAGGGTAGGGCTGCTGGAAATGCTCGTCTAGTCTATTTCTCATGCAGTAATGGTACCATCAAACCCTCATGGTCAAGTGTGTAAATTTTTATATTCTTAGAGTAAGATGTGAACGAAAAATGAATGTAAATTTGGATGGGTTAAATAATCATTACTCATGTTCGAGGTCGGGTTAT
Source organism: Vigna umbellata (assembly GCF_029865625.1). NCBI lineage: Eukaryota > Viridiplantae > Streptophyta > Magnoliopsida > Fabales > Fabaceae > Vigna > Vigna umbellata. The sequence goes on along the minus strand of NC_142169.1, from coordinate 36,245,465 downwards.
GTCCTCGTGGTACAAAAATAATATGTTATAACAGGTTTTATTTCGACTGTTTAAAAGGGAAAAAGTCTTTTTTTAATAATTTCTTTTGATAATTTTTTTTAATAATCGTATATATGGTAACCTGTGATTAATTCGTTTTAAACACGAATCAATAAAATAGTGTTACATATTATTGAAATTTTTTTAAAAAAAATTATTAAAATATCATTATCCGTTTAAAAATCTAGGAGATTATTTTAGTTAAAACCGCAACTATATTTTATTTTATTTTTTTTTTTAATTTTTTGGTGGTCTATTATAAAATCACAAGTAAGATTAATTTTTTATTTAAAATGAATTTTCGATGGTTTTTTAATAAAACTGCTAGGTGAGTTGGGAATAATTTTATTAAATCTAATTTTTTTGGTCGCACTTTCAATTCACTTTTTCATCTTCTCCAAGTTTTCATTTTTTCCACCGTTTTTGGATTTCAATTTATGCCTCCATGGCTTTTCTTTCCATCTCAATATAGCTTCTCTTAAATTTGAATTTATTTCTAATTATTTTATTCAAACAAATCATTTTAGTGTAAATGATTTTAAATTCTTTAAATAAATTAATTACTCTTTTAAATTACTTCATCCGAACATAACATAAGGTTCTGTTTACATAAATCAACGAATAAAAGGAATAAAACAAGAGAAGCAAGAGACAAAAAGATCACTTTTTTGAAAAATTACTAAAATGGGTAAAGTTTTACTAAAGTGCATTATTTTAGTTTAATGTATTTTAAATTGAAATCGTATTTATACGACACACTTAGATTCTTTACAGTAAAATAATGTAACACAACTTACTCGTTATTGTAATTTTTTTTCAAATATGTTATTTTGATAATTTTTTAAATAAATTATATTAGAAACCCTTTTTGTGCCATATGGTAGAGTATATGAAAACCTAAAAGAAAATTTATGAAATATTTATTTGATTTGTAATATTATTAGCTTTATCTTGTATTAAACTTAATTTAAAATAAATAATAATAAATTATTTAAAAAATATTTTCAATATATTATTTCATTGTGTATAGACTATAAAAAAAGTTCAACTAAAAAAATTATAATCGATTTCTATCAAAACTATAATCGATTACACCTTAAAGTGGTAGGTATTCATAGTTGACAAGTACTTAAAAATGCATGGAAAAATAGAAAAAATAAATTTAAATATGTGAAGTCACCTCCTAACTTTATGTGCTTTTTCCCTTAAAACACTCTAGACTTTGAAATTGTCCTTCTTCTATTTTCATTGTTTCACATTTACTTTAAAGATAATGATATTTTAACAATATTTTTTAGACAATATTTTAACATCATTTACGTGTCATTACGTGATTAGTCCAAAATTACTCTACAATCAATAATAATAATCATAAACACTATCATAAACCAATCACAAAATGACATGTAGATGATGTTAAAATGTTGTCAAATTAGCATCCTTACTCAAATAAGTAAAAACAAAAGTTCATCTATCTTATTTGCATCTATGTGAAAAGTTGAACCTGGAAACAAACATGCTGATACTTATATTATTTGGATGTAGAAAAAGTTAATGGCAACAAGTTGAAAGTTTAATACATATAATTAATGTGATTATAAAAAAAAAACTTAAGTGTATAATTTAAACATTTATTGAAATGTCATTAGATTTAATTTACTAATAATTCATGCAAGTTATATTTAAATAATTAATCCATTTATGAAAATGGATAAAATTGTAGAAATACTAGTAATAATTTTATATACATATCACTATTAAAAAACAATTAGTTGTTGACGGACAAAATTTATTGATAATGAGAGGCTAGAAATGATAGAACATTTGTAGTAAAATGTTTGTTGAAAATTTTTATCAGTATATAAAGAATTTATTGATAATTATAATTGACGATAAAAAATATATCTTCGTATATATCAACAAATTAAATATGTTAGATAAATATTCATCGATAATTCTCAATAATATAAAATTATTTGTAAATATTTATCGATAATCGTTTAGACATTATTTTTTGATCAAAGATCAAAACGAAAAGTTTAGACATTATTTTTTGATCAAATTTACCAATTAAAAGATTCTTCAATAATAAGTATTATAAATTTATAAATAACTGAACTTACCAACATAATTTATAATTTATTGATTAATATATTACTAACAAAAATATTTGTTAATAATACAAATTTTATTTATTCACAAATGATTTGATTGCTTATTTTTTCGTAGATAATTAAAATTGTAAAATTTGTTGACAAAATTTATTGTTAAATTTAATTTTATGAACGAATTTATTTCTCAACAATTATATGTTTTTTTATAATGGATTGAAAATATAAAGTCACCATTATTACTATTACTACGTAAGTCAACCCTTATCAATATTTCAGTTTATGCAAAACACTGTTTGTGTTAAAAATAATTTAAAAATAAAAAGTGAAAAGTATATATATCAACACTGAGTATTTCTACAACAAAATTTTCTTTTTTGTAAACTTGATACTAATTTTTTAGAAAACTTAAAAAAAAACTCAAAATATATTCATATGTTACTATTGAACTTATTTTAATAAGCTCTTTAGAAAAATCTCACAACCTTTATAAAATAACTTCACTCTATTTCTTCAATTATGAAAACATCTTGGTTCCAATTGCACGTTTCACTAGCACATATATAAGAAAAAGGTTACAAAAAATTAAACTTCTTCAACAAATTAAAGCATATTTTAATTTATAAGAAAAAATGAAATCAATTTTCTCATAATTTTTCTCTTTCATTACACTTACCACATTACACGATAACGTTGACACTAATGCACTTATTTAACATTATTTTTTTATTTAAAAATATAATAAGAGTAAAAAATGATGTGTCTCGACCTCCACTTCATTTTACAATTTTTATTTATTAAGGAAGTTAAAAAAATGTTTTTTATAATAGAAAAGTAAAAAATAACGTGGCAAATGAAATGTGTCAATCTATACATTTTCTTAATCAACTAAGTAAAATGTTTAAGAACATGAAAGTAAAGAGAACTATAAAAAGGACACGTTTTTCCTTTCTATGCATTTTAGCCTAAATAAGAAAAGACATACAATTTAAAATGCAAAAAAAGAAAATCCTCTGTTCAATATTGAAACACGTGAGATCTCACTATACAATAGTGATAATGGAAAAACTCGCAACAAGAAACGCAAGCACTACCGAGACAGGAAGGATTTGAAAATGGAAAAAGATGTAAAATTAAAGTTTCATACGGAGAAGCATTTGATGTAACAAAAGTGGTAGGTAGTAAAACGAATTTCATTTATTTTGAATATGAATATCATATATAAAGCATGAACTTAGAGAAAAAGGCAAAATAGCTTAGAAGACACAAAATTAAAGAATCAAAAGACCGATACATAATAATATAAAATATTTTACAAAGAAAAACAAAGACTCGTTTGTTTCTCAGCGTTTGCACTCCGCAGGAAGGCCTTGTGGGAATCGCTTAAGGTCGTTGCAGTAGTTATAGATCATGAAGTACTTTTGAACCCATCTAAGTCTTCTTCTGCCATAGGCGTCAAGCTCCGTGCTCTGCAATGCAGCATCAGAGAATGAATTGGAAGACCCCGAGAACTCCGTGGCTTTGAAATTGCGGTAGTACGCTGTAAACGGTGCCTTGGACCAATCAGTTTTCACCAAGCCACCTCTAGTTGCCCAGTCATCGGCATTCCACAGGCTAGAATAGATTCTCATGGGTTGGTTCTTCGGGAAAGGAACACCGGCACTCTCAGCGTTCTTGAACACCCTTATGGGAATGTTGTCCACCAAGAAGCTGCACAACAGATAAACGAACCGGTTTCGTTTTGTTCAATGCCGGTTACCGAAGGGAAAAGACACACCATGGAAAGCGAGAGACGAAGAAAACATAAATATCTTGTTTTTACTCACATGATGTGTTGGGGCTTCCAGATGATGGAGTAAGTGTGGAAGTTTCGGGTGGGGTCGAACCAGAGGTAGAACTGTTGCTCTCTGTTTCCTTTGCCTTGGGTAAACACGTTTGTGTGGAGAATATAAGGGTCGCCGCTCACGTTTCCCAAGAATTCAAAATCAATCTCGTCATGGGTTGGTCCCTGAGATGATAACTGCATCACAAAACACAAAATACTACCGTTAATGGACACTACACACAAAGAATGAGGTTCTGTGCTATTATAAAAAAAGCGTCATGGATTAAAAAACAAAGCAACTGTTGCGTAACTTGCGTTTGAAAGGTTGATGCCAAAAATGTGCAAGCGATGTAATAATGGTGTCATTTAAAAGTGAGTTACGTCTCAATGTTAAAGTTGCTTTTGAAAAAGAAAGAAGAATATATATATAGTGAGAGGGGGAGAAGAAAGGAATGAACATACGTAGTAAGCAGTGACAGTGCCGGCAGAGTTGCCAGCGACGAGTTTGAGCTGCATATCGATCCTCCCAAATAAGTACTCTTTCTTGGATCGGAAGCCAGAGCCAGAGACTTTATCGAGCGAAAGAGATAGAAGCTGACCACCGCCGAATATCTTAGCACGGTGGTCACCCCATGTGAGATCAAAGTCTTGGTAGAAGTTAGCAGCACATTTAGCCACCATGGAGGTAGCCACCACCAGCCCTAGCAGAAGGGCGTAAGACATAATACCAGTAGAAGAAGCCATACTGGAGAAAGAGGAAGAAGAGCTTTTGTTTGGTGTTTTGATGTGAAGGAATGTGGTGGAAGGAGGCGTATATATATATATATGCGATAAAGAAGGGACAGGTGAAGGAAACAGGACTTGGAATATGGATTGTGTTGCGTATGGTGGGAATGGATGATGGGACGCGTGAGAATTGATTACTGGTGACAGCTTTGCAAGCTTTGAAAGCTGGAAGCTTTTTGTTTGAAAGCTGGATTATTAATTACGCTAGTATTCGTGTTTTTGTGTTATGTTATGAGTTCAGTGAAGAGCCAAATCATGATTGTGCTTGTGTGTATAATGTATTATATGCCTGGGTCCCATTTCAGTGTATGATTTGGAAAGTAAAACGAAATTATGAGAAAATTCAGGCGGTGGATGCCAACTGGATGCTGTATCACGGAAAGAATCAAAGAGGAATAAGAGGAAAAAGCAGTATTTTACTTGTCCGTTGGTCTTGTAATAATGCATTGTGAATAATCTGAGATGATGCCATGTGGCAGGAGAAATGCTTCACCCTCCAATTTATCTGTTGCAAAGTTATTGAGAGTTTAATGAATTTAAAGGTTCTGACAGTATTCAGAACTTCACGAGACCTACAATGCTGTTATGTCATGCTTATCCTTAGCTGCTACTTGTACTCTTGCACCCACATAGCTTGAGGTTTGGGTTACAATTTTGTCTCTTACTGACAACAACTTTGAATGTGAAAAGAAAACAATACGAACAGTAATTATCTTGCCAATATTGTTTTTTATATTCTTAATTATTTAATGGCAAGTTTTTGTATTACGTGACTGTGATTAAGCTGCGCCTGATAGCGATATATTTTTGAGATAACTCAACTAAACATCGGATAAGATCACACAAGGTATAGCTCTCCAAAAGGTAGCATTCGAAAACTATCCATTGCCGTACAGTGTCAGAGATTGTAGTAATGATCACAGGCAAATTATTGCGACAAAATACATTGTATTTTTTTTATTAGGAAACATTGGCTTTTACCAATTATTCTATATCTTTATATAAATATTGAATTCGTTTTTATGTTTTTAAAATATTAAATACAAATATTTCTTTGAAAAAGATAAACATTCTTACATATTTTTCGTAAAAATATGACATTTTGTTTTAAAGATTGGGTTGTTTTAGTTGTTCTGATCAAACTTGTATGTGTAGTTTTTACTGTCAAAAGGTTGCAAAAGAGAAAGAGGCACATATGTGGCATATGCTTAGATATTTGTGAAGAGTATTTAAAAGTTTGTTTGTATTAAAAATAAAGCTATGAATAATTTGAAACAGTGTAAGATAGGTTCTTATGGGAATCCAGCTAGCAATAGACAGAATCTTCGACCTTTGAAATGATGCTACCTAAATGTATTTTAATTCCTATATATACGATGTAGCAGTTTGAAGATAATGGAGGAGATTATAATGTGCAGAGGGTTGTTGGGAAATTGAATTAGCTCTTCCTTTTTTCCAGCATGCGTGTTTCTTAATTTGTTTGTTGTTTTAATTTTAGTAAGAAAACAAGAATGCGAGTACAATGTTGTTACATATAATTGATTCTTTCGGCAATAATGTTATGCTTTCCTTTTTAATAAAGAAACTTTTTTGGCATTGGGCATTTTGGGTAGGTTGAGATTGTTCATGAAACAATTGATTATACAATGAGATGATATGGTGTATAATTAGTGGTTAGTGATATTGCTGGATGCAACTAAATTTTCTGATAATGATGAATATGCACTGAAAACTATTTTACTATCTCTAACCAAAAGACGCATTTCTTGATTATTGAAAACGAAAATATCAAAAATTTGCATGGGATGGACATCAAAGAAAATATATATATGAAGTTTCTTTTGGTATATGATTAAGATGATCGGTTTAAAGTTTCATACAAATTTTAAACCTGTCTTGAAGTTTAAGTTGTAGATTTAATAGTGTTAAAGATATTTCGATGTTAAAATAAATACAAAATCACCAATATTTTTATTTCAAATTATATTTATAAGTTTTAAAATTAACTTTTAATTAGTCAACATCTAATTGAGTGTAACAATATGAAATTTTAGCATTGTGGAATCGAACATCATAGATGAACCATAATTGATAACAGTACAATTAAATTTGTAAGCAGTGTTATGATTGAAGAAGAAAGACACGTTTCGAATTAGCATATAAAACTATACATTATACTTAGTATGTCATTAAGTTTATCTCTCTTCTACCGTTTTTACTTTTCTCTTTCTTTCACGTAATTTTTAATTGTTTAAACTTTACCAATTATTATATATTTAACACCACAAAATCGACTTGTAAGATAAGATTTGCAGTCATATATTATAAATTGGTTTTATTTCTAATTAATCTGGAATTTTCAACAACTCTACATACCGTAAAAATACAGATTTGAAACAAACCCGCACCACTTTATTTTTTTTTAATTCTTGTAAACTAAAAGACTTGTTTAGAAAATTTTGTAATATTTTATCAATAATTTCTTTATATCTCAAAAGTAACTTAAATAGGAAAAAGGTAATATTTTTCAACTATTCTCTTATGTGTGTGTATATGTATAGGATGAAATAAGAAAGAAAAAAATTTAAATGATAGAATTGTGAATAATTTTAATAAAAATATTTACATTTTTCAGATTAATGAATTTAAACAGAACGAAGAAAATGATAATTTTTATTTTTTGATTAAATAAGTAAACAGGAGACGAGGAAAAATAAAGAATTTAATAAAAATAAAAAAATTGTTTGTGAAACCACCAACTCGTGGTACAACATATTCGGTCTTTTACAAGAACCGTGTGATGGGTGTTATCGGTGGGCTTTGTCTCTTCTTCAGCTGAAAAAAGTGCGCCCAACATATTTTGGCTGTTGAAATAAAATAATAATATTTTTTAAATATTTTTAAGTCTCGATAAATTAAACTATTTTAATGTATTTTATAATACGAAAAAAAAAATAGTAAACTAAATCAGAGAGAGATGAAGTTCACCATAATGTAAAACTTGATTATTATTTTTTTTAATTTTCTCATTCAAAGGCACCGAGCATTAAATAATTTGCATAATGAATTATTTTTTATAAAATAAAAAATGGTTTTGGTTGGAGAATATGGCAATGATAGAGCTGAATCAATAATTTTGAATGATTAGGGTTGACGAGTATGAATGAATGGTGCACCCAAACCCTAAATCAAAGCCACGCGGCAACGTATCAGCGCAGTTAAAGTGGGTCCGCGACAAGATTATCCAACTCTTCAAATCAAGAAATTATTTTTTAACATTTCTATTACTTCATTAAAGAGGAAAATGAGAACAATATTAAAATCAAATTTTAAATACCAATATTTTTTTCCTTATCCGGAAGATGGCTTCAAGATATTTTTTAAAAATAAAACTGTTTCTTAAATTTTTAAAATACATAATATTTTAAATATGATAACTGAGGTTAACGATACTGTATGAACTTACTTTAGTTAAAAATAAATATAAAATTAATAAGATTCTTTATTTTTTCTTTCAACAAAGAATAATGAAATTTTAAACGACATAGGTCAACGAGTCAACTTAGAATATGTAATTTGATTAGAAATCAGTATTAATAAATTAATAAAACAGTTTGTAATTCCACGTACCACTCTTATATAAAAACACGTATCTCATCGATTGTGTGATTTAGGGGGTAAGTTATTATTAACATTTCCTTTTTTCTTCGATTTGTAAAATGATTAACAATAATGTTTAATAACGTTGTAAATACACTTTATATTAACTGTTTAGTAACATATTAATATGTTATGAATGTTTTAAAAAAAAATGTGTAAGCCAGGCAAATTATTTCAAACATATGATTCTAGAGGAATTTATCTTATATTAGATCAAACTATCCAAAAATCAAAAATAACAAAAACTTATTCTCATAATACAATATGCTTTTAGGTTTATAAAACTAGAAAAAGCTAATTATTAAATTACTTTGATTATTTCAGAGAATCCCATATGTTGTTATTGTATGAAAAATTAGCTAGATTACATTATTGTTTATTTTGGTATAAAAAAAATAGAACGAATCAAATTATAACTGCAGGTTGAATTGTTTTGGTATTGTTTATGCAATATCAATTAAATGTTAAGGTTATTTATTGAAAATACAATTCCGACATGGCAATATTATGCTTTTATTAATAATACCTTATTCTTCATTTATTTCTTTAATATTTTCATACATACAATTGAATATTAAATAATGTTTGCTAATTATACATTTGATGTAAAATTTTATAAATTAAATTATTCCATCACAGATATGGACACATTTCATTTTATGTAAATAAAGAATATTATATATATATATAATCATTAGTACAAAAATAGCGTGTAACGTCATGCGTTCAACATTTAATCACTCAATAGTCAACGTTAAAAATGATTTAAAATAAATGCAATTATTAAACCTAGTTTATAATTGTAATTCGACATAAAAGGAAATAAAATGTTGAATGGTCAAGTGTTAGTGAATTCTATAAAAATTTTAGCGAGAGATTAAAAATTCATTCACTTTATCTTAGCGCGTGAGACCCTATCCTCTTTTCAAACTTTTCTCGAATGAAGTTTGACGACTATCAGATGTATTATTTCTTTCATTAATTAATTACTTTATGTATGTTTTTAGTTTGTTTTGACCGATTATTTTCGTACTATTGTCCTTCATAAGTGCATTCTGCTTTCTTTGTCACTGGTGACGACACTTTATTCCGATGAACCTACCTTTTGAAGGTTAGTTTCTGTTTTTGTTAGTATAGTTTATTGCTTTTGCTTTATAAAATATCAAAAAATTGAAATTTGTTATTTTTCTGAATTTCAAGTCTCGTAAAGATGTAAAAAAGATCACAATTAATTAAAAAAATTGATTAATGTCCGACAAAATTCAACGTTAATTTAATGCTTCTAATATAAATTCGTTCACGAATTTGTCGTTAAAAGCCCAAAATATTCGACGTTGTACGCGATTTTTTTATTAGTGAACACGGTTTAGTTTTGTATATGATTCGGGATGATTTTATACCATTAGATTACAAAGACTATTTAGTATACCCATTTTTTTCTTATTTTATTTTTTAAATAATAATTTTTTTTTAAATTAAATTAAAATATTTTTTTCCAATTTGATTGTTTTTTAATTTAATTATCTTTTAAACTAAAATAACTATCCATAATAAGTGAACATTTTTGTAAAAAAAGTAGAATAAAAAATAAAAGACGAAGATTAACAATATATTTGATCAACTTGACACTTCAAACTTGTATTGTGATATTTATAAGCTTACAAAGAGTCACACAACTCATTTTCCTTTAATTTCAAATAAAAGTGTTTTTCCTTTTTAAGATTATTTACTCTGATGAATGAGTCCATTTAAATTTAAATTTTTCTGTAATTCAATGTTGTTTGTAACATTTATCTCAAATGATTTATAACTTGCTATTTGTAACTTAAAAGGGGTTCGGGATGCTCTAAGACTCAAACACAATTAACTGGAGAGGGGGTAATACGTTGATTTCACTAAAGGCAACAAAACATTCATATTACAATATAAAATAATAATATTTTCAATTATCTATTTATTTTATTTTTAATTAATTTTTTAATATATATTATTATATTATTAAACGGTATTGTCAAGTGAGAGTGAATTTTTTAGGAGTGTCAAAGTATTATTTTCCATAAAAAAATGTGAAAACTACTATTTTATAGAGATATATTTAAAAAATTTAAAACAACATGATGGAATGATTATATTTTATTTACTCTATACTGTAGAGACAGTAGTCATCAGGATTTTGCAACTGTAAAACTGCTAAAAGCAGAAAAGTCGTTAGAGGTGTGGTGTGACAGTTGCTAAGAGAACAGAATAACTGTTGAGTGGAATGAGAAATGGTGATTTCATTTTTCATAATCTTTATATATTGGTTAGTTCTTCTGTAAAAAAATGGTATATCTGTTATTTGTTGTTAATATTTTTCTTCTTCTCTGGCTCATCGTCTTCCTACTCGAGATGAATAACCAAGATCAGGGACGAACTCACACACGCACTCCAGGTGCTTTTTCTTTAAAGTTTAAACGAGTATCTCTTTCCTTTTATGCATGTACAGTCATTCTTTTAACCAGTTTTGTTGGTTTCTAGACTTTCTTGTTTCTTTTTGGTTGAAAAGTCTCTCTCTTTCTTGGGTTTCTTGGAAACAGGTCTCAAGGGTGATGATCATGGAGTTCATGCATGTCACAACGGCAGCTGTGGAGCCGTTGAAGGTTTCAACCCTTCAGATAAGGAACACCTTTCTGATAATGATCCCCACTCAAAAGGTAACAAATCTCCTACTTTTTAATAAAACATAAACACATATCAGTGGATTTATACTCCAGAACTTTATTTGTAATTGTCAAGAATGCTCCTATTGAAAAACAAGTGTGCATTATATCCTAGAGAAATTAAAAAATAAGTTTTGGATCATTCTTTAAATCCACTGGTACGTGTTTATGTTTTCTTTCAGCTTAAGATTTGTTCTTATCTATTCTATCCAGTTCTTGTAACATGTTTTAAAGCAGATGTAAAAGTAACAGACGATGACCAAATGCAAGATCCTAGTATTTTGCAAGGAGAAAGGATTTGGGAAGGAAACATGCTGGAGTTGCAGGCAGAAAAGCCAGTCTCTCACGTGGAGACACTGCATAAATCTATAAATGATGTTCAAGTAGAGTCTACACAGTTTCCTACGTCTAGTGATGACAACACGTCACAGGAAATAGAAGAAGGATATGTTCTCGTTGAAAAAACTGCTTCGCTTGAGAATTTGCTTGGAAATAGTGATGTATTACCTCTTTCATCTGTAACTCACACTTGTAACGATAATGGTATCAATGGTGGAAGTTTGGACGGAAACCAGGGCTCTAATTCAGGTATACACATTCATTATTTTATAGCAGAATACAGACATGCACCCTTTTTGTTTTTTGGTTTATCAGCAACACACATGCATCATAACAATTATCTTCATCCAATTTGATTAGGGACAATAGATGTTATAGAAATATTTGCTGAGATGACAGACAGCGGCGGTATCATACTGCACTCACCTGTACAGAGTTTTCTACCGATGGAAAATGCCAATAGAAATAATGAGCCTGAGTTATCTGCAAATGAAGCTGTGAGAGTAGAAGGTCGAAATTCTCCTGCTGATACCGACTCACAAAATGACACAGTGAGGAGAAGATTCAATTGGTTATCATGTCTATGTTGTTGCTTCTGTGGAGATCGGTAGCTGTGTTGGTCTCCAATTTCACTCTGAATTTTGACATCGATATACTGTTTGCAAATTTTCAATTGTTCTTTGGTCACTCTTTTGTGGATTTCTGTGGCTGTATATCTTGAGGATCTTTGGTTATTACTTTACATGTCAATCTTCTGTTTCATTTTGAACAATTTAGCAACTAAGTATACATTTCATGTCATGCTACTGATTTTGTACTATCTTACATTTCAAGGAAAATGGGGTTATACTTCAAAAACTACTTTTTCACCCACTTTGTTCATTTTAAAAAAGCGAAATATATAGAAATTACAATACTAAAAAAAGGAATAGACTTGCTAGTCAGTTTTTTTAATAGTTCAACGATAAAGAAAATGACAATTTTTAACAAGTTGTTAAAAGAATAAGTTACGTATGATATGATTACCCCTATTGACATCAACAATAAAGGGAAAAGATGCATCCAATCAATCAACACGAGTAGGAAAACAAAAACAGCCAAGCAATTACAGAACCTGTATTCTAAGGTTTTCCAGAATTAAAACTAGTTAGCATCCCCTTCCAACAACAAAATCAACCTTAACCACTAGACTACAAGTTTCTCATTTCCATTCAATTAAGATCTCCATTTCATCTTTTTAATCATACTAGAACACTTCACTGCACTAGGCAAATTTTCCAGAATTTATATTCTACGATAAAACTAATTTTAACACTTAGACATTCAATTTCACTAATTAATGAACACTAAATACAGCCACAGCACTTACAGAAAGCAGAGAAATAAATCTCAATTTTACAAGCCATTCACTTCCAGGGTATATCACCAATACTATGAAGCATCCGAATCATACAATAATCACCAACAATCATCGCTTATTGTAGATGTGAATAGAAAACACATAATACATACCATTTTCAGTAAGAGTTGAAATTATCATATGGTCAGAATATGGCAATGAACTAAACAAAACTCAAAGAACTCGAGGAAGTGAAAGGTCAACATTCATAATAGAATATCCACTTCAATGACAACTAGCACATTAGGAGCAACAACACATCACAATAGTGCAGTCTGAGTACAATTCCTGTCGGGCATAGAACCAAACAATGCGAGGAATCCATTAACATTTCCATAAAGTATTCACATCATGAAACACTTAGAACAACCAGAGTTAAACATCAAAACACTCCCTTAAGCCCAAAAGAATTTCACAAACTTTGTTACCAGACTGTAACACCCCAAATTTCAGGGTGTCAAAGTTGTAATAAAGCGAAATTTTTTTTCAAAATTATTGTAGTGCGTATTCATAAAAACTTCAGTATTCAAAACAAGCAGAACTAAAACAAAGTCATAACAATTCCAAATTCATTGTCCCATTTACATAGTTCCGAAATTAATAAAAAAATAACAACGAAATAATGTAACCCAATTACATTGTTGTAATAGTTTAACCATAAAAAAACTTTAACAATTCCAAAGTCTTTTCTATCCTCTCGCGTCTCTCTGAAATATCTGCAACATCTTCTATTTATGTATAAACCATGATACGATCATCACAACAATCACAAACAAATATGGAGTAAATTACCGTCAAAGCAACCATAACAATACAATATATGAATAGCAATTAAACACCACATAATAACAAACATGCAACCCTATTCATATAGTTATTAACATTAAGATCACTAATCTCCTAAACGTCACCAACATTAACTCTTCGATCTCGATGTCATCACGAACATCCCCACACATAAATGAAAAAATAATATATTGCAAATTTAATATTTTAAAAATGGGTGCACCAGGCCACAATATTTTAATATTACATACAATAAAAAGTCCTTTTTCCTGATTTTAACTGCAAATAGCTGTTATTGAGTAGAACACCAAAGAAACATATCAAATAGACATCCATAACAAGGAACCAGAACTAATCAAACAATGCCAGCTGATAAAGACTATGAAGCAAACGAGACAACTAATAAATAGATACTACTTTCCTTTTCAAAGTTACCACAACCTTCATAACTTTCCAACATAGTGTTATCTCACATATTCAATGACAAAACTCGGTCAAGTAGAAGGTCAAGTGTTCACTTATGCACAGATAAATCGGATAATTTGCCCGACTGTCCCTCTGAGACATCATTGTCAGAATCTAATTCCCACCAAGAACCTCTGTCATCCTTATAGACATCGTCAACTTCATCAGAGGTATCTTCAATATTATCATCTTCAGATGTTTCAGCTACAATATCATCCACATCCACATCCAATTTATTTTTATCTGCATCAGGGTTATATGTCCACTCTAACCTCTTCAAAATATCACGATCCTTCCAGTTTTTCACAACCGAAGCAGCCTGTTTTTTAGCCTTCCCCATCAGAATTTCCTCCCAAGAAAAGGCAGTATCGGCAGTCCTCTTCAAGACACCATCATCAATATCCCCAACGACAACCGTCTTCAGACATCGCAGCCTTGCCTCCTTTATCACATCAACAAAATCAGAATCATCAGACACAAGAACCACACACTCAACCCGCCTATGATCCATGACATCCACAATGTGGCTTTGCAATGCTCGATCTGCAGCCTGCGGCTTATCCAACACAGTTTGAACCCAAAACCCAGCTCGTTTGAGCTCATCTGCCAAACCATACCCCACTTTGGGTGTGAGAATAGCACTTGCAGCCTTCTTATACTTTTCCATTTTCATAGAATACTTAGCCACCAACTTCACCCTCCTGTTCCCTCTAGCAGACTCAATCTGGTTTATCCTTTTACCGTGCTCACGCTCATGCAGTTGCTTGAAATGGTTGACAAGCTTGTCATTAGTATGAAACTTTCTCCCACAAACCCGACAACGATAAGGTTCATTTGGCTTGATGACACCCTTGTTCTCTAAACGATACAACAGTTCCCTCTCTTTCCTTTTCTCCCGTACAGATTGAGGAACATGACTAAAAGTGTGGCTATTTGCATAAGCCACCATGTAACGAACAATCCCAAAGGAAGATGCAGCTATTCTCAGCTTATTGGCAACATCAAAAGGTGGGATTGCATTGGGTGGTTTATTGTCCAAGTCCCAGAAAAGCCCCACCCTGTTTGGCTTTTCGTTTGGATTCAATTTCTGATTTTTACCCCATTCTGATCCAGAATGATAATATCTCAAGCCACCGTATATATGCCAGCATGTAGCTTCTAGTGTGAAAAAGCAAATGCTACGAAATCTGGAGACTTTGAAAGGGTTATCTGTTCTTCTATAAGTCAAATAGCTTTTAAAAGTAACCATTGGGTCCAATCAAGTTTCAATGAAAGAGAAAGAGTAATGGAGATTGTAGATAAACCATCTTCTTACACCATTTTCAGAACTACGAATCGGAGCACCCAACCGGTCGAGCAGGAGAAGTAGAATGAGGGTGGGGGAAGGAAGGGGTCAAAAGGGGAGAGAGCAGCGAAGGTAACGGTGCAGTGAGGAAGTGCATGGTTGGGACATTTCGTCGAACAGTTACTCGGCGAAATAGAAGCGGAAAAAGAATCAACGTGGCGCGAATGTGGAGATTCTTCAAATTCAATCAAATGTGGACTGTGATAAACATTACCTAAATTTAAGTTTTGTGCACATTTACTAGCAGGAAACTGTGTGGAAACGTTGGAAGATGAGGAGGGAGAAAATGACGGAACTGCGTAATCCCCTGGCACCGGCGCCGGCGACACCAGTGGAGGCCTTGTGGGGTCTTCTCCCGGCCGCAGAAAGGCCTAGCTGATCGAGAATAACTTATTTCTTCCAATCAACTTTTGCAATCACTTTTACTTTCAGTATATTTCTTCCAATAATTTATTTTTGTTTGTTATATCTAACAGGTTTAAATATATAATTTTATTATTCTTTAATAACATTTTATATTTCAAAATATTAATATTTTTAATGTTTTAAATTAGGGGAGGGATGAAAGGTTAGTTTTTTATATAGAAAAAAGGAGGCAGGAGGGTTGAAAATTGAAATGAAGAAAAATGGTGAATGCTGTGACTCACAGTCAGAATCAGTGTGTGCTGTTGTTGAAGTTGAATCCCTATTGCAGAAGGAGCAAGAGCAGCGTCTTCCCAAAACCCTATGCCACATTCCCATCCCTCACCACTCAAATTTGCCACGCCTCTTTCCACCGATTACCTTTCGCTGACTCAGTTTCAGACACAAAGCACAGAACTCTTCTGGTTGAGACTTACCATCACCATGACAGCCTCAGAGCCCTACTTGTAAAGCTTGAGAGGGAGGATTCCGACCCTATCAACATACTCGCCCAAGATGGAGATTGGTCCAAAGACCATTTTTGGGCTGCTGTCAGGTTCCTTAAACATGCCTCAAGGTTCGCCGAAATCCTTCAGGTAGGGACCCTAATGCCAATTTTTAATTTTTGTGACAAAGTTGATTTCTGTTCCAAATAAACCTTAAATTTCATTGTAGAGTATCAGCCTTTCTCTTAATGGGTTTTAAAGTAAAAGAAAAAAAACTACGTAAATAATCCCCAAGTTTTAGCATTGGAAAACCCTTCATTGGTCCCTGAACGGAAGTAAAATACGCTAACATGAGGAAAAAACTGATAGATATTGAATACTTTGATACTTATATAGCTTTGGTACTTTGGAAATTACTTAGAAAGGTTGAGTAACACTTCAGGACCAAATTTATGGTTTATTCCATTCGATCCTGTTTTATGACACTTTTTTTAGTATCATTTCTTCCCTTGTGAATTGAATCCTTACTTTCTCAGCACTTTGCATTAATAGGTGTTTGACATGTGGAAGAACATTGAGAAATCTCGGATTAGTGAGTTCAACTATAACAAGATAATAGGCTTGTTATGCGAAGATGAAACGATGGAAGAGGCGTTAGCTGCATTGCAAGAGATGAAAGTTCAAGGTATGAAGCCTTGTTTGGACACTTATAATCCAATAATTCATGGATTATCCAGAGCTGGTAAGTTCAGTGATGCTTTACGGTTTTTTGATGAGATGAAAGAATCTGGCTTAGAGCCAGATTCTGAAACCTATGATGGTTTGATTGGAGCCTATGGGAAATTTCAAATGTATGATGAGATGAGTGAGTGTGTGAAAAAGATGGAGTTGGATGGATGTCCTCCCGATCATATCACTTATAATATACTTATCCAGGAGTATGCTCGAGGTGGGCTACTCCAGAGAATGGAAAAGCTATACCAGAGAATGCTTTCAAAGAGAATGAAATTGCAATCTTATACTTTTGTTGCAATGCTAAAGGCTTACACCACATTTGGGATTGTTGAAAAGATGGAAAAATTTTACAGGAAAGTCTTGAATTCAAAAACATGTGTAGAGGATGATGTGATTAGAAAAATGGCTGAAGTTTATATCAAGAACTACATGTTTTCTCGACTGGAAGACCTGGCACTAGACTTATGTTCGGCATTTGGTGAGAGTGATCTTGTTTGGTGTCTCCGACTCCTTTCTTATGCATGTCTTTTGAGTAAAAAGGGAATGGATATAGTAGTTAAAGAAATGCTAGATTCCAAGATCAATTGGAGTGTTGCTGTTGCAAATATTATCATGTTGGCTTATGTGAAGATGAAAGATTTCAGGCGTTTGAGAATTTTACTGTCTCAACTGCCAATCTACCGGGTGCGGCCTGATATTGTCACTGTTGGAATTGTAATGGATGCCAGTAGAATTGGTTTTGATGGTAGAGGAGCTTTAGAATCATGGAGAAGAATGGGCTATCTGGACAGAGTAGTAGAATTGAATACAGATTCTCTGGTCATTACTGCGTTTGGGAAAGGTCATTTTCTTAAAAGCTGTGAAGAAGTGTACTCTTCTCTTCACCCTGAGGACAGAGAAAGGAAAAAATGGACTTACCATGATCTCATTGCTTTATTGTCATGAATCAAATATACTGGTAGCATGACTGTATGAAACCAAGATAGTTCGATATTCCATCTTTGCTTTTATGAAGTAAAGAAAATGTAAAAAAATAGTGACTTCTCACTTCTGCTTGCTCTTTTCTTTTAAATTTAATTTAATGCATTTGCACTGTCAATATGAAATGCTTTTGCATAAATATTTAATAAGATTTGGCTATAACTAACTTTGTAACTTTGAGTTGTTATTGTCTATCTCATATTTACATTACACTCGATATTACCATAGCATGTATTCCATTGAATTATGTGAGTGAGATCCAAATACCTCCATGATCGTACTGTACTCTGAACTAGTTGGACCAGATGACCTGTAGATCAGGGTCTCAATTATATGATGATTTGCTTTTAAGTCTTTTAAATTTCCAATGTTCTGAAAGGAGTCCGTGTTCGGTCTAGTATGCGTAAATATTACTTACTACCTTATAACACGTATAATAATTGTTTCAGCACATTATTCTCTCTTATCACTTTCATAGTTCTATAAAATTCAAGTGTCCCATGGATTAGATCAAACACTAAAGCTACCTACAACCACCATCATCTACAGACAAGGAACTGTAAAACATCTCTATTTCTTCAAAGAGCTTTTTACTGCCCGTATGAAATCCCAAGGAAACCGTATCTATGTATGCCTCTGATGTCATTAAATCAATCAGAAACTCACAAATGTCTCCCGTGTCATACGATGCGGTGAAGACCTTCTTTATCGCCTCATTTGGGAGATCGTCTTGAGCATTGTTAGTGTAAACGCGCTTTCTGCATTCCTGTAAATATTAGATATGGCATAACTAAGGGGTATATACAATTTAAATAACCATAACTTTTTCACATTCTAACTTCTATAACCATTTTGCTCTTTATTTCTTCATCTATTTCCTTCCCCTCTCTCTTGTCTTCCTTAAGACGGTATACACATTCCAAGGAATGTAAAAAAAAAAAATACTTTTTTCACATTATTCGTTTTGCTGAATCACAAAATTTATACGCATGAAAGAATTGTATGTGCTTTACAAAATACAAGGAAAATATGGTACGTAAGGTGAAAACATGGATAAAGCATAAAGTGACTATGGGAACCTAATAGAAGACAAAGAAGTTACCTGGAGAATTTGATTTATAGTTGCAATTTGCTCTGTACTTAAGAAGTTAGATTTCAGTAGTTCTCGAAATAACACCAAAATCTCCGAACTCAAGTTACTTGCAGTAAGATTTTCCAGTATACCAGATATACTTGAACTATCAAACACAGATCTCATCCACTGAGGGATTTTACTCAGTTTCAGGACAGCTATAGCTATAAGTACTTGAGGACTTTGTTTGTTCATGAATGACTGCGATGCTAAAGCAGGAGCTGCAAAAGATACTGTCATCTCCTCAATAATCAGTCTACACCACCTACTCCCTTCTAAGAGTTTGGTTTTGTTTGTCAAATTTTCCCATCCCAGAATCATTGACAGGCAGAGGCAACAATTTGTAGCCACTCTCAGATCATTATAGAAGACCAGCCCTTCCAATATACTCCTTATGGACATTAAGTACCCAACAGTACATCTCAGCTCTTCATGATTACTGTTTATTTGATCTGATATTCTGTTAAATAACTCCAACAGACTATAAGAAGCAGCTATCTTGATTGCAGGAGAACCAAAATGCAGGAGTCTGCACAAGTCATGGCAACGGATGCCAATGAAGGCCAGTGGCTCCGATGGTTTCGTTGAAACAAGGAAGCTTTGCCAATCCACAAACCCTGGTAGGATAGCATGCAAACTAGAATCGAAGATTTAGGATTTACAACTCATTTTTTAAATATTTGGTAAAGACCATTAAGGGGTGTAAAATGTAATTTTCTGACGATAATATGCTACAATCAATTGGCCAGAAAGTGAAGAGGATAACAAAAAAAATTTCTTTCTATTACTGATGTCAACCGGCTTACCTTTTAAAGGCGAAGTAATGAAGCAAAAGCAAAAATATTAATGTTTCTCCAGTGCTTGTTCCCTCGTCGTGGTCTACCAAAGCATGTCCCTTCGAAGAAGCAGCACAAACTACCGTGTTGACCATAGAGATTATAGAAGTATTAAAAAGAATGGTCTTTGAAGTCTCTTCAAGTGTTTTCTTGGTGGAAAGATGCAAAATTAAGGAAAGAATGCCAATAACGAAGAGACTTTCGTCACTTAAAATATCAACCTTATCGGGTGGAATTGAATACTCCATCATCTGCAGAAGTGGTAACATGGTGTGAGAACAATCAATAACAAAATCATTTTGTTTTCTAGTATGTTTAGGGATAGTTGATCGGTTATAAACTTTTTGTAATTCAGATCACATTATTTTTCCACCTCATATGTAGCAATGGTTCGGCTGTAATCTACTTCCATTTGGTCCTTGTACTAAGAAGGTATCTATATTTTTCTAATATTTCGTAATAATGATTGTAAGACATCTCCAAATAGTTGTTTGTGGCTGGTTATCCATTATAATGTACAATAGGTGATTTTGCATGCATGGACATTGTATTCCTCAATCCTTACATCAGTTATGCATAACCGTACAGAGTACGGCTCTGCTCCTCCTAAAATCTTAGTAAGTAACGTCCTCCGGGATATTCAAATTTGAAAATTGGGCTAAATGACAACCGTGTTACCAAAACTCAATAATTTGCCATGTCATCATTACAAAAAAATATTATGTATGAATGGGTTCGAATTTGGTATTACATTAAAATCAAATCTCACAAATTTAATGTTTGATTGGAATGATATTTTAAACAAAAATTGAGTCAAATGACACTGCTAACACTTCTGAACAGGAGTAAGGTGGAACGTTAGAAAATTCAGGGACTAAGTCGAAAGCTAGAGTAAATTAACAGGACAATAATTGTACTCTGACCAAATAAAAACAAAAACAACAAACAGAGGTCAGTAGACAACTATTAGGAAAATGAGACCAAAAAATGGCTCTAACTAGATAAAAAATAGAGGTCAGCAGGCCACTCTAAGAGGAATATAGGACCTAAAATTGGAGTTTCTATTTTCTAATCATGATGATGTTTGAATTCATACGGGATGCAATGTGATTAAATAGAAGTTCAGCTACTCACACCTTCATGGTTACCGCAACCCAACTTTGATCAGCAGACAGTGTTTCAGGATGCACTGAACTCAAAATGTTAAAAACCAAAATCAAGATGGACATGTACGTTGTTGTCGACAAAGAATTACTCAAATAAAACCAACTCCTGATTGTTGTCGCTATTCCATGCAAAGATAATTGCTCACAAGCAGTTGGGTAGGCATGAACCATAGTTGCCACGACATTAAGAACACATACTGCGTCACGCTCATGGCTTTCTGCCTGCAAGAGCTGTGTTAATAGGCACACGAAAATTTTAGCTCCGTAGTTATCTTCAGTCGATACTAACTCAGCTAGTGTCTGTACATTTACAGTTTGATTATTGTTTTCAATAATTATGTCAGTCTCTTCTAAGTAATAGCTTCTGCAAAATTTCAAAGTCTGATGGCATAATGAGTTGATTACGTCATCTTGCTGAAACAACCACTTCAATGATACTGTGTGAATTCTTGCTGAAAGTAAGTCCCACTCATCATTGTTTATGAGCTGGAATATTATCTCCTCCGCTTCTCGACTGTAGTGAATTGGGTAGTTCGTATTGTCAAGACCCCTTAACAAACTGTAAAGATTCACCAGTCGTGTCACGGTCATATTATCGGTGGTCCGATGATGAAAATCACTCCTATTGAGAAGAATATATTGTTCAAGAGATGCTAAAATCAACTTCTCATCTGCAAGTCTGGTAATTAAAGTCAGAAAACTGTTAGGGAAAATAGTTGTCGGTGAACTGCTAATCAGGGGAATAGGAGTACGAATTTTGGCAATGCAAGTACCTTTCATCATATAGCGAACTGGTGTACAAAATCAGCAAAACAGCAGATTGACAAGAAGGCAAATCCAAACTGTTAGAACTCCTTTGCCCAAGCAAAAAGAGTAAATCGATAGGATCGTGAGAGAGGTGTAGAACAGCCTCTCTAATTGGTTGTCCAGAATCATTCCCTAGTAGAGAATCCATGAGGGAACTTAGCAACAAATATATTCTACTTTTCATCCTATCTCCTGTAAACAAACCCAGGCACTCGTACGAAAAACTGAACCAACCGACTGAAATCAAAGTCTCTGCATATTCCGTAGCATTAATACTAGACTGCAGAAGCAGTATCGAATGAAAAGTTTCCAGCAATCCTAGGGCAATGTCCTCTTCCATTTCTTTGATGCCCATTACAAGCCAAGGTAGTAAATAGGCACTGCATGTATCAAGAATACTGTTTTGAAGTTCCTGCTTACTAGAGTTACTGGAGTTTCCATCGTGACTGTATGCATATGCCTCTTTAAGTAGGTACAGGCATTGCAGAATTTGGTTGACATTCCTTTCAGAGACAGAGAGACAAGCTGAAATGGCATGTCTTGTTGCTTCCCCGATTGATTTTGACAGATCTAGAGCTCCAGTACAAGATGGATATCTTATAAGAGCCACAAAGACGGAGCAGACCATTATGAAGGTCTCGGGAATCATACCCATTTCTCCACCAGAATGCTTTCGAAGCATTCTTATCAAAACAAGAATCAGTTCCTCTAGTTGAGAAATCGATACAGATCCAGGGCACTCAGAAATGCATTCATAAATGAGCTTCAGTGTAGCACACTGGACAGGGTGAAAAGGAATTTCCGCCACATAATGTAATGCTGGGATAAGTGTTGAAATTCCAACAACGAGTCTTACTTTAAAAGTTTCCTCAGCAGTTGATAAAAGGTCCAATACCTGAAGGCACATCTTGACTGCTGGGTCCTTGTACTCTGTTCATCAAAAGAATAATAAGTAAGCTACCTACCAAGGTATAACAGAAAGGTCAAAATTAAGTTCTGCATTCACAAGCACATAATAGAAAAAGTCGAGGTAAACTAAATTAGATTAATAAAACCAACTAGAACCAGATAACCAACTTTGAATTCCATTCAATCAGAAATGAATCTAAAGTAGGGCAAACGCTTTCGTTTTATATTGTGGCAATGAACGAGGCTATAAAGTATCCACAGTATTCAACACAGCAAAATCAATATTGCTTTCATGTAGACGAGAGAAGGACTTGTTTGGCAAGTTCAGTACTAGGTCCTCACCTGACAATCTTAATATTTCAAATAAATAATCTGCAATATTTTCTTCCACTAAGACTCGAATCTGATAGTCTGAAGTTTTGACTGAAGACAAATAGTGAAAGAGTAAATCTATAGTGCCGATTTGAACTTGACTGTCTGACGAAAGTAATGGGCCTTTGATGGCTTCAGCAAACAGATTTACCAGAGATGTGCCCTTGGTGCCATCTTCAGTTTCTTTAGCGTCAACTCTTTCATTGGAAGAGATGTTACAAGTATCATATGCACATTCTTCCCTGAGCAAATGTCTTCGAGCCAGCATAGTCAAAAGTGCTAATTAAAATAAAATGTAACTGTCATTCATAAAATAAACAAGAAAGAAATTATGTTGTAAACTACAGCATCTAAGAGTTAATGATATCTATACTGTGAACTATGGCCAAACTGACTTTTATCCAGACTTAGAATTGTTAACATTAACCACTCGTTCATTACGCCAGAAACTTTGGTGATTCGAATGATGTAGGATAAGGATGCAAACTCTTGAAGAGAAAGATACGGGCAGGTAATCAACCTTTCCATTGAAATTCATGATACAGACATCAGATGTGATGCAATGCATGTCAGTGTTTTTTGTCTTCATATTATCAACATGCAATTGCACCTTTAAAAGTGTCGTGTTTTATACCACCTTTGTTTCTATCTATTACTGAGTAGTTCTGTAGTTGAGTATCCATGAGACAAATAACAAAATCCTTTTGAGATAACGTCCTAATGTCAATCTCTACTCTACCGGTCCAAAATAGGCTTCACGAAAAGAAAGACTTAAAACGAACAAGACAACCAAAACGAAGTTTCAAGTTTTCTTTTCAAGGAACAAAAATAAACTTGATAACGGACCAATACAATTCATGCGAACATCGTCATTTTGAGTCTTCATGAGCACATCGACCAACAGGTACAAGATCTGTGGACAAAAGGGAATCAACATATCGCTTCCATCTGCCTCTGCTGAAGTACTCTCAAGAACAGATAGTTTATAAAGGACAAAGAGGACCTCCCCTCGAATCTCCTCACTGCACCGAGCGAGCAAAGGACTTACCAAGTGAAATAAATTTTAAATTCAACGGTACAGAAAGTCGACAATATAGCATCCAATACATAATATATGTGAACAATACCTCGGCAACTGAAGGCCCGTAACAAGAACAGAAATGAGGTTACCAATGTCTTTTATCTGTTTATGGAGATCATCTCCCTTCTCACCATTCAGAAGAGCCCCAAGGCAGTGAAGCTGTCCATTCGGAACAGTAGAAACAATCCATAAAAGTTTCCTTTCATTTTAGAATTTAATTAGAATATAAAGACTAGCACATTATGTATAATAAGATTATTAACTTCTGTAATAATAACCTTAAATTTAATGATATCTAGGATGATTCTTAAGTTATGTTTGGATAAACTAGTCTTATAAACACTTTTAAAAAATGAATTCAATGTTTTAATAAAGTTAAAATAAACTAAAGCACTTCAGTTTATGAAATAGTAATTATATAAATTGATTTTTAGCTAGCGAAGAAAGCTAAATTTATCTTATTCGTTGTCTTACTTTCTACTTATAAATGGCTACACAAAGATTTATTCAAACTGCTAATTGAGAAAGTAAAAAAATTATGATGGCGCTACGTATAAAAAACTAAACTCTTCATTTTAGAGTAGCATCTTTATTTTATGGTACATCTCGACTCTGTACAGATCCTCTTGCTATTGTGCAAAGTTATGTAGCAATGTGGATCTCCACAGATAAGTTGACCTTCTAAGAAGCAGAAGGGAAATTAAAACTGAGTAAGGGAAATGGAAATCACCAAGTGCAGCTGAGGGGAAGACCAACCGAAAGCACCGGAAGTGATGCGATCGGAAACCCTAGAGACGAATTCGCAGGAAACGGAAGGGTCCGCGGACGCGGAGAGGGCGAGGATGAGATGTGTGAGCTGTGCAGCGATCGGCTCGTCGTGGAAGGAGGAGAGGGCGGCGACGAGAGGCGAAAGAAGAAAATGAGGATGGAATGTGAGAAGCGGTTGAAGGAAGTGAGGCAGTGAGAGGGATCGAGAGATCTGGGAGAGAGCGTAGGAGACATGGACGGTTGGGGAGAGAGGATTGGAGAGGAGGTTGGAGAAGCAGACGAGGCAGATGGAAGCGCCGTCGTGAGTTTGGAGATTCAACGAAGATCGATGGCCCTGAGAACATGAAACTGGAAATCCCTCGTCGTCAGCGTCAACAACGTCCACATTGCGTGAATCGCTGCACCAGTACATTCTCTTCTTTGCACTCACCAATCACCAGAACGCTGCTGCTAATGCTTTCGCTTTTTTGGCGCCAAGCTGATTTTTAAATTGAACTGGTAGTTAGTTAAGCTCTTTCTGATGAGCTTCGTGTCACAATTGGGCCTGTCGAAGCCACCACTTTGCAAAGCCCAATTCTTTCTACACCTTCATATTTCGTCCCGGCATTCTATGAGTGTTAAAATTTTCATTTTACCCTTTTTTTTATTTGTCCAGTTCTGTATTTATAAAAAATATGGCTTTGTAATTCGAAAGTATTTTTAGCTTCAAATATCGAAATAAAAATTTTCATATCTATGAATCGCAGGGCCAAAATTATGGAGATGCAGAAAAAAATTGTCCTTATGCAAAATGTTGCATAGGCTTGCTGCTGTAACGTTCAGAATTTGGATTTTATCACTTCATTTCTATTTTTAATAATCTTTTATTTATTTCTTAGGAATTTAGTTGTCTTATATTTCAATTATCATTTTTTTCAAGCAAATAAAATAGTAAATACAACTATTTTTACTAGAGGATAAAATTGTTATTTTATTACTCGTGTAGATCATAAATAGAGAAAATAAATAAATGTACATCAATATTATACCTATTCGATACTGTTTCTGCTTAATAATAACTTTATCGTCACAAGCCTTAATGAGAAGAATAATTGGATATTATTTATTCAATTTTATATTTGTAATTCCATTCGTAATGTATTTGATTTGTATTTATTTTACTCATGTCAATTTTGTATTTATTTTACTCGTGTTAATTTTAGGTTGTCCTTATAATTGTTAAACTATAGTTTAGACTAATTTTTAGACAATTAATACTATAAAATATTCTAAAAATAATAAAATAATTTTAAATGAAAATATTTATCGCAAACAAAATAACCTTGCAATAAAAAATAGGAACAAAGGAGACACAATTATGAAAAAAAATTATAAAAGAAATAAAGTTCTAATATAAATTTGAAATTCTACAATTTTAAGTAATTAAATTTATCAAATAAATTTTTATAAGTTCATTTTATTTTAAAAATTTTACTCAAATAGCATATTGTTATAAATATTTAAATTCCTTATTTCAAATTATTTATAAAAATAAATTGGAAGTTTAAAATAGTAAATGTCACATGAACAAAAACATGGGCACAAAACCCAAATAGAAAAGTTACACTATCGTAGCTTTCGATTGAATTAATTTTCAATTTAGGCCAGTTTTGCAATTCAGCTATAAACATACCTACAAATCACTACTGTTAATCTATTTCATTTTCTCACTTTTATTCGTATCACTTTCTTGAATGTACAAAAACTTTATGAGAAATGTCTCCTTAGAGAACTCCTATTTTTGCTTCAAGTAAAAAATGCTTTCATTTTCTGTATTTAAATCGTCCAATCTTTCCGCAGTAATTTTGGACATCATAAATTTTAAAAGTTCAGAAAATAATTCTACTGCCACTTACTATTTTTTAGAAATGCGTCTAAATCGTAAATGTCATGTACTACATCAAAGTATAATCACTAGCATGACATACATGTCACAACACGATATTATAACATTTTTTTAGATTTTAAAAAATTAATAAGAACTAAATTAATCTAGAAATTTTTGTAAAACTTTATTTGAAGTAAAAGAAAACCATATTTAAGCATGTCCCTCTTCATGCAGGGTTGGAAGTAATAGAACAGAGGGCAGCCAAAGTATCAATTTCACAGAGATGGGGTCCTATAAGCTTACTTCACAATATACAATACAAAACAGTATCAAGAGAATGATATCAAACTCAACATCAGAAAAATGACTTTCGTTACTTTGCTACCTGGGGAACATATAAAAGTAAAAGAACTATATAAATTAATCCAGCTGAGGAACCCAAAAATTCAGATCTGGGCCAAAACAAACAGAAAAAACTGAGTCAAAAATATATCCCTCATTTGCTAAGCTGCTGTCGCATAGATGGTCTCCTAACTCCATTATCTATCTTTTCTTTCCGCACAATACCCAAACTTACATACTTTCCAACCCTTTATTTTCTCCACAAAAAGAAAAATCGACCAGAACCTTAAAGAATCATGTTTCAGGTCTTCCTTATTCTTCAATTCATGTAGGCTCCGACCTTCTCCTTTTTAAGAACAAAGGGAAGAAAGGAAAAGTATTGAATGCAACAGCACAACGCAGGACACAAACATGATTGGTGAATTCCCCAAACCAAAGTCCAGACAGAACCCATAAAATCTCAATCTCTACTATTATCTGTTTTCAAGATTGGACAGCCAACCTTTGCAGATGCTCAAAGAAAACTTGAAGGCTCACATCATCAGTAAAGATTACATCTGAACCAGCGGACATCTCATGTGCATTATTATACGTTGCTGAGGGATTCAGTTTTGCTAATAAAAATCTAGCCTGTTAAACATCAATGAGAACCCAGTAAGTTTCAAGATGACTACAAATCTAACCTTGGTGAATCAATGAAATGAACAAAAAAACTGTTAATATGTTATGAGGTGAAATGGGAGGAAAAGTAACCGTAACAGTTAATTGAGACATATAACACTCAAACTGGTCTTGGTAAATTATACTGACCTGGGAACCGTGTTGGTCACACACAACCAATCTAGGAACTGGGAACCGTTCTCTAATTATCATTTGGGAATCATCATGCGGAGCACGTAATAGCTGTGCAAATGCCTGTGCCATATATTAAAGTTATCAGCAAAGCAAGAAAAAATAGTAATTAGAAAAATGGCCCTGAATAAAATAACTTTAAAATAAATCTGAAGAAACCATAACTAGAAAAATATAAAAATATATTATAAAATCTTAAAATCAATTTGAGACATAATTTGCAGGTAACAATGATTTCTTTGGCAGGATGTGACAAACTACAAACCTGGTGTTCTGGCTGGTTCTGGTATCCCAAGTTGCGCCATTGAGCTATTGTCATCCCATGAAAAATAACCACACTAAAATATGAATCTAGCAACAAAATCCGGTCTGCAGCAATGGAAGCCACATCTAACAATGCTGGTGCGGGGAGTGAATTAAATGAATACGCTATCAGTGATGGCTGAATCATAACAGCAGCATTACTAATATTTTCCCTGTTTAACAACATGCGAAAATATGCAGTCTCGTCTGGACTGTTGTTAAAGACCTGCCAACACACACATATCAACACCAAAGAAGTTAAATAAAATTTTAAAAGCGGGACAGGAAGAAAATTACAACAAAAACTACCTGTACAAACTGTGAGCGGCGCAGATTGAACATAAACTGAGGAAAAAGTGAAAATGATGGGTTTAATGTAAAAGATGATGGATCATCCTTGCGATAGTCACCAAATTTAGAACAGAGGCGAATGAGAAACCGATCCAACCACCGTGTAGCATCAAATGTTTCCTGATCAAACAAAAATGAATGGTTAGCAAGGGATTAGTTTATAGGAAGTTTAACTAAAGAAATTTTGCCACAGATGTGATGTGATAGAATACCAATTCAAAAACTAATAAAATTTAATTTTGAAAATAAAAACCACACT
This sequence comes from Vigna umbellata, assembly GCF_029865625.1. Lineage (NCBI taxonomy): Eukaryota > Viridiplantae > Streptophyta > Magnoliopsida > Fabales > Fabaceae > Vigna > Vigna umbellata. Next base: position 36,216,402 of record NC_142169.1, on the reverse strand, counting down.
CAATACAGCAACACAATTGCAGTCCCAGAAACAGTATATTTTGTCCACAAACTACAAATTACAACCTAGTTGCCTAATTACACCACTATCATAAGATATATCTTAATACATAATACATAACTTTCATCAGTTATTTTCTATGAATTACCATAATGTTGTTTCTAATGCAGAACTAATAAATAGTTACTAATACAAGATAAGTTATTTATTAAGAGCAACAACTATTCCATGCCCCACAACCAAGGATTTGAAATTTGATAAACTGGTTATTTGCAGCGAGTTGTGAAATACACATTTATACACTTACAACTTTCATCAAAACAGCAATATACACCTAGTCACCGAATTTTATGTTTTTCCAAAAAGCAATCACAAATTGAATGAAGATATTGTATAATTTACTAAAAAAGCTTGACAAAAAAATTATATTTATGGTCTTAAATTCTTTTAGGAATACCAAATAAACGAGTAATAACACAACTTGTGACATACCTCACTCTCCATTTTTAGAGAAGCAAATCTAGCCATTACAACTGCTGCAGTTTCTTGGTCAAATCCTTGAACCAATTCCTGAAGAGAAAAATGATAAAAGTAATTAAAAACCATGGGCTTATCAATCTAACAATTTCATTGCTAATAAATAATTGTCCTACACGGAAAATAATGCATATGTAGGAACTAAACTAACTCAATTCAGTCTATTACATAGATATACACAATGAACACCCATAAATGTAAATAGATTTGGATAGGTATCAGCATATGACATAACATGAGAGTTGGACTAGACAATTGACAGCAAGAAACAAGAGTAAAGGGAAAAACATTAAAGCTTTCTTAATATCATGATAATTGTCGGCGCTCCAAATATTACTTTGACAATGACAACAGACAGGCATCCGTTAAAGATATTAAAAAAAGGCTGAAACTACCTCAGAGCTAACAGTACTATCTACCCATCTTCTAGTTACTGTCGTGACACGAAGCACTGATTGACCACTTGGGTCCTGGTAGCTGCAATACGAACATGAGCATTAACATTCAATTGCTAGTGCATAAGTGCAACTAGATACAAAATAGTATATGAGTGAGATCATATTAGTAGAAGTTATGAGACATAACCTTGTAAGAAACTGTAGGTACAATTGTGGGTTGACAGCACCTGGGGTGTTTGTCCGCTCACTTGATGAAAGATCAAACATCACAGTCAAGCATGTGCTCTTGTCAAGGCCACACATCTTCCATGCTGTTGTGTTTCCCTCACCTATAACAGTATCAGCAACAGAAGGCCCTTTCTGCAGTAGGATTGTAATCATAAAAATCAAGAAAAACCACATTTATTCAGTCTTAGTTCTGTTACTTTGGTTGACCAACTACCAACTCCAACTCCAGAGTTAAGAAGCAACACAGAATTAAGAGTTTCAAACAAAAGAATATCCAACCTTTTCCAAGGAAGTGCAAGGCCCGATCACCCCCTGAATTTTGATTTCCTTGGAGCAATTTATCTCCAGGGTTCCACTGAAACATAAATAAAGATGGCAGTGACATATCTGATAACAGATAATGGAAAAATGTCTGAAGAAAATAAGAGACAAGGGAAGAGAAAAATGAAAACACATTCACAAAAATGAAAATGTCAGTATAGCATTTAAAATGAACGAATTCTCACTTGAAACAAAGACCAAGAGATTGTTCCCCATCCTCAAAAACTCGTTTAAAAGAGTCCTTGAAGACTGAATGACCAAAACTTTCAGCCAGGACAACAAGACCACCAGTTCGTTCAACCGCAACTTTAATTTCTGCAACTCCAACCTTTTTATTTAAAGCATTTACAATTCAGCACAGGACAGAATTAGATCCAAATTGTTTTTCAATGTAACATTCTGACAAAATTACAAACTCAAATTCATGCATACCCACTGCACAATATAAACAAGAACTTTCTTGCATACCCATAATAAAGTCAATCACAAAAAATAAAATTAAATAAAAAATTAAAACACAACCAGAATTTCTCTTAAGCAGAAAAATAAATGAAAACCATGATGCCATCATACAATCACCCAGATGGATGGAAGTGACACATTAATTAACCATATTGAAATATAGCTTCACAGGTCATGTAGCCATGTGTTTCCAGTGACAGGGAAACGAATTTAATTAGGAATATCTAATCAAATAAGCCTGTAAAAAATTTTGCATAACCACATGAATCTACTTAGTCCGTCAATGTAAAATAAGATGTAAGGCATTTGATGAAATTAAATTAAGGAAAAAGGGGCTTGATTATCAGAACTCACTACGTTCTTCAAAGTCTCACTTTGTGAAATCTATCAGCAGCACTGCAAGTGAAAGAATTCTTAAGGTATGAGAATATTAGTATATGCAGGCACAAACCTGATCAAGTGCTGATGCAAACATGTCTAACACATGACCCTGGCTAACCAGCTGTTTAGCGAGACCTTCATAAAACTTGACTGCTTTCTTGAAGTATGGTGCTGCATCTTTATCAAGATCTTTATGAGAGCGCACTGGGTCAGACAGATCTTTTGAAACAATCTGCAAAGGAAAGAAAAATGAAATCTGAATCACCAGAAACACCCAGCATGCATAGCATAAACAACGGTTCCTTCTGCGTATTCAAAGTTTCCCATAAAATCTTTAGTCCTTTCAGCTCTAGACTAAGACAGACACAAGAATTTCCCCCAGTTTTTCTTTGTCCAAAATCCCAGTGACACTTGAATGAAGAAATCAATCTTAGGAATATCCTAAGAAACAGTAACAGCAGGATGCCTAATTCCTTACTACCTTTGAAACAACTATAACTATAGTTCTTAACATATTTCAAAATCCTTTGCTTCTAGCAAGTGACAAAGCACAAATATCAAAATTTTGCACACCATAAGCCAATTTTAAGAGTAGTGTCTTCAAAGACAAGCACCCCCCGTGACACTTAACTGCTGCCAAGTCACATAGCATCAAAGCAAAACCGCACCCTTCGGACGGTCACATACTCCTAACATAAAATTTGATAAATGCAGAATACCTCCCCAACACCAGCTCAATTTTCACTACCCTAACAGAGAAAATGTCATCCAATTACACAACTAAGAACAGAACAGCAATTTACCGCCCCAGGTCCTTCCGTGCACGGCCCCCCAACCAAAGCTATGATTCTAGCGCCAGTCCCAGGAGTACAAGCACTCAGCAACCCCGCAGCAACATTCAAAGCAACCCCAGTGCAGCGCGCAGGGCGGCGCCCAGGCGGAACCGGCCACTGATCAGTCTGTAATTCATCTAACAGCTGCAAAAAAAAGAGGCACAAATAACGAATCTGTAAACCATCTACAGCATTGAAACCACGAGGCAGTAAAATCCATAAACAAATACCGCATTGAGAGTATATTCACACTCAGAAGCAGGCAGCAAGAAGCGTGTGATGCCGGAACTTGGTAATCCCCCGGCACCGGCGCCGGCGACCCCAGGGGAGGTCTTGTGAGGTCTTCTCCCGGGAGTAGAAAGGCCTAGCTGATCGAGAACCTGATCGGCGGGAATCTCCTTGGAGCCGCGGAAGACATAAACCTTGGACATGTCAGAGAAGCCCAATTCATGAACCTGGACCTGGGTGCCGAACGAGACGAAGCCGACGAGTGCGTTATCGGGAAGTAGGCCAATCGCGCGACGAAGCGCTGATTTGAGGAACTGGATCTCCTCCTCGATGAGACAGGTATCGAGGAGGAAGAGGAAAACGGGGGATGGGTTGAGGGAATTGGAGAGGGGGAGGATGTACTCGACGGTGGTGTATTGGGGGTATAGTTCGCCGGGGAAGTTGGTTTCTGAGATGGCGTGGTACTGAGGGGGGAAGTGGTTGCGCTGATAGCAGAAGGGGCAGATCCAGATCTTGGCAGTGAAGTCGACGCGGGCGAAGGGGTTGAGGGCGGAGGAGCAGGTCTTGCAGCGGAGAGGGGCGTACTGGAGGCGGGGGATGTCAGGGTGGGGGCGGATGAGGGCGACGGTGGCTGCAAGAGGGATGACGCACTTGCTCGATTCCACCTTGGTGCGGGGCCACACGTTCCACGTCATGCGCACTCCGTCCACTCCCTCGGGATCTGGGCTCGCCATCTCCGACATCCTCGATCACTCACCCGCGGCGGCACCGGCAATTCTATTTCCCTGGGAAACAACTCTCTCTCTCCTTCAATTTTCAATTCTAATTACAATTAACAATCCCAATTTCACTCGTCCTGCTTTTCTCTGCATTCAACTCCTTTATTACTCTATTCTTCTTCTTATTAACTTCACACATCCATTTTTTATTTTTTACCTTTCAGGGTTTTTTCAGTTTAAATTTTACTTTTTATTACAACTTTTATCTTTTAATTTATATATTTTTATATATGATATGTATATATAATATATATATAGAATTAATAAAAGAATTAGTTTTTTTAATAGTCATAATAATTATAACTTAGTAATAAAAATGATTTATTTCTATTATTACCTTTTATAAATTATTTTTATAATAATACTTTTTTAATGTTATATATGGGTTTTCATTAGTAACATATAAATTAAATGCGCTTTTGGGAATTTTTTTTATTTTTTGTCGTTATATGAATTAAGTTAACGTCACGTGTTATTTTTTTAAAACAAATATTTATTTCAATGCTGGTAAATGTATCTATTTTTAAATAGTTTTAATCGTTATTAAATTGCAAGATAATATCCAAATAACTATTTATTTTTCCCATCACTATTATTATTGTATAGGTTAAGTTACCATTTACAATGCATTTATTATTATAAGATAGTTAAGATTTATAAGTTAGGATCTGAATCTAAAATGTTTATAAACTAGCCCACTAAAGATCACTTGTAAAAAAATTACACGAATTGAAATGAACAGAAAAAAATATATTTTGTGGATATCACAATAAAATATACTTATGTTAAGAAAATATTGAATAGAAAATGTAAAATGCAATTATATGTTTGGGTAGGTGACAATGGGACTGTTTTGGTAATGAAAGGTCAAAGACGTCCCAGCCATTCCGTTGAAGTCTCTGTTGGTTTTTGGTTTTGTTTTTTTCACTTTTAACTTTTATAGAGAGTAGGTACCTTAACCATCTACAGGTTGTTCTTTTTCCAATACATCTAACTGTGCAATTAAAAATGTCTTTAATACATCTATAGTTTATATACGCGTTTATTTTTTTTTATATTTTTTAATAAAATTTAAACCTTTTTAAATCATTAATGGAGTGTTAATTCGTGATATTTTTAAAAATTTTAATTTCAAATTTTTAATTTTTTTTAATTCAAAAAAGAATTATATACGTGTCAAATTATTACTTTGTCACAAAAAAATATTAATACAAAGTGTCAAGTCAATGTATATGCAATTCATTCTAAATTTTTGTTAATTTTATTTAATTTAATCATAATTTCCATTTACTTCAATTAAATATCATTTTTTGTTTATTTTACAAAGTTCAAATTTTATCTCTCCAAAATTAAAATCAGATTTAAATTTTATATAAATATTATACTAAAATTTTATTAAAATTCACCGTTTATTAAATATTTATTTTATTATTTTTAAATCAATTATAACTATATTGTTGAAATATAATCATTAAATAAGGTTATAATTGATTTAAATTTAAAAGGAAAATTATTCACTAATTTTAAAATTAAATGAAAATTCAAATTAAGACCAAATTTAATTATTATATAAATGTTATACTAAATTTTTTATTAAAATTTACATTTTTATTAAGTATTCTTTCATTAGTTTTAACACAAATATTAAAATATAATTATTAGATTTATGTTTGATTTTTTAATTTATAAAAACAAAATATGATAAGAGGTAGTTTATAAATGGTGAAGAATTTTTCTTCTAGTTTTAAACCAATTTTAATTTTATTTTTTATATTTAGCAAAAGATCAAATAGGAATCTAATAATTTCTTTCCAATCATATATTTAGAGTTAGTTTAAAATGATTAAATAAATATTTAACAAAAGTGTTAATTTTAGTAAAAACTTCGATATAACATTTATATAAAAGTTAATTTTAGTTAATTTAGAGAGTGACAAAATTAAAACTGAATTAAACAAAAATAACGAAAATTTCGAAACTAATACTAACTCATACGATATTGATGTTGATTTGACACATTACAATGTCAAATGACGCGACGCAATTTTAAATTGATACGTGAATAATTTTTTAAAAAATGAAAAAAAAAGTAAAAAACACAAACTCATATGTAACACATATTATTTATCTTCTGTTAACTATTAAAACACTTTTAGAAAAAACAAATTGATTAAAATTGACAAAAAATTATGATTTTACTGAAGAAAGATTGAAAAATAGACAAAAATATGATTCAGAGTTGTAGTTAAATCACTTAAAAACATATATGAGATTTGAGAAACCCAAAATAAATTTAATAATGAGATATTTTTTATCATAATTTTATTTAAAATTTATTTTTCATTTTTTTGAGTTTTTTTTTCCTTGGAAGCCTAAAATAATAAGTACCGAAAAAACTTAGGCTTTTGTTCTTTTCAGGTGATTTGGGTTGGGGAAGATGATTTGAGAGATGATTTGAATGGATTTGAGAGTAAATTTTTTGTTG